>NW_028288546.1:2418614-2736671 GCF_059628265.1 Tinamus guttatus
TCTTGTCAAAGGAAATGGCTAAAGAAGAGCAGAGACATGAAGAGCGTGTTAAAGAATTGCAGGAGAAAATTAATGGGTTAAACCAGAAATATATGGAGTTAGAAGATGAATTTCGTTTAGCTTTAACTATTGAAGCAAAAAGGTTTAAAGAGGTAAGACTGAAAGGGTATTCCATTTTGAACTGGGTAGTGTTGAGGAGCTCTTAAATTTCAGTGTCAAAATCTTCTGATCTTAAGGATTCATCTGGAAAGTCTGTAGTAAACTTTGAAGTAACTTTTGGTACTTATGCTTTAAGCTTTGATACAACAGCACTTGAAAAAAATGCATTTTTGTCTATGAGTAAAAGTTAAAATGACATCAGCGAAACTCCTGTCAGGTGGTTATGTGTTTTTTTTTTTTTTTTTTTTTTTTTTTTTTTTTTTTTAATATGCTGATCTCCTAATATAATATTTTCTGCTTAAAAAATACTCTTTCTTTTTGGACAGCTATGGCTACATGTTTACTGGTATATTTAATAACAAAGTTCCCTGCTGTTTTAATCTTCAAAGTTCCTCAGGAATTTTTTTCCTGAAGTCCTATGTCACTACCGTTGATACAATTTTATACGGAAATTAAAAGGCACAAAATATAAAATGTTTCATCTTTAATTAAAAATTGCTTCGCCCCATTTTAAATAAGCTAGAGAAGAGGAGAGACTTTTTTTTTTACCATTCAATTTTTAAATTTTTTTGTACAAATTTGCATCTGAGTAGAACTGTCTTAGATGAAATATCATCAAAGAACTCATAAAAAACTAGCTTTCTATGTTTATTAATTTTGCAAACTCCTGATCAAATAATATTTCTTTATTTGAAATTCAAAAGTTATTTGTGAGCGTGTGCACGCACATGCGTGTTACTTTATTTTGGTGGTGATATTGTTGAAGTTAATATTTTTCAAGGGTAGTTTTTATTTTAAATCTTTAGGTTAAAGATGCGTTTGAAAATGTTGCTGCTGAGCTAGCTGAACATAAACAGGCCCTCTTTCAGTCTGAACAAAAGGAAGAGCAGATGGCAAGTCTGATCCAAGACCTGACAAGCATAGTGAAAGAACAGAAAGAAAAAATTACAGAATTATTAAAATCAAAGCAAGAAGCCACAGCAAATCTCAAGGTACTTGTTCACAAGCATTTCAACTACATACATGTATATATGACTTTTTGTAAGTTTTCGTGTATAAAAGAAGTAAGTCCATACAAGGTAGGTTAACTAAAAGAAATGTTTCCTGTCACACCAAGATCCCGTACTTAATACCCACATCAAACTTTAATTTTACATCATGGCACTTCCCATTTCTCACAAACACCAAGTTCCCAATACAGCAAAATTTAAACAGACATTGACATCCTCAAAAGCTTTCTTCCTGATAGCATATTGTATCTAATCAAGTGGTGACTCTAAACTGAGATTTACAAACCTATGTTAATATCTCTGAAGTTCTGCATGGTCAAAATAATGAAATATGGTTCTGCAGATAAAGTATTAAGAGGTCATTATATACAGAGTAAAAGCTAAACTACGCTAATATTCATAGATAGTATTGGCAACATAATGTCTCAGGATTAAATGAAATTAGCAATATCAGAGTCATTATCCAACAATTATGTATAATTTAATATTAATCACTTTTTGCGCAATTGCTTTATCTCATACTACTGATCTATCATACAGTACTATAATATCCACAAATACGATAATCCATGTTCCTCAGAATATATAACTGTTAATAACTTCTTGTAACAGTCCATGTGTCGTGATGATTATCACTGCAGTGCAGCCCCAGCAGCCTCTGGTCTCCTTGTGGCAGCTCACGCTTTTGTTGTGCAAACACTGCCGATAGATGCAGTAGGATTCTGTTAGTGAGTGGTATTGCTTTAAAAAAATTATCGTGAAAAAGCACAAAAAAGTACAAAAAAGCATTGTTAAGCAGTAGTAATCTATAAAACACTAAAAATAGCCTGTGTGATTTATAATAATACTTTCTCATGGGAAGTGGAAGCTCAGCACAGCCTCTCTAAGTCTTTTTGGAATTTGCTTTTTTAGTATTTTATCTTGACTTTGTCTTCATTCTGACTTTCGGGTTTATCATTCTAAAGCTTTATATTTTTTTTATAAAGGCATCAGAAATTAAGATGACTATTTAGAAATCGCCTTTATATAAATAAAATTTCCTGGGAATGAATTATGCCTATTTGAGACGCATTTGCATCAAGCTGCTTGCTTTAATCATAATTTTTGTAAGCAGGATACTTCTCAGTAGCGGTAATCCAATGCATGTCAATGTTGCTTTCCAGGCAAGTTAAGATCAATGAAGTTTTCACTATTTTTTTTTTTTTTTTAATGGATCTTACTGAATTTTCATGCAGTGTCGAACTGGAGAACTTGAAACTGTGGCTGAGGAGGACAAGCAGAAGGCTGTTCAAATTGAACTCCTAAAGAAGGAAAATGCAAAACTTACTTCTCAGCTGACAGCCCAGGAATCTCTGATTGATGGATTAAAAATGGAAAGAAAAATATGGGGACAGGAGCTGGCACAACAGGGTAAAATATAAAATTGTGTGTTGGGGTAAAAAATACTAGTGCTTATTGTCATCCCTTTTCCAGTGAGCATTCCGGGATAGGTTTAATGATCACAGGGTCCCTTGGTGCTTTGTTGATGCAGTCCAGTTGTATTTTTGTGAGACATCTTTACATTTACTGTAGAAGACAGGCCAACTCTAAAAATATTTGAGGAGTTAGCCCTATGCAGAGGACAAAATAAAAATACTGTCACTTTAAACTGATGATCTTAAGGGATGCTGAAAAAACAAGAAGTGAAACCTGGGTATAAATTGCATATATGTATAAAAATGCAGTTTGTTTTCCACTTAGAATTTGGGTTCAGTAGTTCTTTTTACCCCAAGTTCCACTATGTGTTATATGAAGCACTTCTAAATGTAAAACTTCTGAAATATCTTTTCATAAATAGCTTTATGTGATAGCTTATGGTCACTTAAGAATATACTTAAGTGATAGCTACTAGTTGTGTAGCTTTACAGTTTAGTGTAAAATCTATGATTTCAGTAGACCTCTTAAAATAACTATGCCCCTGCTCCACTGTAGTCAATATGAATTGTAATATAGAATTGGCTCCATATTGTGGATTCTTTAAGGTGGCTTGAGTCTGTAAGCACTATGGTTTATGTCAAATAAGTCTTCAAAGGATAAAACACCATCCTTAATTCTGTATTTCCTCCCAGATATTGCCTATGTACAGATTAAAACTCTTCAGTGCTTCTTGTGAGCCAAATTATTGTGTCTTATTTTATTTATTTTCTTGAAATTACATATATTGAAGTGCTTTAATGTGAATATCCCGTTTTATCCAGGAGCTCATCTTGCTCAAGATCGGGGAAAACTGGAGGCAAAAATTGAGGTTTTAACAAATGAGATTGAGACTTTAAAAAAGCAAAAGGAACAGGACAGTGATGCTCTGCGAATTAAAACCAAAATAGTGGATGATCAGACAGAAACGATTAGGAAATTAAAAGAAGTAAGTCAGGTGTTTGATAGTTACTGTGCTTATACAAATGAGACTTACAAAGTTATGCTCTAGGCTCTGATAAGAGCTGGCTCCACACTCCTAGTTTTACCAATTCAGAAAGTGTAAAGAGGCTCTCGGAGGCAACTGAATCATCCGAGAGTGGCAGAGGACCTGTATTACCTTGCTGGAGTGTCAGGGGCATCACTCTGAAACTCTAGTTGAAGCATATTTATGCTTCTCTTTGCATCACTTCCAAACAACCCATTCCTGATGAGGATTTTGGAAGATAAAAAGCAGGAAAGCAGTTTTCAGTGTATGTTCTATGTATGTGTATGTAAAAAAGCAACTAAACTCAAGTTAGCTTCATGTTTACTTTACAGTGTGAATTTTTTTCTCTTTTGTTTTTGTAATTCAGTATTAAAACAGTGGAGCAGCTGTTTTTTCCATTTATTCTGTTCATCTCATTTACAGCCTCAAGTCTCTAGCTCATTAATCAGAATAAAGTTTTAAGGTATGCTAACCCAGTCGAGATTGGATACATTATTTGTTAAACTAGATATGTATATTCTTAAGGGTCACAGAATGTGACTCTGCAATTAATGTATGTAGAAACAAATGTATTAAAATTCAAATACCATAACATGATATCATTATTTAGACATATTAATGTTTGTAAGAGCAAATTTTCACATATCAGTCTCTGATTTATTCTAGATAGAGTAAGTGGATATGCTTAGCAGGTAACAAAGTTTATTATTTTGTGTGTTCTAAAGCATTTGTCTTCTAAAGGGTTTAAAAGAAAAAGATCAACATATTAGGAGACAACATGAAGAGAATACTGAAGCTCAAAAGATTTTTCAGATGCAGTTGGATGAAAAAGCTGCTGAATCTGAAGAACTAATGGAAAAATTGGAAAGGCAAAATGAAAGAAAAGAGGAATTAAAGCAGCTGCTAGAAGAAAAAGAAATAGAACTTGATGATATTAAGGAAGCACACAGGTGATGTATAATTCTAAAAAGCTACTGCTGACAGTATGAACTGTTTCTCCTGTGAAATTCCAGTTGAAAAAGAACCTGCTTGTTAGTAAAATACATAATGTAGAAAAATGGAAACAAGGATTTTTTTTTTCTGCACTCCTTAGGAGTGGTAAGATCTATATTAACTGTAAATGTGTCCATTTTATTTTCAGTGCACTGAAAAAGAAGTGGCAAGGTAAAGGAGAACTACTTAGAGAGCTGGAGGTACAAGTTAAACAAATGAAGGAGAGCTTTGATGCCAAAGAGAAGAAGTTGATTGATGAGAGAAATAAAAGTCTTCAAGCTCAGAAGTAAATATCTTAACATGAATATCTCTTCAGTTATTACAGAGTTTCAATTTTAATATGTATGCAAAAAGTTTGATTATACCACGAGAGAATCAAGGGAAACAGCAATTGGCTATAGTGGTAGGATTAAATGAGGATATGTGTGCATATGTTTCAATTTTGAATAAATTGATGGGCTATTTAAGAGAAATTGAAATATAAATTACCTATCATTCTTTTCTCATATAATTAGTAATGGGTTTTTAATTTCTTTTATACCCTTCTTGTACTGTCAGTTTTTTTAGAGCACTTGATAGTAAATGTGAGAACTGGGAAACAAATATTCACACTCTATGTCATTCACGTGTTGTTCGCACCTAGAAAATAAGCAAGGATTTAAATGACGCTAAATTACTCTTTTGGAAGTATAGAGAAGTAAGGTAAACCACTCCCTGTGATAAGCCTAGATTGTTAGGAGTATTTTTATTTACTTGCCCCTTTCTCTCATTTTTTTTCTTTTTCCATCCTTAAGAAAGGAACTCTTTTCAGACTGTATAAATACGCAGCATGAACCCTATTGTAACTGAAGGAATGACCTTGTATTACTAAGGATTGTTGCTTTATCTTTTTAAGGGAAACAAGGACTTTTTAAACCACGCTTTCACTATTATTTTAAGAAAGGTGAAATAAAATTGTCATCTGATTAAGAAGTGAGGAAGATAGGTGGTGAGGTGACATTCGATTTGAAGAACTCGAATTATTGATAGTACTAGATTTGGGAATACTTAGTTTCAGTAGTGAAACTGAAATAAGTATCCTTGGGTTTTGTTCTTGCATATTTTTGAATTCCCCCCTGTCCAAAGCAGACTTTGTTTGGAACCAAGGAAACAACATCCTGTAAGGGTGAGCATAGTAGAACCAGGCTTCTCTCTCCACTTCTACCAAGCAAATGCTTTTTCTGTTTTTGTGAAACAAAAGCCTCCAGGTGATTTACAGGATTGTATAGTCTAGGCCTCCCCTTCTCAGGAAGCAGCACTGTCCTCCATGGTAAGTAAATGTTCGAAAGCACGTGGATGACTTATCCATGTTGACAGCAAGCTGGAATCCTTTTATTGTTTGCTAGTGATTAAATCTTCGGCTAGGAGTACCCGAGCCCTAGTTGTGATGCCTAAAACAAGAATGTGTTTTTTGAGCAAAGAGAAAATCTTTCGAAGGTAGATACTAAAATAATTGTCTTGGTGCCAATGTTATTTCTTTGTGCCCATGTTATTAGAAGCATCATCAAAGGAAGAATTGGGCAAAGCCTAATCCTTTTTTGTTTGCCTGGTGAAGCTTTTTTGTTGTTGTTGTTTTTGTTTTTTATTTATTTACTTATTTATTTTTAGAGTTGCGGTGGAGAAGCTTCATGCAATGGATGATGCTTTTAGAAAGCAACTTGAGTCAGCAATAGCAGCTCATCAGGCAGAACTGTTGCAGCTGGCAAATGAAAAAGAAAGGCAAATTGAAGAAGCAAATGAAAAAGTAATTTTAAAACTAAATTATTATGTGTCTTTTTATTTTTATCATACAGCTACCCCAGCAGTGGTACATCAGGTTGCCTGTTCTTATCTGTATAGCTGATCTCTTTGTGGACACAGCCCCCAGGGTAGAGCTTTCCTGGTGCAGATGGTGAATCTCTGGAATGTTAGAGTCATGTTAGAGGTCCTCTGCTGAAGGAAGCTTGGCATGCCCTGTAGATCCCAATGCTCAATACCTAAACATTATGGAGGAAAGAGCACTGGTGATATAGCAGATTATATCAGATTAAAAAGCTACTGTTCATTTTAGTAGTTTCCTGATGTGGTCTGTTCTATTTTTTTCTATTCTTTCTTTTTTATGGTGTGTTAACTAGCACTTACTGTACATGGCAGATGCTTTACGTCTGAAAACTGGCCATCTCCTAGCAAATGAGATGGAGCCAAACTTTAAAGCCAAACTTTTCTACTGCACATACTGGCAAAGGTAGCATGTCACTTATTTAGACATCTGATGCCATATATCATGGACTTTTCTTTTTGTAACTCAGAAATTGTTTAGCCTACCCTGTCTGGATTTGTGGTAGTTCCATGCAATTCTTCAAGGAAATACTTTTACTTCTGATGACAGCTTTAGTCAAAACTGTGTGCTATAATACAAAGTTATAACATGAGTTCTTTGCTAATATAAGTACATAATTCCAACCTTTTCATCAATGTTAAAAAATATCAAAATACTGTTTGGTATAATAAGGAAAAGCAAGAATTATATTTTTTCTCTATATGCTGTTTCAGGTGTACCATGTTGAAGAAGAAATGCGTCAGCTTCTACAGGAAATGGCAAACAACAAAATAGCCATGGAAAATAAAATAAGACGACTTACAAATGCACTGAATGATATTCAACAAGATCTTTAAAATAGTATGCCTTACGTCTGAGAGTTTACCTGTTCTTAAACATATGCACTAAGAAAGTGTATGAAGTAAGCATATAAGTATGCTATGATGCACTTTTTTTTCCCTTATTTTCTTTGAAATACTTTAAGAAAACATTGTCTGGGATGTTTATTTTGAAGGTTCAGGAATCAGACATTAGTATTTTTACAATATTTTCGTAATAAATTGTTACTTCTGAATTGTGTATCTGGTCTTCTTTTTTTTTTTTTTTAATGACTGTTCTGTCACAGTGGGTCAAAACAAGTCTACTGCAAAGCACCAGATGAAGTCAGGAACTTCATGAAGTTATGTCTAATCCAAGACAAGAAGGTAAAGGGAAAGGAGATCCAATACAAAGAAGGGCCTAAGCACAGGAATAGAAAAATGGAAAGAGGATCTTGAAGCTTTCTTCCACCAGAGCTGAGAAAACACACTTTTTGTGCTGAATAGATTGCTTCTGGGTTATGATGTTAAGTTTCCTTTAACAAGTTATTTTTAATGGTGTGTTTTTATTTTATTAACATGCATTTGCTTCTGGACAAAAACATGGTTCTGGAACATTAGGAAGTAAATCACTAAGTAACAAACATGGTCTTCATTACTGTGCCTACTTGTTTTACTCCATTTTGGTTTTCTGCAGAAACAGGTTTCCAAACAGGCTTTGCAAATGTATGAACTAATGAATTAACATCTTATTCTCTTTGCTTATTTGCAGAAGCTACACATGGTCATTACACTGTAATCTGGAGTGTTAAATGCTGCAGTAACAGCAATAATCAGTTATTTGTTGGTACACAAGGTGGAGCTATTTCTTCCCAACTCAACTCACTGTTCCTAAACCAGAAGTTATTGCACTAATGAAAGCAGAAGCCCCTCAGCTGACTTTACCTGAGTTTGTTTTGAACTCAAACAAACTATGTAGCATAAGTGTTACAAGCATTTTTTTGCCTAGCAGCTCACAAACATACTATTGGCTAGTACTGGAGCCTAGGCCCTTCAGCTTTGTTTGCATTTCCAGACAAGATAATACTTCTATTTAAATCAATGTGTATAAAATAGGTTAGAAACATTTCTTCTCTGGTGTTAGAAGAGGTGTTGATTGTGCAGGAATGCAAGTGACATATATTTATATATAGGCTATTGTGAGGAAATAGTGTCTGTGTGTATGTATATATATGTCCACACAGTTTTTGTTTGCTTTGGGTGTGACTTTGTCTTGGCAAGAAAAAGGAGAAAACAGCAAGTTGTGCAGCTGACCTTGCAGTGCAGCCGTGGAAAGGGGGACAAGAGCTGTTCCTATCACAGATTTTGCTTCCTCCGTTTCCGCATGCTCTCCTTGCTGAAAAAGCTCTGGGGAGCCCGAGCTGGGAGCGCACAGCAAGGCAGGGGCAGAGCGGCGCTCACTGGGGGTGCCGCAGGCGGGGCTGTTGCTGCAGGAGCCCTCAAGTGATGGTTTTGGACAATAGCCTAATAACGTTACTGCTGAGGAACCCAAATGCCTGCATGGAAAAATACATGCAAAAACATATATATGTGTGTAGATGGAATATTCATCATCTAACAGGTACGAAAGTGGCTACTTTTCATTGGCCCTCAGTTGTATTTCCTATACCGAGGAAGCTATATTCATGGGTATAGGAATGTACAGAGATAGGGAAGCTGTATTTGCACGCTCCCTAGGGGGGAGGACGCGCCTTCGGGCGGGACCGGCTGCAAAACCCCGTCCCCAAGGGGCAGCCCCCGCGCTCCGCGCCCTGCCGCGGGGCCACCACGTCTACCCCAGGCGGGGCCACCACGTCTACCCCGCCCCGCCCGCGGCGCCGCCTCCCGCTCCGCCGGGCCGCGGTCTCCCGGCAACGGCGGCGGCGGCGCGTCACTTCCTGCGGGCCGCGCCGGGCCGGGCCGGGCCGCGCCGGGCGGTTGCGGCGGCGGGGGCGGCACCATGGCCGCGGCCGAGGCGGGCGGCGGGAGCAGCCGGCACGAGAAGAGCCTGGGGCTGCTCACCACCAAGTTCGTGTCGCTGCTGCAGGAGGCCAAGGACGGCGTGCTCGACCTCAAGGCGGTGCGCGGCGCGGCGGGGAGCGGCTGCCGGCTGCGGGGGGGCCGGGGCGGGAGCTGCTGCGGACCTCCCTGTGCAGCACAGAGCACGCGTGGAGCGCACGGACGCGGGTGGGCTGTGGGTGGATGAGCGCCATAGGGTTCGTTTACCCCTTGGCTCTATGCTCCGGCCATGGAGACCCGCTGGGATCCGCCACGCGCTTCGTGACCCTCCAGCTCCACTCGAGATGCTAAAACCCGCCCGTGGGCGCGAGGCAGCGGCCTGCAGCCCGCATTTGACATAGGCCCGGAGCAGCAAAGCCGGGCCTCGGGGCTGGCCTTGCTCTGTGGTGGTGACTGTCCCCGGAGGAGTGTGGCCCCGCGCGGTGGCTGCGCTGCAGGTGCGGGACGCGCTGCCGCTGCCCGCTGCCCGGCCTCGCCGCCCGTCCGTGCCCTGGGGAGGAATCGCAGGGGTTCCCTCTGCTTGGAATTCAAACTCTGCAACGTTCGTTTTTAAAATTAAACAGCTTTTCCTGAAAGGCTTCGTTCCTGTCTGTAGCGCCTGTTGGACAGACAGGTGGAGGCAGATCTAGGTAAGGGAGCAAGGTGAGGCAGGCAGGGGGTGAAGAAGACCAAGGGGAACATTTCCCTGATCTGCAGGTCATCGATGACCAGGGAGACAGAAATAGAAAAAGGCAGAAAGAGGAAAATGAGTGAATAAATCGCCTAAAATGGCTCCCAAACGTACTGAATTTCCTCCCTTCCGTAGCAGTGCTGCTTCTGCCTACGTTTCTTAGCTGGGCTGGGCTCAGCTCGTAGTATCAGGTAAGGCCGACTCTGGCCCAGGCTAGGCAGCGTTTCTCACAAAAGTGCCGGGCATCCTGTGATGTGGTAGCACGGAGAGGAACGCCTGCCTGATTCCCTGCCGGCTGCGCGGCTCTCACTGCTCAGCTCGGATCGGAACCTTACTGCGCTTGGCGTTTGGGTACAGCGTATTCACACCCCGGAAACCAGACTGTCACTGAAATTTGTCATCAGTGATTTCCTCGTTCTCCACAAATTCTGATCTATACGTAGCCTCTCGAGCGCGTTAGGCCGTTAGCGTTTTAAAGCCTGGCTTGGTGTTGGGGGCTTCGTGTGCGTCTCGCCGGCAGCGCCTTCTCGGTGAGCGCGAGGTTCACGGGCTGCAGCCATGTGGGAGCTCTGCTTCCCTCTGCCTTAGAAATGTGTTGGCAGGAGTGAACAACAACTGCACTGCCCTTGCTGTGAGAAGAAGAAAAACCCACCTGTTAAGTTTTATATTCTCTTACTGGGTTTGTGTGTGGGGCCCGTTCCCCTCAGACATGTGGGACCTGCTGCCAAGTCCTTCATTGGCCCAGTGCCTGAGCTGGGACCCTGCAGTCCAGGCTGCATCCCCACTGCTGGTGCTAGCGACAGCTCCAGGCATACAGAGTGCACGTGAGTTTGGAGTGCTAAAAGTGCCCCGAGATTGAAACACCTGAGTTTGGGCACTCAAAATAGTGGATTTTTAAAACCTTAATATGCTTTGGTGGTATAGCTACACGTTTGGCGTTTGGAAATGTGTTAACATCAGCACAGCCTCCCTACACCGTACGGACCCTGCGGGGTGTGTGGGAAGGGTGCCCATGCCTTGTCGCCTGCTGGGCACGGAGGGCTTGGCCTGTGGCCCCCGTGGGCAGCAGTGCCAGCAGCAGCAGCAGCGCAGGGTGCCGTCGCGGCCGCGGGGTCGTGTCCTGCGGGAGGGCTGCGGGATGCGGCTTCAGCCTCGCAGCCCGTCCGCGGGGACGGGACGGGACGGTGGCGCCAGCAGGAACGGGAGGCGACGCGCTGCAGAGAACGGTGCTCGCGCTGCCGGAGTGTTTCTTAAGCTCCGTTCTGCTCCCTTTTTCCTTCCTTTTTCCTTCACCGCAAAACATTTGCCAATATCAATTGGACTACTAATTCCTAGGCATTAACTTTCTAGTTGGAAAATGCAGTTTGTTTGGTTTCTTTTGGAAGGCCAGCAAGTTTCTTTATGGCTCAGAAATACTATAAAAAGAGGTACGTGTGTTTTGCTTATAAGGATGTTATATTCCTTCTGTAACAAGAAGGATTTGGTTCTCCTGATTGAGCATCTGGCTTTGAAAAGATGAGTCTTTTCCCTTCAGAAATACAGATTTATTACTTGGCGTTCCCTCCTGCCTCCAGAAAGTGGCTGGGTCTGTGTTTTGCCCTCAAAAATCAGGTTGCTGACACTTGTCCCCCTTTCCTTAACAGGCTGCTGATACTCTTGCTGTGAGACAAAAGAGGAGGATCTATGATATCACCAACGTTTTGGAAGGAATTGATCTCATTGAGAAAAAGTCAAAAAACAGCATTCAGTGGAAGTAAGTCCATCCTGCCCGTCTCCTCTGCTTGAGAGCAACTCCCTTCCACTTCTCCTAGCTAGATGTGCTGACAGAGAATAGATGTTATGGTCAGCAACGAGCACCGCAGCCGGTTGGAATCCCTGTAAAGTTGCGAGTGCCTTTGTGTTCCTTTAGCTTGCATCCTTGATGCCAGGTTTGGTTTGAAGCCTGTACAAGGGAAGCTTCTGGGAAACTTGTGTGGCCACCTTACAACTGCACTGACAGCTGAAAAATTTACACTGGGTGGATTTGGGGAAGTTACTGGGACATGCTGTCTCCACCTCTGTTCGTGCCTTTATGCCATGCTTGTTAAAGGCCATACAAACCCGGTCTAACGCAGAGGGACTTAGGTACCAAAACCAAAACAAAATTAAGTATAAGTGAATTCTAAATTTGATCTTAAATTTAGATTTTTGTTGTTGTTGTTGTTAAAACGCTGCTGAGAAGATAAACATTCATTTCCTTCATCCTGAGTATTGGTAGATTATTTTTAAATATGTAAAGTAGGCTTCATGAATGATGGTTTCATGTTTGCTTTAGATTTTCACATGCTCTGTTTTCATGAACCCTTGTACCTTTTCAAGAGGAGTAGGTGCTGGCTGCAATACGAAGGAAGTCGTAGACAGACTGAGATATCTTGAAGCTGAAATCGAAGATCTAGAGCTAAAAGAAAAAGAATTGGATCAGCAGAAACTGTGGCTCCAGCAAAGTATCAAGAATGTTATGGATGACTCTACAAATCATCAATATCCTTTTAAACAAGTACTGTGCACATCTTGGAAGTACAATTAAAACAACAGTTGTGTGGTAAAACTAATGTAGCTCATTTATCCATAAGCAAGGGAAGGATATTTTTTCCTGGTTTTGTTTTAACATTAGAAGAGAAGAAGTTTCATTTACATGACCTCACCTTTGTAGCTGTTCTGAAAATGATCTGGCATATGTGTATATGGCAGTAGTTTTTAAATCCATAATATAATAATAGTATAATTTAAATCCGTAATGTAATATAGTAATATAACCCAAATTATAAATAGTATAATGCAAACACCTGTCTGGAATGTCTTACCTGCTGGTGCTATCTTGAGGCAAAGGGAGAGGACTGTGGATGAACCACCAAGCCCCCTCTGGGAGTTTGTGTCTGTGATTCTGGTAGGTCCAGATGCACTGCTGAGTTCTCCATTGGCAAGTCTGTGAGGCAAGAGGTACTCTTAAAAACAAGACTTTACATTTTATATTTTAAAACAGTCTCACTCGTTTTATTTCACGCTACTTATTTTTTCTCCTCCTAGTATTTTCCTCACATACATAGTTTGTTTTTTACAGTACAGAACTGTGCTGTTTTTAAATAGCCATTCTGACAGCCAGAAATCATGGCCTCATTGCATCTCTGAATAGCAGCAGCCAGTGTACAATTTAGGCAAAGTTTGGACAAATGTCTTTTGAAGTGCAATAAATAGCAGTTTTATGTTGTTTGAAGAAAACTTCCTTGACAAAAGTTACATTTTCATATGTCACCCATGAAGATGTCTGTAATTGCTTCAATGGTAAGTTCCTGCTAGACAAGTTAGGGATTTTCTAATGTTCATATTGAAAATTGACTTGTATGTTTTGCATGGGATTTTTTTTCTATCTTCCAGTAATGCAAGAAACAAAAAGCAATTGCTTTTTCCCTGAAATTAATTTGAATTTAGAAAATGTCCAGTATTGATCAGTAGTAAATGCTAGTGTTCATGACTTACGACTTCTGACAGATAAAGAAACTTATTTTGTAGTTGTAGAAACAAGTTGTACAGAGTAGAGTTTCATCAGTTTCCAGGGCACCGTTTGGGGCTTGCCTCAGGTCACTGACAGAACCAGGTGCAGAGTACGTTGGTCCAACACATCAGAAAGTCCAAGCAGATCCAAACATCACAACATTTTCTGGTGGCAGCTGCAGCCAGAGGAAATTCCTTATGATATTGGATAAATGGAGCCAGCTAAGGAAAGATTGTTTTTCAGCTTTCGGCAAGTCTCAGTACCACCTCTTGCTGCTTTGTGACAGTGAAGATTGGGTTTGTTTTTGAATAAAAGTGCAAGTTTAGACAGGTAGTGCGAGCTCTTAGTAAAAAGAGCTAGTAATTACAAAGTGTGGAGATGTTCAGCGTGTCAGTCACGAAGCACTTGATGTAAATTCCTCATAGCAGAGAGGAGCATCACTGCACCTTGTGAACAAGGGAGGATGAGGCGCAGATAAGTGTGTGACCTGCAGCATCAGGCAGTTTGTGTCAGCTCGTTGATACAGCTGTGACCTCCTGCTTCAAGCAGTAAATGGAACTGCGTGTACAGTGCGCTGCAGGTGAAGGAGGTATCACCTTTGACATCTTAGTAGTTTGTGCTGCAGAGGTTTTGAACTCACATGCTTGGAAGTGCTGGCACAGAAGAAAACCTGCAGGACCTTTGTTTCCTGCCCTTGTGAATTCTCCCTCTATTCCCATCATTCTTCACAGCCCTAGAGGGAGCTGTATCACAGAACTGTTTTAGTTGAAAAATGACCTAGTTAATTAAGTAAATATTTTCACATCACATTATGTATACAAGTGGGAGATAAGGATATGGCAACAAGCACTGCTACCAGAAAAGGCCCTTGCAGCTGCGGTCTAAGTGTTGGAATACTGTGAGCTACTTGGATCTACAAGGGACCTGTGTGAGTTCCCACCCCAAACTTTCTGTTTTTACTAGAACTTTGCAGTATGTGGCCTTAGAGAATTACCATTTCTCGTTTCAGTATGTGCCATGCAAGACTTCACATATGCACAGTTAACGCTTTCTTAAAAATTGCTATTTAACCAGGAGACACACTTCTAGCAATTCAAGCACCTTCTGGTACACAGTTAGAAGTACCTATACCCGAAATGGTAGGTACTGGTTTCTTGTTTACCTGAGTGTTGGAGGCTGGCAGTGGAACAGAAGAGCTATGTTAGAGCTGAGGGTTTGTTTCTAGCCATGTGTTAGAGGGGAAAAATTAAGATGATCTCATTTGAGAGTGGATGGGCAGGGTGGGGAGTAAGAACTTTTGTACACCTAGATAGACTGTATTAATGTGTAATGGAAAATTTCTCTGCCCCCCCGCCTTTTCTGTTACTCCTAAAAGCTGCAGCTCTGCAGCTTGATGTACTTGTTTGAATCCTAGTTCATTTCCAATTCCAATTGAATTGCAATTAAAGTTGAGAATTTATTAGCATTGACTTCTTCGGTCAAGTTTTCCCTGTGCATTGGATCCCATATGGAAAAGCCCTTTAGATTTACTAGCAGAGGTGTGTTTAGTCCTGTGCCATTAGACTGGATATACGACACAGACTGCAGTCTTGCTTCTGCCAGAGGCCTTGAAGAGCAGCCTTAAAGTAGGAACTCAAATTGCTTATCTCTGTCCACCTTTAATTTTTGTACTGCAGTGCCCTGTTTTAAATAGGGCTTATGCAGCTGGGAGAAGGTGCTGTATGAAGCACGTTAGGGACCCACGTTAGCCTGAAGGATGGGGTCTGTGTGATGGGTTTTCACAAGGTGTTTTTACTGAGGCTCTAGCCCACACTGATAACCCAGGAACAGCCAAAACCAGAGTCATGAGGCCGATGCAGTGACACTGTCTCTGTCCATCTGTGCTAAAGGCAGCTCAGGCAGCATGAGGCTCTCGATGCCACCAGAGTTGCCTGCTTTAGCTAAAACAGCTCATCACAGGTGTCACCTGCAGCTTCAAAAGGGATGTTGTGGCTTTGGTTCTCCTTCCCTGCCTCTGTCCCCACTTTCCTCATCCTATTTTTTTCCCTGAATGTATTTGCTGCTATTTGCTGTGAGGTCAGCCGTCTCACTGAGACTGTGCTGCAGGAAGCTGGTCCTAGCTAAGTTGCTCAAGTAACTTTTCAATGAGAAGCCCGGGCAAATCAGCTAAAAAATTGTTTCTACTCACTCGTGATCCTGTGTTCACTGAGTCAGAGCTCAGGTGTAATTGGATGGTTAGTCCCAGCTAAGGTAATTCTGAAACTCAGTTTAAAAGGAAGCAAATCTAAGTGTACAGAAATCATTACTTATCACCACTAATAAGATGTAGCCCTGCTGTAAGTCTCATGTAACTTTAATTCAAGATCAGCTAAGCACTACAGAGGGTTGTGTATTTTTGTATTCTGTGACTGTGTTCTGGTCAGGTAAATATATAACAGGTTTGTGACCTGTTATTTATTAGGTTACGTACCTGTTTTAAATTACTTGTTTTCTTCCTGAGTATGATCTAATACATATGTCAGTTATCTCTTGCTATGTTCTGACCAGAAGAGCACTGCGCTTACTTCCTAGAAGGTAAAAAAGCACAGTTGGAGAAATCCCAATTTAAATGCCTTCCTGACTTGCTATGGGAAATAACTCCAGGCAGTTATTGCTATTTTTTGTAAGTTTTAAGCTCTCAAGGAATTGTAACTTTCCTCATCTGCTACTTCACAGGGACAGAGTGGACAAAAGAAATATCAGATCAACCTTAAGAGTAGTTCAGGACCCATCCAAGTGCTGCTTATAAATAAAGAATCAAGTTCCTCCAAGCCCATGGTGTTTCCAGTCCCTCCTCCTGATGACCTTGCACAACCCCCGTCCCAACCTGCGACTCCAGTGACCCCCCCTAAACCTGCTCCTGCCACCCCGAACCCACCCGAACAAGGCAGTCTTAACCAGGAGCAACATTTGCCACAAACACCAGTTACAGAAACACCCTCAGGTAGGTCCAGGGTTGTTTTCCACTTCATTTGGGTAGCAGGAGCAAGGGCACTGGAGGGAGAAAGTAAAGGAAATGCAGGGAACAGTTTGCATGACACAGCACCTAGCTGAAGAAGCTACCCCAGGGCATACCAAGAGCTCTCTGGAGGTTTCAGGGAAGCTTCTTCCTCTTCTATCTTTCATTTGGTAAAGCAGATTATCGCTTGGTACCTTGTCATCTTACACCAAAAGCATTGGTGTAAGGATCCCCGCGGGGATCCGATGTGACCTGCATCTTTTCAGGAGCCTGGCTGTGTGTTCAGCAGCTCCTGCCCTTGAGCCACGAGACTGCTCACCACCTGCACAGTCCTCAGAGGCACTGAATGCCAATGGCGTGGGCTGTGGGTTTGGGGTTGTTTTTTTTTTTCATAATAATGGTGGGATGATATAGAGATACTAAGAAAACACTGTCAATTATAGCAAAGGAGCTTTCTGAGGAGCCCTGATGAGGCTGTGCTCGATAGGGAGAGTCTCACTTCAACCCTGACATTGGCCATGTCCTCCTGGTAGGACAAAGCTAGATGCAGATGCGCTGTGTTCCTTTTTTACTAAAACAGCCCTAATAGTGTGTTTTTCCCTCGTTGTAGACAGCAGTTTGCAGCAGAACAGTGCAGCTTCAGCAACTGCTTATTCCAGCCTTCCGGAGCCCGCGTTATTCCCCAGCCTTTCAGGAGAAGGTGCCCAAGCTACAGGCGGCTCCAGTGACTACCAGGCCTTGCTCCCGTTGGATGTCAACTGTATTCTCAAGCCAAATTCGTTTGATGTAGCAAAGATGGATGAGCCTGCAGGTAGGCAGAAACAGTTACTATTTTAACTGTTTTACTGGTTTCCGGAGCCATTCTCTGCTACCAAGTTACCCATGAGTTATCAAGGAGTAAAGATGAAAGCTCCTGCCGCAGAGAACAGGCCTTTGCCCACCTCCTAACAGAGCCACCGAACCACTTCTGAGTAGCAGTCCCATTCTGAGCAAAATACCCTGCTCCTGGCAAAATAAGCTTTGTATTGCACCCAGTGTTGATGTTATAAAAGACCAACTGTTCAGCCCAAAGAGAGGAGGGGAAATCTGGTGGGAACAGCTAAGGGATAAAAAGAGAAGTATCTTTTGTGTATACACAGCACAGAGACCATCTCCAGAGCTCCTGCAGTGTGCACGTGAGCCGGACTGTACTTTGCAGGTCAGTGTTTTCATGCAGAGAACCTGCATTAGCTGCCATAAATGCCTGCTCCTGTCTTTCACAGGGACTGTCAGTGGGGATATTATTGATGAACTCATGTCTTCTGACGGTGAGTACTGAGTATCTTTGCTTTTCAGTGGGTTCTGTCTGCGCAGTACCCTTGGTGGCATCTGTGACACCCCATGCCGTGGGTCAGCCTGCTTATTCCCCCTGTACTGCCTCCTCTATCCTCGTCATTCTGGTCTTTGCTCCCCTTTCAGTTCCCCTGTAAAAGTTTTATTTAACAATAAAAATGTGAATGTCTCAAGCCAGCACTAGCCATGCACAAGTAACTCAGCAGCCCTTCGTTCAGGGGCAAAGAAAGAACAGGCTGGCGACCAGGGTGATGCCTTAGAAAATACCCGGGTTTAGTTTTGTTCTGCTGCAGGCTTCCTGCAGGAGTTTTTAGTAGATATTTCAGAGCATGTTTGCCTGCCTGCCCACGGACTGGTACGTGGCCAGCTGTAGAGCAGAGGAACGAAACCCCCTCTTCTTGCGTTGCCCAAAAGCTGCCTCAGGTCTTGGAACGCAGCGCGCAGACAGCCTGCCAGCCTCCGTTTTCCACGTGTAAAATGGGGACAGCGGTAACTTCCTTAGGTGAAATCATAAATGTTTGAAGACCAGAGTGCTGTAACAGGAAGAAGGAAATACCTATGATGTGAGCGATGGCTTTCTGATGGAAATCTCACAAGCTGCTCAGCAGCTCCCTTGCTGCACAAGGAGAGGTTAGTCTGTGTTCCACAGCAGTCACTCCCTGCCACCAAAGTAAAACATTTAAACACTTAAACATTCAGGAGAAAATGAGACGTGTCATTTACTGCGTTAGTTTTAAGGCAATGCAGGTATCCCAGCGTGTCTGTCACAGTGTCAAAGACAGTATTTAAATCATTAAGACCAAGTCTGACACTGGGGATGACAGACATGCTGAATTATGAGATAGGGCTCATATTCCAGAAGTGCTTTAATTTCAACTGAACTATTCCTGCTTTACAGTTTTTCCTCTCTTACGACTCTCTCCTACTCCCGGAGATGACTACAACTTTAACCTGGAGGATAATGAAGGAGTCTGTGATCTCTTTGATGTGCAGATACTAAATTATTAGATATTGTGTCAACCAGACTATCTTATCTACCTCTAACTATAACATTCTAGACTTCTTCATAACCTAAGTATTTGAATAATGAATGTATAACTTCTTAGTTCACTCACTCTGGGAGTATATTTCCTCTTGCTTCCTTTAACTGCTTCACAAAACAAATGGAACAACCAGAGAAAAGGGCTTTCATCAAAAATTCTGGCATTTTTTCACTTGTGTATCCTTTGTGTAATCCAATGATTCAGAGTTTTCTTTTGTAAGAAAAGCGAAAACGCTTTATAGCCTTTTGATCATTTGAAAAAAAAGATGATTTGGCTTCCTGCTCACAGTTATCAGCATTTTTGAGGCTTTACTGCCAAGACGCTTTCTGTACCTTTCAATCAATAACCTTTCAATCAATTTTGAAGCTTTCACTGCCAAGCTGAGAAGTGAAGGATATCAACTTGAGTTATGCTAAATCGTTTCAGTGAACCAATTTTGTGAAGTGCCTTCTGTTTTAGCACTTTAAGTTTCTCACACTGACTTCTTACATTCCACTTTCCTAGGTCATAGGAAAGGCCTGTTTGTAGTTTGTATTAAAGTGTGCCAATACTTGTATATTAACAAGATTTTTTTAATAAAATTGTACAAACAAAGCAACCACTCTGTGCACTCCGCCTTTCTTGGAATCCCTGCATCATTTATTATGCATTACAGCTGAGATAATAGGTTTGTGGCAGCATCCACGTTTGCTGGTTCATGTTCCAGATCGTTGGAAACCTGAAAATAAGAAGTTTCACTTTTAAGTAGAGTGCATTTTTTTAAACAGCTTTTTGGGAAAAAAAAAAAAAGAAACAGATTTAACAAATACTGCTGTCTAGAAGATTAGTCTTTGGTATACTTAATTTAGTCTAACGCTGCAGTCAATTCAGCATTTGGGAGAGGATCCCAGCATTCCCTAAATCTGACAGACAGCGATACTGTGCGCTCCAGGGGAAGGACAGAGCGCTGTGCCAGTAACATACGGGGAAACAGGCCCAGCCTGTTGAGGGAATCCCGCTCGGGAGAATTTTGGAATTTGGTGGAATTTTGACGCCTTGGAAGGAGTCCTGTCTGTGGCGCCTGCGTGACCAGGGCCAGCCCACGAGGAGCGAGGCGGTCCCACGTCCCAGCTCCCTGACACCCGCACCCTGCCGCCGGCACCACCGCCTGCGCTCCCCTCTTCCCATTTCTCTCCTTTCAGCCTCTCCTTAAGGCGTTTGGCGCTGGCTCTGTTGCTCCCAGCCCTACAGAAACTCCAACACCCCAGACACAGCAAACACAACTTGTGCCTGTGTTACTGAACTAATTTTTCCACCTCCCCCCGGGTCCGCATGGATTCATCTTTGCTTCCTGCTGGGCTTGGCTGGGGCTTCTTCCATCCCCAAACCATGACCAGCTCAAAGGCAGTTGGCAAGAGGAGTTTGTCAGCAATTTAACTGTGAGACTGCCTAGCCCTGTTCACTGGGCTGGGCTAGACGGAGCAGAGGAGCCAGGCGCTCCCTTGATCCCCAGGTGCTGCGGGCAGGAGGTTCCGCACAGCCCTGCGCTGTTCCCGGTGCCGGCCCTTGTGATGGGGGCGGCTGCGGGCTGGGCGATGCGGAGCAGACAGGGGCTCTGTTCACTTGGTTCCGAAGAGCTCCTGGGCGCAGGACGAGTCACTTGTGAGTCTATTCATGGTGAGACACACGCCTCACAGCCAGGGTCAGTAGCTAGACCGGTCTTTAGAAAATCCTTTAGAAATAAAACTAGAGCATCATCAAAATGCCGGAGCAGGCTCGGGCTTGGCTGCCCACCCTCTACACCCCTGACTTGATGCTAACCAGATTTCAACATTAACACGCAACTGAAATTAAAAAAGGTGGGTTTATAGCGTGATAGCAACAGGATGGAGAGCTGCAGTCTTAGGGATGGAGCAAAACGCTCTGAATGCGGCAGGAGTTACCTGAGGTTCCTTCTGAGCTTCTGCGGCTGTGCCTTTGGATAGCTGCTGCACTTCTTCCTGAATTTCGGTAAACGCTTTGTTTAGAGCTCTGACTTTCTCCTCATTTACAATGTTGATCTGCGAGAAAAAAAAAAAAAAAAAAAAAAAAACCCAGCAGAGGTTGGTATTCGGGAAGGAGACGCTGCTCGCCCAGCAGTGCCCGCCCTGGGCACGTTCCCAGCGGGCCCGGCCGCGCTCCTGCTGCCGCGGGGAGCTCCGGCCGCTGCCGGCCCCGGCGGCCGCTGCCCCCCGGCGCCTCCCCCGCGCCCCGGGGCCGCCCCGACACGGGCAGCGGCTCCGCGGGCAGCCCCCCCGCTCCCGGAGCGCCCCGAGGCCCGCGCTGCCCCCGCGCTGCCCCCCGCCCGCACCTTGCGCAGGGCCCTGGTCACGGGCTGCGCCCCGCGCCGCGCGCGCGCCTTGGCCGCGCGCCCCCCGGCCGCGCGGAACACGCTGCCCGCGCCGCGCCCGCGCGCGCTCCCGCCGCGGCTCCTGCCCATGGCCGCGCCGCTGCCGTCACGCGGCCATGACGTCACGGGGCGGCGGTGACGCGCGCGGCTGCTGGGGCCCCGCCCCTGCCCCGCCCCTAGCCCCGCCCCCCCGGTGCGCGAGCGCGGGGCTCGGCCCGGCGCGGGGCTCTGTTTGTTTTTATTTTATTTTATTTTATTTTATTTTATTTTATTTTATTTTATTTTATTTTATTTTATTTTATTTTATTTTATTTTATTTTATTTTACTTTATTTTGTTTTTTCCATTTACATTGTTCTATTTTTCTGTTATTTGTCATTTTCCTCATTCCATTTTTCATTACTTTTATCCGATTGGGATGCCCGCCGCGGTCGCGGGGCGCGGGCGGCGCTGCCGCGGACGCGCCCCGGGCCGGGGGGGACCCGTCGCGGCGCCTCCTCGCCCCGCGCGCCCGCAGCCCTGCGCGCGCTCCCGCGCTCGCGCCCTTTGGCCCGCGCCGCGCGCGCTCCCGTGTCCGGGCGCCGTGGGGGCAGTTTCCCTTGGGCACCTCGGGGGGAGACGGGGGGACCTCGGCGCGGCCCCGCTCGCGGGTGCAGACGCTGCGGGGGCCCCGCGGAGCCGCCCCCGACCCTCCGCGCAGGCGTCTGGAAACGGGACGGGACGGACCCGGCGGGGGCAGGATGGAATGGGATGAGACAGGACGGGATGGGATGGGATGGGATGGGATGGGATGGGACGGGAGGGGATGCGACGGGATGGGATGGGATGGGAGGGGATGAGATGGGATGCGACGGGATGGGATGGGATGGGACGGGACGGGGCGGGCTGCGCGGGTGCGCAGCAGGTTCCTTATCGGTGCCCGAGCATCGGGGCGTCGCCGCTCGCTCCTTCAAAGCGGGCGGCGGAGCCGCCACGGCCGCTCTTGGCGCGCAGCCCGGTTCGGCGCGGCTCGGTTCGGCGCGGCCCGGTTCGGCCCGGCACAGACCCGCAGGATGCTGCACTGGGGCTACGAGGAGCACAACGGTAGGGCCGGGACGCGGGGAGCGCGGGAGGCTGCCGGGCTGCGGCGTCGCCCCGGGCCGGGCAGCACAAACGTTCCCTGGACGTTGGCAGCGTCGGGGAGGGCTGAGCTCCTTCCCGCGGGAAACACGACGTGTCGGAGACTCTGAGCTCCGAACCGGCACGCGGGAGGGGAAACTTTCACATCGTGGTTACTCCATGGTTTCCTCAGTCCGCTCCCTCTACCGGAGTCCGTAGAGGCGCTGCACACGCAGCTCCCACCGACGGCCTCGCCGCACGTTTGCACGGCCAGCGTGCCTGGCGCGCAGGCACCCGGGCAGGTCCTGGGCTTTACGTCTGCCCTCACCTCGGGAGAGGAGGCACCGTGACGGCCGAGGGGACATGAGGGCGTTTGCAAGGGCTGTGTTTGCAGGGTGCGTATTTGCACACACCATGCCTGCAGCAGCGTGCTACTTTTTCATGATTGTTTCTCATTAGAAATACTGTGTGTGCAAGTCCTGCCTGTCCTTCAGATCCCTTTGTTCAGTCTTTTTGGGATGGATCTACTTTTCCAGAAAAACTGGGTGCTGTTGCAATGCTGAGACGTGCTGTTGGATACTCTGCAGGTGCGGCACCCCTCCCCGCAAGGCACAAGCGGGGCTTGTTTTGCAAATTTGTGTCTCCGTATGTTTTCCAAGAGTGCGAGGACCTCACCTGCACGCTCCAGATAAGGGGTTCTCTCTCCCTCCCTTATCCTGGCCCCCTCCCTGGCCGTCCCAGCTTCCAGGAAGGGGAGGCTGTGGCAGCTCCTATCAGGCAGCTGCGTGGACCTGGCCGGAGGCCCCAGCTCCAGTGTCCAACTCTGTTTTCTCGCTGATAAGGTGCATGGGGTGGCGGGTGCCCTCACCTCCCCTGCAGCCTCCCCTCTCCTGCATCCCCTCCTCTCATCCCAAGGGAGGAGAGCACTGGGGCTCTGGTAGCCGGTGCCTCCCCGGCAGCTCCCTTAGCTGTTGCTCTTCTCTTTCCACACATTCATTTGAGCCTGTTTCCAGTTTTGCTGAGTAGCAGATAAGTGAGATTGCACCAAATCGTGGCGGATTTTGTTCCCTCACCAGGCTGTGAGAAATTTCTCCAATGCTAAGATGAGCTTTTGCAATTTAAAGAAGTAGCGACAGAGTAAAATTAATCAAATTTGGCCACAGTCATATACTAGAAGTGACTTCCTGAAGACATCTGCATTCGCTTCCAACTCTGCCTTTATTCTCTGTAGAGATAAAACTGCTTCTTTTTCAAACCTGGGGGAAAACTCTCCAGCCTCCTTAGCAATAATGAGCACAACAGAAGTTATTTGGTTCCTAAACTTTCAAGTATTCCACACCTATGCCTACATATATAGTATATGTATGTATAGGCATGGGCTGAGTGGTATGCACGGAACAAAACGGTGCTTTGATGCCTGCATTGCTAAGATGCTAAGAGACGTTATTTAATTTCTATGCAAACCTTGGTCTTTGTTTTCTGGTTCTTTGCAGTTTTGAGGGTGTTTGCATGTGGAGGCATAATCCTGAGCTCCAGAGAGCTGCCTCTGCCCAACATTATGCACTTGGGGCTCCTGCGGAGGGACAAATGTCCTCACCCCTTCACATAAACTTTCCTTTTTAGATAACCGCGCAATTGCTTTAGTTACAAAACAAATTCAGAATCAATTGCCTTTAGTTTATGACTTACTTAATCAAATGTATGGAAAGTACTTATGTATGTTGTGTTTGACTGCAGAAATGTCCTTAGCTCCCTTACAAGTCTGACACTCAAGTGGCTTATAAATGAAAAAGGGGCCTGATTTTAGTCTTTTTGTCTTTGGGGACCGTTACATAGTTTTGATGTCTGATTTGAAAGGTGCCATTGAATCTACGCCATTATGAAATTGGAAATGGTTTCATTAGTGCTAATATTTTTGTAAGCTACCACATAACTAAACCACTTGCAAACCTGACATTACAAATGTGAGCGTTTTCCCTGTGATAAATTGAGCACTGAGTTCTCTTTAGAAACAGCTGAGGATGTGGTCCTGCAGAGAGAGTACATCTTAAATATGTACCCAAAAAGTTAAAATGTCTGTTACGCTGAAATGGAGGCCGAGAGCTAAGGTCCAAATTCAGAAGCGATTCCCACCCTGGAGGTCACCAGGCGTAAATCCGACTGCGAGACCTGCATTACAATATGACCACCGTGTCCATGGTCCTGCAATGGGAATGCTCCATATAACAGAGGAAAAATGAACGTTTTTTTTTGCTATTTTCCCATATAGGCCAGATTTTTGGCAGTCTCATGTTGCTTGGAAATACAAAAAGCAAAATCAAAAGCAAAGATATGATTCTGATAATCTGAACTAAGGACAAGTATGGATGCAGATACGGTGTCTTTTTAGAACCAAGTTTATTGTAGAGCAATTAGTTGGTGCTAGGATTACCAATCTGGGTCCTCTTGTTGTCCAAATCCAAGAGATTAAAATAGTCCTAATCTAAATTATGCTACTTTATTTTCTGCCAAAAGGTGGAGTTATTTAGATAAATCAGATTCAGAGAGAGCATATATGTATTTTTTCACCATCACTGTGGATTTTGTAGGTTGCTTAAATCATACCTTTTCATTCCAGGTTCCTCTTAGACAACTGAGCAGATTTGATGTGGAGAAGCCAATGAGGGACCCTGTTTTTGTTTAACTAATACTTTGTTTGCATAAACTTCATGATTCATAAATTTGTGTGGCTATATTGCAAATAATTCATATTATTTACTGCATGATAACTGTACTGCATGATAACTGTAGCTATTGCTGAGCTGGAGCAGTAGGGCATAATTAAGCACATAAATATATTTTGCTTTTCCTCATCTTAGCAATATCCTAAGCATATTCAAAGTAGCAATAAGTTTTTTCTAAGCATCTTAAATTGTGGCAGTAAGGTATAAATGATGGGAACTTGCTTCTTAACTGAAAAAATTTGTACACTGCGTCACTAACTAGAAGGTACTAGAATCTAAATATAGTTAAAATTAATCATTTTGGAAGTAATAAACACCCTACTAGCTTGAAATATTTATTCACACATTTATGTGTTCAAACTTAACACCTACTATCTTAGTAGTGGCTTAATGATCTTAGTTAATTAAGTCATTAACTAAATGACTTTGTTCTGCTTGAAATTTAAGCCTTAGCTGCCTTTTAGGAAGTCCTCCTTCCCTCTTGCTTTTTCTGAGATGCTCAGAAGGCTGGAGGTGGGCGATGAGGCATTGGAACAGGCTGCCCAGGGAAGTGGTGGAGTCACTGTCCCTGGCAGTGTTCAGGCAACGTGCAGATGAGGCACTTGGGGTTAGCAGGCCTGGTGTTGAAGGGCTTACGGTTGGACCCCATGATCTCAAAGATCTTTTCCAGCTACAATGATTCTATGATTCTATGAGCAGGTTGAGAGCTTTATGAGCAAGCTTTATTAAAGAGCAAGCCAACATCAGTGACACTGATGTGGGTCCCTCCTCAGGGTCCTGTTTGGAAGGATCCTATGGGTTAGAGTCCTAGAAAGAAGAGGGGTCCAAGAGAGCTAGTTAATATTGAGGGATTGCTTTCTTCAAGCTTAATATTGATGCATCCCAATGAGCAAAAAAACTACCAAAGGCGGCAGGAGTGTTTCATGGATGAGCAAGGAGCTCCTAGCAAACTCAAACACATAACAAAGTGTAAAGTAGGTGGAAGTGAGTACAGGCAGCTTGGAAGGAATATAGAGACATCATTTGAGTATGCAGAGATGTGACTAGGAAGACTAAGACCCATTTAGAATTGAATTTGGCAAGAAATGTCAACGACATCGAGAAGGGCTTCTTCAAATAAAAGGGCTTCTTCAGCAACAAAAGGAAGAGGGAGAGGTGAGGGAGAATGTGGGCCCACTGCTGAATGAGGTGAGTGCCCTGGTGACAAACAGTACAGAGAAGGGAGAGATACTGGGTAGCTTCAGTCTTTACTGCTAAGGCCAACCCTCAGCTATCCCAGATGCTGAAGACAAGAGAGAAAGTCTGGAGAAAGGAAGACTTTTCCTTGGTGGGGGAGGATAGAGCTAGAGATCATTTAAGCAAACTGGACATCCAGAAGTCTGTGTGTCCTGATGGGAAGCACCCATGAGGGAAATGGCAGATGTCATTATTAAGCTGGTCATCTTTGAAGGGTCCCAGGGAACAGGAGAGGTGCCTGAGGACTGGAAGAAAGCCAGTGTCCCTCCACTCTTCAAAAAGGGCAAGAAGGAGGACCCAGGAAACCACAGGCCACTCAGCCTCAACTCCATCCCTGGAAAAGTGATGGAATAGTTCATCCTGTCTCTAAGAATGTGTAGGACAAGAAGGTGATCAGGTGCAGTCAGCATGGATTCACCAAGAGGAAATCATGCTTAACCAATCTTCTATGATGGAATGACTGGCTGGCTGGATGAGGGGAGAGCAGTGGATATTGTCTGCCTTGACTTCAGCAAGGCTTTTGACACCGTCTTGCATAGCATCCTACTGGGAAAGTTCAGGAATGAGTGGACAGTGAGGTGGATTGAGAACTGGCTGGACGGCAGAGCTCAGAGGGTTGTGATAAATGGTGACTAGTCTAGTTGGAGACCTGTAGCTAGCAGAACCCCCTAGGAATCAGTATCAGGTCTAATCCTGCTCAATTTACTCATCAATGACCTGGATGAAGGGACAGGGTGCACCCTCAGCAAGTTTGCTGATGATACCAAACTGGGAGCAGCGGCTGATACCCCAGAGGGCTGCGCTGCCATCCAGAGGGACCTGGACAGGCTGGAGAGATGGGCAGGGAGGAACTTCGTGAAGTTCAGCAAAGACAAGTGCAGGGTCCTGCAACACCTGGGAGGGATAACCCCAGGTGCCAGAACTGGCTCAGGGTGATCTGCTGGAGAGCAGCTCTAGAGAGAAGGATCTGGGCATCCTTCAAAGGAGGATTTGTTTGATATATGTTTGATGCATAACTGAGTCCTAACTACCTTCCTACTGCACGTAGACTGGCCCTATACAGTTAAACATGTGGTACATGGTAGATGTATCTAGCTGGGCCCTTGAGAGATGCTGTTACAGGAGGTGCAACCAAAGCAGCTGAATATTTTGATGTGTTTTTCTGAATGCGCTTGTTCTGAGCTAGAAAATCATGTGAACAAGAACGATTCAAGCAGAGCCTTCTTCCCTACAAAACCGAAGTTCAGACATCTCCTCCCTTCTCTCCTCCTCCTTTCAGGGCCTGCCCACTGGAAGGAGGTTTTTCCTATCGCCAATGGAGACCGCCAGTCCCCTATCGACATCAAAACCGAGGAAACCAAATACGATCCCTCTCTCCGCCCCCTAAATCCCAGCTACGACCCAGCTTCTGCAAAAATCATCCTGAACAATGGCCATTCCACCAGCGTTGAATTCGACGACACCGTGAACAAGTCAGGTTTGTTCCTTTTACATTGCTCCATGTTTTCCTTCTCCTTTCCTTGGCTAGAGAATGGCCTGGGCATGCCTCACTGCTAGACACATGACTTCTCCTAGACAGTAAGGCTTTGGTCCTCTGCGTGAGAGAGTCCCTTTTTTCCCTTGTCTTTCAGCACTTTACAATTTGGGAATGTATTGCAACAGAAGCACTAGGTTGTGGTTTTCAGAGAGCGGTAGGATGTCCTTTTCTCCTGGATGGTTTGATCCACCCCAGCTAGCGGGCTCATGTCAGCACCCTGTTTGAACAGTGTTGTTGTACGTTTTCTCAAATGCTGCTGCCTCTCACTGCAGATGAATCCTTTGTGTCTCATTACAGGTTCATTCCAACTGAATCACTCAAGTCTCTTATCTGACTTTAGCTGCAGGTTTGGTTATATATATTTTTTTCCCCTTTGTAATCCATGCCTGAACTTGTTATGTCAGGAAAGCGCCAATGCAGAACAAATGAAATATATCCCAAGAGATCCCTTTTCTTCTCTGGAAAGTGTTGTTGTCCTGATCTTTGAGGTGCACACAGGCTCCCTTTTTGAAAGCAGTAATTATGAAGATGTTCTCTGCTTTAGGACAGTCTCTGCAATGTTAATGCCTCTTCTTTAGTTACTTCTCTTGGATGGTAATGTGAATACCTTTCCTGAAACTGCAGGAGTGCAGCTACTTCAAGCAAAGTCCTTTTGTGGTTGCATTAGGTATAGCTGAGGATCCAAGCCCAAGTAATACATTCACAAATGTCAGAGATGACGAGGGCTAATTTGTGATCATGCTAACATTTAGTCTCCAGTATTATTAAACCATTGTAATCACCTGTCTCCTTCAGGAGATTCTGTATCTTCTGTGTATGGCCTAGGTTCTTCAGTTGCTCACACATAGTTTATACTTTGGCCAGAATCATGCCTTATACCAAAATCCAAATCCTTTTGTAGCCATAAGCTCAGTTGTTCACTATTTCCCTTAATATTTGCCACTGACAAACTTGATCAGCTATATTTTTGTCTTATTGTGGCAACAGAGAGAGACTTAGATAGAGACAACATCATATTTTGCTTTCCCAACAGTCTTAGTAAAACTCTTAAATTTCCTGTTGATGGAAGCAACATTGGGATGTTGCCTGAAAGCCAACAGCTGAACATCAGTCATCTAATCTGACCTCATGAGGGTCAGACACCACAGGACTTCCAGAATTAATTTCTGCTTCAAGTCTAGTAGGTGTGGATGAACTAAAGCACATCTGTTAGAAAAATACAAACTTGATTTCAAAATTTCCAGCGATGACAAATCTACCACAGCCTTTGGTAAGTTATTCTAATTATTAATTACCTTCCCAAGTAAAAAAATAGAAACCATGCTTTATTTCTGGTGGGAGTTTCATCAGCTCAACCTTAAATTCATTTCCTTTTTAAAGGAAGTAAAATTGAATATGAAAACACCAAGAAACTATTCCATTTTTTCGCTCCCTCCATGAGGTGACAGCAACTGAACTTAGTTTTTCTGTAGACTGACACTGGTACAAAGTAGGGGTAAGGAGAGCATCTTTCTACTGCCCTCCTCAGGCCATAAATCCAAAGTTGTTATCCCTGTCACTGCAAAGCACTGGTATCTATCTGACGATCAGATAATTAAGGAGTTGCAATCCCTAGTGCCTTTTGGGAGACTCCATTTCTTCTGTACATGGCATAGATCCATTCTTCACACATGCACAGCTTGCATTTTGGCCAGAATCATACCTTATAAAAATCCAAAACCTTCTGTATCTACAGACTTAGTTACTTGTCATTGCCCTTAATATTTGCCTCAGAAAAAGTTTGTAGTGTTTTTGTTTTCTTTCAGGTCAAAAAATCAAATACTGAATTTTCTAGGGTCAAAATTCGGTCTCTGGGGTACCCCTGTGAAGCAAACACTCCTGCCATATGATGGTTTTGTGAAAAAGAAATCCAATTATTGGTGCTAAATACACTGTCATCTTTTAATTCATTATTACCTGAATTCTGTAAAAACTGTTTCTTTACTTTGCCCAGTACTGCAATTAGACTGTCAGGACTGTATTTATTTGTGTAATTCTGTTTATCCACTGTGATGCCACATAAGCTCCATTCTGCAAAATTGCCCCATTAGTGTTTCAAAGGCCTCTTCATAAGGCTCTGTTCAAGCTTTGCGATACTGATAGTTGTTGTGAGAAGCTTCTGGTTAACTTTCTCCTTAATAACTGCTGGAATGGAAGGTTTTCATCATCATTGTGCGTTGTGACACAAATACACCATCAGTCCCCTTTCCACATTATTCAGCAGACGCAATTCACTGAATACATTTCCCTGTAGTCATTTTCCCCAAGCTGGGCAGAGTACTGATCTCTATGCACTTCAAGGGCATTTGCTTCCAAGTTTTCGGTTCCTGGAAGAAGGAATTTGTCTAGGACTGCCACTTCCCCACTCGCTTTGTTCACTAGATTTACAGGCTCTGTGAAAGCATCTTTCTATGTTGAAGTTTTAAGTAGGTCAAATACTTCTCCCCATGGGTAAACAGTTACAGTTTCTGTTTGTTAGCCAGGATACTTCTCTTAGCAGAAAGGCAATGGAGGAATTTCTTCTTTTACCATTGTTTGGTGATATTTAGCTCCTAACAAAGTCAAGTTTTGTACTAAACCTAGAAGGGACAAGCAAAGAACATTCTTCACCCTGGTGCTCTTAATTTAAAACCCATTTGATGGGTTTTAAATCACCCAGTCCATAGCCAGACAGGAGCTGGTGATGACACCAGGTCTTTTAGAGGCAGTAACTTGTCTACACGTAAGTGCTGTTCGGAAGTCGCTCTTGATGAGTGGGAATTTCTAAATCACTTCAGGGAAATGAGACTCCTCTGAGATGTTTTGCACAGAAGGAGGGGGAGGTCTGACAGCGGCAGCCTGGTGTAAGGGTAGAGGACCTGGTGCTGGAGTGTGGATCCCTCAACTGAGGCTTTTTGTGTGTTTTGCCTCCTAGTGCTGACGGGGGGGCCGCTCAGCGGGACGTACCGCCTGCGCCAGGTCCACTTCCACTGGGGCTCCAGCGACGAAGCCGGCTCGGAGCACGCCGTGGACGGCGTGAAGTACGCGGCTGAGGTGAGGCCTCGCGCGGTGCCCGCCTGCACGCGCCCGCTGGGGCTAGGTTTCTGCTTCCTGCAAGACTTATCTTGCCCCCTCGCTCCTTGTTTTTCCTTCTCCCCCATTTTATCACAAGTCATCAGTCTTCTTGAAGTGTTGCGTGTCTGGTCCTTTCTCAAACAAGAACCTGTCTGAAAGCTTTGGAGAGGATTAAAAAAAAAAGGAATACAGAAGACAAAAACTTGATATTCAGAGATTTAATGTTGAAGAGCTGTCTTAATCTTTGTCTTTCACAATCTGTTCCTTGGAGAATATTTTCTAGGTCAGCTTCAGTTACAAACCACAAGATTATTCAGCTTTTGGCCAATGCAGTCTAATGCTTATGGAAGACGTAGGAACAATGTTTCTTGTGGTGAATGGATAGAGCAATGCAATGGTCATTATTTTGGGAAATGCACCTTTAAAATTTGTGGGGTCTGTGGAGGATGGCAGCCTTTGCATGGGGTTGCAGCCAAGGCAGGGTATGCTGTGGGAGCAATGTACCTTCTGCTTCTGCTGCAGAGAGGTTGCTTTTCCTCTTTCTCCTTTGGTGCATTTTAATAGTCTACTGTAAGAAGTAGTCTCGAAGTGTTTTCTCTTTGCCACTGGAAGGAACACAGGCTATTTGGATGAGACTGAGATCTTTAACAACGTATACTCAGACAGTGAAGAGTGTTTTGTTATTAAAAGAAGTGGGGGAAAAGTATAAAAATAAAAGTTAATGGAAAGCTAAAAGACTTAAATAATGCTAAAGGGGGAAAAATTGAATGTGTGCAACTAGAAAGGAAAAAAAATGTGTGCACAGTAGTGTAATCAGATTCTATTGCAAATGCTGTAAGACAGAATGGCCAGGAGAAAAAAAAGCAGTTTTCTAACACTAATGGGGAAAAGTGACATTTGCAGTGTTTAAAGGCTTATGTTTTCCACAGGAACCAGGTGAGATGGAATATAAAGAATTAATAGCGGTGCTATTAATTAAGTACCCAAACCAAATTTCTAGCTGAGAAAATATATAGATGTTTCCCATCTAAGAAACCAAATGGAAGGAGAAAATATCTCTGAATTTCTAGCCAGTCTAAAAACCTTTCCGTTACCTGTTGATTTGGTAACCTTCCACAAGAAGCTCTCTAGATGTCACATTGGTTTTGGGATAAGGAACCCAGAATTAAGATCATGGCTTCTGAGCACTGTCCACACAAAAGAAAATACCTCAGAAGGAGATATGAAGATGGTTTCGGTGCTCACCTTCATGAGCAAGATGTGTAAGATACCAAGAAAAGAAACATCTACCGAGCCACAGAACGAAGAAGTTTACAGGTAAAGAAGACCTCAAGTTTCAGTCCCCTAAACCTGCTGGGAAGCAGAAAGGATCCCTGGCTCCATTCTTTGTGCAACGTATGGTCTGATCAAGGCCTCGCCACAAGCTGCGGTGACAGAGCGGTGGTAAGACGGTATATATTCCTTAAAAGAGAAGTCACAAGCCATTGAGAATGGGGGCTCTACCCAAAAAAGTGCTTCCCAGCTCTGTTTGTTTTGGGGTTTTTGATGTTTCTTTAATTGGTTGGTTGGTTTGGGGTTTTGGTGGGGGTGAAGTTGTGAGGGAGTGAGAGTGAGATTTATTTATCCGTGGGAATTTTAATTTTTGTTGCTTGTTTTTTTTTTTTTTTTAAATCTACAATAAAGTCAATTCCGACTGTGAGTATCTGTTTCCTTTTTGCATATGTAAAAATGTAACTGTTTAAAAGTTGTTCCATGTAACTTCTGTGAACCTAAACCAATGAGCCATGAGTAGGCACTTTCCTGCAGGGATCTCTGAGGCTGCCATCCAGCACGTTTCCCTGTGAGCATCTGTGCATTATTAGTGATTTCATGGGAGTCCTTACGTGCTGAAAGTAAAGTTTCAGCGGTTCAGAGCCCAAGTGTTTAGCAAATGTCGGTTCAGCCCCATTGCATCAAGTCCTAGAACCTTGCAGATATGGAAAATTCAAGCTCATAGAAACAAGGCAAGAGTGGTAGCAAAATCTTTGCACTGCTGGGTCCTGAGAGTGATGTTGCCTCCCACCATCACTTAAAGCAAGTTCCAGCCTTCCTAAACTGCCTTTTTTTAGGGCTCTGCAGGCACTGTTTGTCAAACGGGAGTCGTCAAACGGGAGTCTTTTCTTCAGGATTTCCAAAAGGGTTTTAGAAAACTAATCCCACGCCCTACTTCAGAGCCTCTATTTCCTTCTCTAAAAACAATGGGTAATAGGATTTACTGATCCCTGAGGATTTGTGAGAGCAATTTGGGCTTGTGGAGTGCTTAGTGTGAGCATGGTGCGAGTGTGGTGGCCTCTTGGGCTGGGCAGCTCTTCCCGGGAAGCTGGAGCTCCCAACAAGGACCTTCAGCTCCAGCTCCGCAGGAGGAGCCGAAGCCATGTGGGGGCAGAGATCACTACCTTCTCCTTTCCCCGCCTGGCCATGCTGAACTTTAAGCATTTTTTTTGAGCATTCAAGCAATTATATTTCATGTGGTCAAGGTGCCTTTGAGCTGCTGAAGCAGCTACTGTGGGACAGTTGCAGCAAATGTGGTATTGGAAATGCAAATGCTCAGCAAAATCAAGCCAATGCTGAGTGCCTAAATGCTAACCATCCCTGAAAAATGACATTTGGAAAGTATCAAAGATAGCATTTTGATATTCCACTGAAAATAAACAAGGGAGAAGGGATCAGTGAAAGTTTAATGTGTGTTTCTGTGCCTCTTTTGTAGCTGTCTGTGTGGCTGACTAATGTTATTGAAAGCTTGAGATTTGATTAAGCAAAAGAAGGGGCAAAATACTAATGACGTCTTCATGCTTTTCAAGCACTTTTGTAATCAGCTGTACTAAAAATGGATTTAAAATCCTAGCTTTAGATATATAGACATGGGATATCTTGTCTTAGCCTCAAAGTCAAAGTGCTGGAGAGCTCTCAGCAGTTTCCCCAGGACTGTAGTGTCTTGATTGCAGCTAAATTTTGATTTTGGGAGGGACTGAATTAGTGCAAGCACAACTGCCAAATCCAGTCTGACTCTAATCCCACCATTGCAGTGCCTTTTTTTTTTTTTTTTACTTCTGATTGTTTGAATTACATGTTTACTGGTTTCAATAAGTACTTGCAGTTTAATGACTGGAAAGGTTCGAAATACCAGCAAGAGAAGTAGAAAGTCGACCCCGGTGCGGTTCTCGTGTTGCTCTGTCGCTGGTGCCGTTCAGCAGGAGTTGATGCTGTCTGTGCCTCTTGCTTTTCAGCTTCACGTGGTTCACTGGAACGCAGAAAAGTATTCCAGTTTTGTGGAGGCAGCTCGTCAGTCTGACGGATTAGCAGTCATGGCCGTATTCCTAAAGGTGAGGAAAGAAGGGCTCAGCCCTCCTAACACCTGCCCAGACAACGGGATAGCACTGAGGGGTGGAGTAACTGCTGCGAGAGATCTGTGTTTTATATGGGCATTACAACACTGTGTTTTCTTCGTAATACACAAAAATATTGGAAAAGTTCCTTCATATTCCTCCTTGCCCCGTACCCACTCGAGGCAACATCCAACTCTTGTCGCAGCTTCATGAACCTTGGTACAAAGAAGCCGATGGAGGATTCACTCAGCTTGTGACACGGGACAGGGCCGTGGCCAAACGCGCGGTGTCTGCCTGGCCAGGGACGCCGGGGCCCCGGCGAGCGGGCGGCATCCTGCCATCGCAAAGGAAGCTCCAGACTTATTTCCAGTTTATGCTGCAATGATTCCTGTTTCACCAGGTTTCTGCTTGGGATACACAAAAACTGTGTTTCTGAATTTCTCACTGTGTTTTAAGGAATTCGGATTTCATTGTAAGCCTAAAACCATGAAGTTTTTCATAGAAAAAGATGCAGAAGTAAACTTCTTTACTTTCCCTGTATCGTAAAGTTCTTTTTTTTTTTTTTTTTTTTTTTTTTTTTGTATCTGAAGTAAATGATAGCCAGAATGAGTATTGTCAGCAGAGGAGAGGATCTTCTTTACGAAAAGTTTTTGTTCCGATCAGAGACTCATACTCACAAAATTATTCAGATTTCGCAGATATTTAAGCAAAACTGTATGAGGATCCATTCCAATATGTACTTGCTTTCCAGTCATTCACTTTGGTTATTTTCTTCGGAGACCAAGTATTTCTTTTCTTATCTCTCTTTTTTGTAATAGATTGGTGAATGTAACCCTCAGCTGAAGAAGATCACGGACCGCTTGGACACGATCAGAGTCAAGGTGAACAAATGCTACTGCAGGAACACGAGCAGGGCTGGCTGGTTTTGAGGATGTGTTTGCCAGTAACTGGGTTACTCGTCGCTTCACAGCTGTGGTCCCTAGTCTCTAATTTCCTCACTGTTCATTTCTAGCTCTGTTTTGGGACAGTTCAGGAGCATTCTGGCTAAGAACAGGCTAGCAAAGGGTAATTTTTAAATCATAAGAGGTCAGAGGAAAAGGCAAATTCCTTGCAGAACATAATCTCTGGCAAAGATCATTGACAGGACAAGAACGTACTAATCAAAAGAAAGGTTTTTCTCCCTGGTTTTGCTGAGGTACAGGGTGAGAAGGATACTAGTCAAAAATATTAGTAGCAAAGGTTGCATAGGAGGTAGGACTTCATTTGAAGACACTAGCTCATCTGCTGTGATCATTCAGGATGCCACAGAAAGGTTTATGCGTAGTTGCACAAGCTCTACATCCTTTGATACAATTTATTTTGCTAGCCTGTTGCTTTTGAATAATATCGTTTTGACTTTAAAAATATTATTCGTGAACATGAAGCATCAATGAACTTGTGTAAGAAATAATTTGCTAAATATATTTATTCCAGAACCATAATTAGCTGCTTTTTTGATTTTTTTTTCAGGGTAAAAGAGCACTGTTCACAAACTTTGATCCTACCTGTCTGCTTCCCAAATCTTTGGACTACTGGACATATTTTGGCTCTCTCACTGTTCCACCTCTGCTTGAAAGTGTTATCTGGATTGTTCTGAGAGAACCCATAAATGTTTGCTCTGAACAGGTTTGTTTTAATCCTTTAGTGCTCTAAAAAGGTTCATTTTTTTTAAATACCACCCCAAAATAAATTGATTTGCAGAACATGACATGGCTTATCTTATCAGATTTTCAAAGGACAAAATGTATCTATCAAATTTGTCCTGACTACTTGTTGGCTTTCTTTGTGTAACATTTTTTTTTGTTAATCTGCATACTCTATAAAAAAAAAACCTGTCAAAAAAAAAAAGACAAAATTCTTACGGAAAAAAGCTTATTTTTGCAACTCTGGTGATGCTGGGAAATGCTGGAAAACTGCTCAGTTTGGTTATTTCCTTTTCTTACTGACAGCGATGCTCTGGCACTCTAATGTGGCAGGTCAACAATAAATTTCTCCCGTTCCAGATGTGCACATCTCTGTGACTCTACTCGAATAACGAATAGCAAGTGCTAGTGTATTATGTTGTTTGTTTTTTAGTTATGTTTGCTTAGAAGTAGGATAGTGCACTTACCTGTTCACTGAAGCTTCTTGCTGTCTGCAGTGCTGCAACAGTGACATCCAGTGGGCTCATCACTATGTGGCTCAAGGATTTTTCCCCGTGGGGATGCTAAAGATTAACTTCTAATTTTGCAAGTTGACAGCTGATACAGTTCACCTGTAATATAATTCATCAACATGCTGGGCCCACTGTAGATCTTTGTGCCATAGCATTTGTCTATTTCATGGTCAATATTACAAATATCTCAGAAAAATTAAGTGCCCCAAGTCCCCTGCTCAGAAAGCAGAATTGAGGACCTCAGTGTTTGCCCAAGAGTGGATTAGGATAATCACTGACTGGGATGCCAGGTAGTCAGGAGGCCTTCAGCGCCCTTTGTAAATGATTTTAAGCTGTGTATTCACACAGCACTTCTATTTTCTGCATCTGTATCTCTTCCCTCGACCCCACAGTCTCGCTATGTGAAACTTCTTACAGTACATAAGCACATAGGGTGCAAAGTTTGCATTGAACTTCCCAAAGACAAGATGTTGTTCTGATTTGAAGGTTATTTGGGCTAAACTATCATTAATATGCTCTATAATATGAAATATTGAATGTAAACATCCATGCATGGCAAGAGGATACAGTGCTGGAAATAATGCAAAGTGATTCTTTGCTTGCTGTTTTTCACACACTATTGTGTATAACCTTCTATATATTAAAGTATAAATGTACTATACTGTCACAAACGTGCATCCAGGGTTACTTTCCAGTAATGCCCACAATTCTGATTCATACCATGACCATTTACATTTATTCTTTTGTTTGAATTTCTTTTGGACTTTGCATTTTTCTTCATACCTTTTTGGTATGCTTTACAGAAATGAAAAATAAATGTTAAGCTTGTAGAAACTCACAGGGAGTTTGAGAGACTTAGAATTGCAAATGAGGTGGAGGAAGATAATATGGACTTTTTTTTTTCCTTAAGAAAGTCATTATAAAATGTGTGTCTTAGTTCAGCATGGCATTAATTTTGATTATTTAAGTAGTCTGACATAATGGTGAAAGTTCTCAACTTTGATGCAAAAGTAAAGTGTCCTGCCAATGAAAATGTGATTTTGGAAGTAGTTGGCAGCTGATATTTTTGTTCTGTGGGATGGTGAACAGCTGGAAATATGTTTGTATTTATTGGTGTAACAAATACGCACACTACCTCATGCACAGAGCATCCCCAGGGCCTCTTGGCTCATCCTATAGCTCTACTAACAAGCTAGATTTTATACTGACTTAACCCTAAACTGAAGGAAGAGACCTGGACAAAATGAAAGGGACAGTTTCAGGAGTTCCACTCACTCATGAGTAAAGGAGACAAAATCTGGATATTTTATAGTTTGCATTACTTTTATTTTAAAATGGTTCTGTTTCTGAAGGAAGATGTTTCATTTGCCTCAGTAGTAGTTCCTGAAGCTCCTAATGTGCTGAACAACTACAAAATAAGGTACTATTAAATGGGATTATTTTTGTGCTCTTCTACTCATGGTAATGTAGACAGGAAATAAGACTATCAAATATCAAATGTTCAATATTAAGTTGGTATAAGAATATGGAATTAGTATATTAGAAATGGGACAAAATAATAAAAAGATTCTGATTTTATGGGGGTTAGACATGGAGGTCTGATCTGGGTTTCTGCTGAGACAGGCTTAAGCAGAGAAGTTTATGCTGAGATTTAAATAACTGCCAATTCTTTGTCTGCATATGGGAAAAGTTCTGATTTACCCTGATTTGGGCGCATGTTTAATGTGTCCAGGCGGTGGGACACATAACAGAAGCTTTCTATAGCACAGCACCTATTATTCCAGGTTAACTGTGAATATAATCTTTGAATAAGAGGACGTAAGCACGTGTACGTAAGAAATCTGATTTTGGCACAAAATAGTCTAGAATCTCCAAACAGTAGAATCAAACTCAAAGAATACAGAAAACTGCATGTGCAATTTCATGCTGACGTGTTTCAGGAGATTTTTTTTTGTTAGTCACTGTTTTATGTTCACAAGGAGAGAAATGGTAGAATTGCCATTCCACACATACCATAGAAAAATGCGATTCCGTTCTTCGTGGTGGAGAAAAAAAGGTGAAGAAGCATCTTCCATGTTTCCTACACAGCCTTTTCCTTGCCATGAGTGTGCCATTTTTCCGCTGAACCTTCTGCCTCTTTTCCTTTGCAGCTGGCCAAGTTCCGCAGCCTGCTGAGCACGGCTGAGGACGAGGCAGCCTGCTGCCTGCTGAGGAACTACCGCCCGCCCCAGCCTTTGAAGGGACGAGAAGTCAGAAGGAATTAAAGGAATCAAGCGAGAATCCGCCATCCCCAAAACCATTTAGGAGGCTGAATTAATTTTAATAGATAATACGCTTTGTATTTTTTTTTTGTGAGTTGCTATAACAAATAGGTATTGTTTTATTATTGTCATTTCTCACAGACAAGTACATCCTGACCTGTTACAATTTCATCCATATTAGCTGATCCGAGTGTATTTGAGTGCGTTGTAGTGTTACATGCACGGAGTGCAGTGCTAACCTTATCGGTCAGAAAGGGTGAAGTTGTTCTGAATTTGCCACCAAATTACTGAAGAGGATCCCTGATGCTAGTGGCAGTAAAGGGTATTGTAAGACTATGCTTCTCTAACATAAGATGTAGCCTCTACATGAGCTTTTAAGGAAAAAATATTTCAAGGCTGGACTTGAAGGGACTGCACGTTATAGTCCCACACTGTAGGTGGTCCATACACTAGTCTGTCACTGAGGGCATGTCCTAAGGGCAAAGGGAGAGCCCCAAGAGCCCTACTTTGGCACCTGATATCTCCTGCAAAACCTGCTAAAGCTTTGCTGGCAGTGTAGGTGGCCCAAATAGCTGCACTTTTAATGTTCCAGACCAAAGACAGCCTTCAGAGCACAACAAAGAAATCTTAGTCAAGTCAATATAAAAGATCAACCTTAATAGCAATATCTTGAAGTGACTGTCTTTGTGGATTGACTTAATCCCGTGCTTCTCTCAGGAATTTTTGTTAATTGAATGTAATTGTTTTCTGCCAATTTTATTCTTATTGATTTTAATGAACTTGTCATAGGATGTAGCTAGTAGAGGAATAGATTACCCTCAGACTGTGAGAAGTACGTAGTGAAAGCCAAAGATACCTGAGAGGCAACCAGAGATTTCATGGGCAACCAGGAGCACCAACCTCTGTAATACTTCTGATTAAAGTAATTTTCCGCTATTGACATCCATAAATTTGTTCTTTCACAGGTTTTATAGGCTGTGCCTCTTGCCTCAACAGCTCTTTTGACCTCAGATGGACAATTGCGAGGGAAATCACAAACTAACTGGATTGACTTTATGATCATTTTTATGAATAAAGTAGACATAGAGACATAGATATTATAGCTTAGCTTAAGATAGGTGAATTTTTACACTCTCCTCCCCAGAATATAGCTAAGATTGCTGCAAGACCTCTCTGCCTTATAAGTGCATTCTGAAGGAACAAGCACAAATAGGTCAGGGGAGAAATAAAAGGTATTTGGCAGCAGCTAGTGCAGGTACTAACCACGGGGAGAAACCTTCAGGTACTTTTTTGTTTTCCAGCATGGGAGGAGAATCCAGCTGGAGAGATCTGAGCCCCTGAAGGAGGGCCTGTGGAAAGTGTGCATGGAGAGAGCGCAAGTGTGTTGTGTATTTTCACACCCCTTTTTTTCAAGATTTAGTTTTGCATCTGATGTATTCTCTGTTGTGTAAGGAGCTGCAGAACACGACCAAATTGTTTACAAGTTGTATGAAGGTTCTAGAGCTGGTTTGCTTGAGAAGAGGAAGTAGTCAACCTTCTACTTTTTATCAGAAGCAAAAATGTTAGAGGTTTTTACACATTGTAAACAGTGGAGTTGATCCAGAGCTTTAATATTAATAAGGATTTTACCAAAATAAAAATGGATTTTATGAATGTGTGTTGTATTTTGTGTTAAAGAGTTTGGAGCTGTGCAGAGAAGCCTGTATACAGTGCCTCTTCTTACAGGCTTAAATAGGTCTTTTGGGCTGCCCTCGGCCTGCTCTGTAAATGCACAAGGAGGAATCCAGTGCTGCACATCGTTTTGGTCATGCAGGACAGTGCTCCCTTGCTCTCATCTACTTGGGAGGGCACATGCACTTACCGCCTTCTCATCTATATGGCTCAGGTAAAAACCTATTACAACTCAACCACAAACTCAAGTGACCAGGAAAGAAGTTTTGAATGAGGTGGGAACAAAGCAAGGGGTGGGAGCCAGGGCTTCCACAGCCTGTGCAGCTGGATGTGCCCTTGGGATCCCTGAGCTGCCCTGGCTGCAGCGTCCTGGGAGCCGGGATGGGGATCAGCCCGGCCAACGGTGTCTGCTGCGGTGCACCCGCTTGCTCTGCCTGCTTCCTCTGCCACTGCGTAGTTTGTGTCTCTCACGTTCTAGCAAAATGGACTTTGTCAATCTTCTAGACAGGAAACGGGGATCCAGAGGAATTCAAGGAATCAACTGCAGAAAAAAAGAGTCTTCCAAATACTTGATTTTTTAAATTACTGTAAATAATTGAATATGGCAAAACAATAAAATGACAGAAATAGGGTGTGAAAGAAACATATAAGACATTTTGTATAAACTTAACAGTGAGGAAATTCAAGGCAGCTGAGAGGAAGTCCAGCAGAAAGGTCCTTGGCTCTCCCCTGAAAACAGAGATTCTCCACCCTAGTGTAACAGGCCTGGCGGCGCTGTAGGGTCAGACCAAGGCTTCTGCTTTATCAAAGCTCATCCACATACTCGGATAGATAAAATTTGAATATTTTTTCAATGCTGCTGAAAGCTTGTTTTTTTGGATGTAAATCAAATATAACATGTTAATCTCTCCCGGTTTCATATCTCATTTTCAGCAGGCACGAATTCCTGATGTTACCGTGCCTGTGAGAAACAAGTGACTTGGATGAAATTCGCCCAGGATGAAGTTCGCCCAGGAGATTCAGGCGCAGGTGTAATCCAGGTGAGACGGAAACACTGACCATGGAAAAGGGGGAGACAAGTTCACGTGTCCTGCCGGCGGCTTCCAAAATTAGTATTGTGACTACCGTGTTCTGGGAGCAGAAGTAGTATGGGATAACGTGGATGTGAAATGAAAAGTGAATAAGCAAAGGAAGAGATAGAAAAATAAGAAAACTGGGCAGAGGCAATCAGACAAAGAGCTGATGCAAGATTTTGGTCTTCATTCACCAGTCTATCAACTACTCTTAACTCTGTAAATTGGCAAGGTGAGGAGCAATCTGGATTATAAATATTCTGTTTTAGGGTGACAGAGATGCAAAGCAAAACAATTTTTTATTGTATATTTTCCTGGGTGAGGGAGAAATGATGGCTTGTGCTACCAAGTGTGAATATGGAGGTAAGCAGTAACATTGTTGAGAACCATGTATAAAAGATCAAAATGTCAGAAATGAAAGCAATACAAGCCCTGCCCCCAACACTTTAAATATGTTTTTTGGAATTGCAGACTGAGATACTGTAGTTTCTGCAGCATCCCTGCATCATTCTGCGTACGTGCCAGGAACGCTCATCTCATGAGCTACATTTTGCATCCTCCTCTTTCCCCTAGGCTTTGCTCACTGTACGTTGTTGCAGGTTGGTCCAAAAGAGGAGATACTGCTTTTCTGTTCTGTGCCATCCATTGCAATAGTATCCAGGTGTTTTCTTCACTATTTTATATACAAAATGCTTCTGCATTAACAGGCAACAGCATTATCTCTTTCAAGGAGGGAAGCAGAGGCAATGATGGGTGAGAGTAAAATACATTCACTAATTTTGAACCTCCACTTTGGAATGTGTAAAATAAATGCATTTTTATTTTTTTTTAGTAAACTTAGGGTTTCAAGGCACATGCTAGAGCTCAGTTCAGCCGACCTCGCTTAGGACCTGTGTTGTATCTACTAGCCTACTGCAAATGTCTTCAGCACTTGGAGCACCTCAAATGGCACTAGGCATCTAGGTGTGGGTAGCTGAACTTAATAAATTGGTTATTATTTTGGGATAGATGGAACCAGTTTTCCTTAGAGAATCTATTCATTATTTGTTGTTTTTTTCGTGCCCTGTTTAAATCCAGCTTCTTATGTATTTTGTGATGTCTTGGATAAAGAATCTAGTTAGAAATCACTGAAAGTCTCAGCATCCAAATTTATATTTAAAACTTTTAAATATTTTCAGGGTTATGCATAAAACAGTAGCCTATGTATAAACAGTTAAAAGACTACTGTGTTCTCAAATCTGTGGATGGCTTTGACAATCCCCAAATTGCTGAAAACTATTTAAATTGTATTTTAGTTACCCATCTTATTGCAAATATAGTCAGAAATAAAAGCAATATCTCATTGATATCTTTTGACATCAAAGTTAATAATACAAGAGTCCTGATGCTGTGCTATTAAGCAACATATTTAATTATGCAGCCTGTGCTAGACTCTGTGTGGGCTGTAGGAAAATCTGGGCTGTGTAGCTCAGCAGACTATAAAGAAAGAGCATCGTGGAACTGAACAAAGACAGAATTCCACCAATCCTGAAATCCGAAGGCAGAGACCTACAGCCAACAAACAAAAACACAGAAAATAGAAAAGTTAGGGAGTAAACACTGGGAAAATATTATAATAGAATAAAAGGTCCTTTGCAAATTGCTCTTGCCATCAGGTGTCACTGCAAGCCAGGCAATGGGTGTCTGGGCACCCATGTGACAGCAGGAATAACCTGCTGTCGGCTGGGGATGAGGCTGAGGAATGTAACTAACTCAGGGACTAGGGACATGCCATGGGGTAGGACTTACTTATTTTTCATAAAAGTGAAAGAAGGATTATGCAAAAAAGGATGAGTTTTAGATACATAACAAAAACCATGTGCAAATCTAAACTGTCACATTTAGGCAAATCTGTACATTTCAATATTTACCTGTTCTCCATAAACAATAGGTTTGCACATGCCTAACAGCTTTTTGGTGCAAATGACCTCTATATGATCAAGTTTTTCTGTGTTTTCTTTCAAATGGAAATTTCTCAAAGGCATTAAAGAAAAGGAGAATTGAGGTCACTAGGGTACTGGGAACCCTGGCTGTGCCTGGCCAAGTCAGTGCTACCAAGCATAGAACAGAGCAGATTCAGGATGAGCTGGGCTTTCCTGCCACACAGAAGCTCAATCCTTGGAGTTGGGCTGATATTCTGGTACTGCACTCAAAACAAATTTTTAATTGCTTGAGAAGTACTCTCCCATTATTCATGAAATTCCATGGGCCAGTGCTACTCTTTCATCTGTATAAACTCTTATACAAGATTTGCCTGGGACTCAAGAGAATGGGATTTCACTTCATGTGTATTCTGGAAGATTATGGACCATCAAGGATATTTTAGTGTTAACAACTGGGTAACAATGGGTAGCATTTAGACAGCTCTGCACAAGTCTGAGTTAAGCGTATTTGTTCTACGTCATTGAAAAAAGAAATTAATTAAAGCACACCATAGACAATTTAAATAAATTTGAAGACAATTTCAATAAATGTTCCAGCTGCCCCAGCTAGAAAGAGAGGCACATTGGGTGCCCAACTCAAATGCCTCTATGTAAACGCATGCAGCATGGGGAATAAACAAGCCAAACTGGAGATGCATGTGTGATTGCAGGGCCATGATCTTGTTGCAATTACTGAGACATGGTGGGACTGCTCTCATGACTGGAACGTGGCCATGGATGGCTTTAGGCTTTTCAGGAAGGACAGGCCAGGAAGGAAGGTGGTGGGATTGCTCTTTATGTGAGAGAGCAACTGGAATGTATGGAGCTCAGCGTAGGGGGACGAAGCGCAGGGGCGACACTGTCATCGGAGTTTACTACAGGCCTCCTGATCAGGGAGAGGAAGTGGATGAGGCCTTCTACAGGCAGCTGCAAGGAGCCTCACAATCCCAGGTCCTTATGGGGAGCTTCAACCACCCTGATGTCTGCTGGGATAATCACACAGCTAGGAGCAGACAGTCCAGGAGGTTCCTGCAGAACATTGTAGATAACTTCTTGATGCAGGTGGTTGATGAGCCAACAAGGGGAAGGGCGCTGCTAGACCTGATGCTAGCTAACAGAGATGGTCTAATGGGAAATGTGAGGTTTGGGGGTAGTCTTGGCTGCAGTGACCACGAGATGATGGAATTCATGATTCTGCAAGGAGGAAGCTGGACAAGAAGTAGGATTGCAACCCTGGACTTTAAGGGAGCTAACTTTGACCTTTTCAGGGAGCTCCTTGGAGGAATCCTCAGGGCAAGGGTCCTAGAAGGAAGGGGGGTCCAGGAGAGCTGGCTACTATTCAAGCACCACTTTCTCCAAGCTCAGGATCGGTGCATTCCTATAAGAAAGAAGTCAAGCAAGGCGGGCAGGAGACCTGTGTGGATGGGCAAGGAGCTGTTGGGTAAACTTAATGAGAAAAAGAGCATATATGCAATATGGAAGAGGGGCCAGGCCACATGAGAAGAGTATAGGAACATTGTCAGAGAATGCAAGGATGCAGTGAGGAATTGCCAAGGCCTGTTTGGAATTAGAGTTAGCAAGAGATGTCAGGGACAACAGGAAGGGCTTCTATAAATACATCAATAGCAAGAGGAAGATTAGGGAAAATGTTAGTCCTCTGCTGAATGGGGAGGGTGCCTTGGTGGCGGAGGATGCAGAGAAGGCAGAGTTACTAAATGCCTTCTTTGCCTCAGTTTTTACTGCTAAGGCCAGTCCCCATGTACTGAGCCTGGAGAAAAGAGAGAGAACCAAGAGAGAGGGGGACTTTCCAATGGTTGAGGAGGACTGGGTTAGGGATTATTTAGGCAAACAGGGCACCCATAAATCTATGGACCCAGATGGGATGCACCCAGGAGTGCTGAGGGAACTGGCAGGGGTCATTGCTCAGCCGCTCTCCCTCTCCATCATATTTGAGAGCTCATGGAGGACTGGAAGAAAGCTAATGTCACTCCAGTCTTCAAGAAAGGCAAGAGGGAGGAGCCAGGAAACTGCAGGCCGGTCAGCCTCACCTCTCTCCCCGGAAAGATGATGGAGCAACTCATCCTAGAGACCATCTCTAGGTATGTCAAGGAAAAGAAGGTGATCAGGAGTAGTCAGCATGGATTCACCAAGGGAAAGTCGTGTCTGACGAACGTGATAGCCTTCTACGATGAGGTAACGGGCTGGATAGGTGATACGAGAGCTGTGGATGTTGTCCACTTTGACTTCAGCAAGGCTTTCGACAGTCTCCCATAATATCCTCATAAGAAAGCTTTGGTAGCGTGGATTGAGGACTGGCTGGATGGCAGGGCCCAGAGGGTGGTAATAAATGGTGCCGAGTCTGGTTGGAGGCCTGTGGCCAGTGGTGTCCCTTAGAGGTCAGTACTGGGCCCGGTGTTCTTCAGCTTGCTCATCAATGATTTGGACGAGGGCACAGAGTGCACCCTCAGCAAGTTTGCAGATGACACCAAACTGGGAGGAGCGGCCGACACTCCCGAGGGCTGGGCTGCCAGTCAGAGAGACCTGGAAAGGATGGAGAGTTGGGCAGAGAGGAACCTTATGAGGTTCAACAAGGACAAGTGCACCTGGGGAGGAATAACCCTGGGCATCAGTACAGATTAGGGGTTGACCTGCTGGAAAGCAGCTCCACGGAGAGGGATTTGGGAGTTCTGGTTGACAACAGGTTAACCATGAGTCACCAATGTGTCCTCATGGCCAGGAAGGCCAATAAGGTACTGGCCTGCATCAGAAGGAGCATTGCCAGCAGGTCAAGGGATCCTCTCCCTCTACTCAGCTCTGGTGAGGCCGCACCTGGAGTATTGGGTGCAGTTCCGGGCTACACAGTACAAGAAGGATATTGAGCTTCTAGAGAGGGTCCAGCATAGAGCTACGAAGATGATTAAGGGACTGGAACATCTATCTTATGAGGAAAGACTGAGCGAGCTGGGCCTGTTTAGTCTGGAGAAGAGAAGACTGAGAGGAGATTTGATCAATATGTTCAAGTACCTGAGGGGTGATTGTAGGGAGGATGGGACCAGACCCTTCTCCGTGGTGGCTGGTGACAGGACGAGGGGTAACAGGTGTAAGTTGAAACACAGGAAGTTCCACCTCCATAAGAGGAAGAGCTTCTTTCCTGTGAGGGTGACAGAGCCCTGGAACAGGCTGCCCAGAGAGGTTGTGGCATCTCCTTCTCTGGAGATCTTCCAAACCCACCTGGATGCCACCCTGTGCCAAATGCTCTAGGTGTCCCTGCTGGAGGAGGGGGTTGGACTAGGTGATCCCTAGAGGTCCCTTCTAACCCTAAGCATTCTGTGATTCTGTGATTGTTAAAGACCATTGGCACCATTTATTCTTAGACATCTAACAAATGCCTATATTATCAGTCTGTGCTTGCCATAGTAGCCATAGAGCTATCCCATGTGGCTACAGAAGTGGTCCACGTGCAGCATGTGGGTATGTTATATTAGATACCTTAAGCCAGCCAGCACAAACTGGAATGAAATCCGGGCACCACTGGCTTTCGTGGCAGCATTTCCACTGATCTTGTCTCCCTGCGTCAGTGCATGGAGGATGAACACCACCCGTGCTGCCTTATGGCAATCAGGAAATAATCTGGTGCTGCAGCCTGGCCATTTAAAGGGGAGCGGGAACACCCAGGCTATCAGGGCTGAGCAGCCCGCGGGGACAAGCCTGGCCCATGTGTGATACTGCCTACGTAGCACCGAAGTCTGATGGTGGGCCTGGACTCTTTTCTGCTAAGTCTATATTCGACTTCTGTGGATTCAAACATGTCCCAGTCTGTGCAATGAATCCATTATTTAACCTGCACTGCTCTGAGTCCCAAGACATGTTTCACTTCTAACGTTTAGCCCCACCGGTAGGTGCAGTGCAAGCATTAGCTAATGCTTGTTACTGAGCTGTCATGTTTGACAGGAGAAAAACTACCCAGTCAAAGCACAAAAACACTAGCAGAATAAATGGCCTGACAGATGAAGCAATGATTTCTCAGTGCTATAAATTTAATTATATTTTTGAATTTATCGGGAAGCATAATATCACACTGGCTGCGTAAGTGCTGTGCAGCCATGACAGGGAGGGATCATATAAAGAACCACTGACATCATGTAACATGTGGGAAAAGACTATGTTCACAGCCATACCAACTTAACTTGCTACTAACCAAAAGCTCTTTCGTGCAACTGAGTGAGCCAATATGATGTTTTGCTGGCAGACATGGGTGAATGAGATGGCAGATGGAAAGGGAAGCAGGCAACAAGGGAGAGACGAGTTTCCTGTCCCTGCTCCCAGGACTGATCCAGTGACAGACTCCAGTTTTTCCTCACCGACTGTGTGATGTAAATAAATGCTCTGAAAACTGGAGCCGTTGCCTGACTGCAAGGCTGAGCATCCCCACCTTCACTAGCCTTGGGAGCATCCCTTCTTGTATAGGGCCTGCTCGCACCACAGAGGGAGCAGGTGCCCTGGAATGGACTTTTCCAAAACCTACCGGTTGGGATTTCCTCAGCTGGAGTGGGGAAAATCCACCTGCTTCTCAGAGGAGTATTTTAATTGCTAACAGCCCCTGCTTTTCCAGAGAGGAAAGTGCGTGGGCCTGCTGTGATTCGCAATGAATTTGCTAGGTATGGCTCTTGGGGAAAATGGAACAGGCCAGGGCCCCTTGTGGTCCTCAGAACAAGTATGGTGGCATGTGCTGCCCTGCGTGTGCCCAGCTGAACATGTGACCTGTGGCCCCTTTCTCCACAAGGCCTCCACAAGGCCATGGTAGTCTCCACAGAGGACCATGGCTGGCCCATACTCCACCCCCACCACACACCCGTGGCAGAGCACAGGGACATCTGCCACAACCATGTGGAGGAGCTTCCTCACAACTTCCAAGCAGAAGAGACCACATCCAGAGCCTGACCGTAGTGCTGTGCCTGGCTGTATGACATGGGTGTCACGAGGACCTCTCCCTTTCTGAGTCCCAGGGGAGCCTCTGCATCTTGTTCCCACTGGATCTGGACACTTAAGTCTCTGTAAGCTGGCTGATGTGCGTTGCATTCCTGCACAACGGTGATATTTAGGTGGCTTGTAAATGAGAGACAGGTTGGCATATGCTTTCTGGAATTCTTTACTGAATTTAGCCACCTACATTTAGCTTAAGTTTCATTTTCAGTGCCAAACTGAATCTTCTGGATCCTCTCTCAGTTCCTTTCTTTATGGGGAGATAGGGACCTCCTGGTTCACAGCCTGGAAGGCTGGGTGGGAAGGAGTTGACTTTCAGCCTGTGTGGGCCATGAATCTATCTCAGAGGGAGCAGTAGAAGGTAGCTTTAAAAAGCTGTGTTTTACTGGTTGGAGCTGAACCATTGCTAATGTGGGATATCAGGGCAGAAATTCTGTCCTATCTCCCCAATTTTGTAACTTCTTTTTTTTTTTTTTTTTGGTGTGACTTTGCACTAGTCACATAATGTTAATATTTTTAAGCTGTTTTCCTGAAATTAGGAGCTTACATTTTTAAAAGAAGCTTCTCATTTTCATGAAGTACCAACTCTCAAAGAGATCTTCTAGTCAACAGCAGCTCCTGTATGCAGCAAGCTGGGTCATTTCTGCTGAAATGCTTAAAGATTTTAAAGCATAACCTTTAGGCACAGGAGTTTGGGAGCAGATGTCAAATCTACTACAAATCTAAATAGTTTAATCATCCCATCAGAATAACAATATCTCTATTCTACAGCTATCCTTTTATTCTAGAGCTAGAGAAGTACGCTAATATGAATGGTATGCCTGTCATTCTTCACCACTATTAGGTTTTAATATAGACTTGTTTATACTAAAAATGTAAATTTTGAATCACTTATTTTAATTCAATCTATACTTCTTTCATAAATTGCCTAACTTGCTGTAATATCACAGAAATAAGATTGCAGGCCTAGAGCTTGATATCCTATACATGTGTTTCTGGTCCTGCAACTGCTTGAGCCAAACATCTGTTCCCTGCCCCCTCTCATCAATCAAGTAAGCTCAAATGCGTTAAAATGTCACTTGAATAAAGAAATGTGCATACAATAAATACTTGGAAGGAGGACTAGGGGATCAGAGATAGGTCAGCAGTGTTCATACCAGGAAAACCTAGGAGGCCAGAAGCAGGGTACAATGAGTGAAATAGGAAACAATTCTGTAGAACTTGGCAGAGCTTTCTTTTGCGATAATTATCCAAAGCTGTCTGGAGGCTTTCCCTGGAGGCTTGCTTTCTCTTGATCAAATCACAAAGGAATCTAAGTTGCAAACTTTGCTGTGGGAGATGTAATGGAAAGAGACAAAATGTAATGTAATAGCTGGCAGCCCTGCAAAGATTCTACTTAAAGGTAACATAAAAGGCCTGTTCAAGGACTGAAAACACTCTGAATAGTGGAAAGAGTGTGACCATTTCAGGTATTCCTCTTACATATGTGTGTTTTTATAGGTAGATGACACAACGGTTCCATTGGATCGTGCCTCAAAAGGATGAGACCTTTGCAGAAACAGCTTATATGGTGCCATGAAGACAATTTAGAAAAATATGATTTTGAAATATGATGTTGTACAACACCTTACAGAGGAATCAGGAGAAGAGTGTGCACAACAAAGCTGGAAACGTGCTGATTTTGGCCTTTGCCACCCCATGCTTGTGGAACACACCTCTACTGCAATTGAATGCAGTGGGTATCCTGCTTCTTGCTCGTCCATGTGGAGAACCACTTGACAGGACAACATGATCCTGTTACTGATGGATCTTTGTGCTGCTACTACCCAATCTCCCTACTGCATTTTTCAGGGGTAAATCTAAATGTTTCCTGACCTGTCTGCGTGCCAAGGGCTGGTTTCTCCTTATCACGAGGAAGCAGTTTGGCTTTATGAGCAGCCCAGATGAGCGGATTTCCCAGCTCCTCCACTATCACCTCTCGATTAGCACAACTGTGGCCTAAGAAGGGGGCTAACAGTGGAGTGGGAAGGATGCATTCAGAGGTACTCTCTGTAACAATATTGGCAATGAGTGATTTGGTCTTTTATGCTTGTTCGCATTATTATGTTACTGCTGTTACCAAATGTACCAGACGGAGCTGGGGTTTCATTGCACTGTGGCCCAGGGCTCTGCTGTTAAGTTCAGTTACGCAACAGCAGCCAGGACGCCACGGGCCTAGCCATGGCATGCAGCCTGCATAGCCAAGCTGCGGGCCCGTCTTTCAGGCCATATTCTGCGGCTTTTTGTTGGAGGAACCAGGCTACCCTCCCTACCATATCCAGTTACAGGGGCATCGTGTGAGCCCTGCAGAGCGACGTGCGCCAGGAGCCACGGGGCTCGCGCCACGGTGGGTAACCCATTGCTCATCCTCAAGTTTCTCCTGCTTGGGCAGGATCAGTTTAAGTTCATGGGTCCTTTGAAGTGGGGTGACTACTGTTCAAAGGGTATGTGACAAATTAATATCATTCCTCCTTGCAGGGAAAGATAAACTTAGGCTTTTTCCCCAAGTTTTCTCTTATTTTTCACCCAGATGTGTGTTTATGAGGAAAATGAGGTAGCTGCTGCCCCTGCATGGCACAGTGAATGCTAGAGATAAGATCCGAGCCTCCTGATTTCCTGGATTTATCCAAAAGCAAGCGGCGGCGCTCCACAGACAAAATAGGAAGTGAATGTGATAGATGTGAGAAGCAGGCATCAGGTGGCGATAGCTTACCCATGAGGGAAGCGTTTGTTTCGGAGCACAGGAGCAGGTCTCAAAATGGCTAAGGCATGCTATGGCCCCCGGTGCTGGGCTGTCTGGACACCCTGGGGACGCGAGAGCCCGCCGGCAGCTCCGGTGTCTGCTCCCGATGCCACCGCCACGCCATGAGCTGTCAAGCCATATTGTATGGACACAAACGTAACTGCACCAGTGCATGCACCCTACAACACCATTGTTTTTGCTGACTTGACTCTATATTAGATATATGGTGGACTTAGTGATACAATTTGGTTTATTGACTTCACTGTGTTTATGATGTTATATTTTGTCTACTTCAGAGGACTGCAAAAGACTAAATTGCTAAGGGAATCGAAAAATGAAAGCATTTTACTTGACCTCTGTGTAAATGCAGAAAAACTCGAATGAGGCCAAATGAGGCTATAAACCCTTACCTGACCATAGGCAGCAGTGTGCTATTCATCCTGGTGTCAATCCACTCTTCTCCTCTTTGGTCGAGGGAGGTGATCCTGCCCCTCTACTCAGCCCTGGTGAGGCCGCATCTGGAGTACTGTGTCCAGTTCTGGGCTCCACAGTACAAGAGGGATGTGGAGCTGCTGGAGAGAGTCCAGCACAGGGCTACAAGGATGATCAGGGGCCTGGAACATCTGCCCTATGAGGAGAGGCTGAGGGAGCTGGGCCTGTTCAGCCTGGAGAAGAGAAGGCTGAGAGGGGATCTAATCAGTGTCTATAAATACCTCAAGGGAGGGAGTGAAGAGGATGGTGCTGGTCTCTTTTCAGTGGTGGCCACTGATAGGACTAGAGGAAATGGCCGGAAACTGAAACATCAAAAATTCCATAGGAACTTAAGGAAAAATTTCTTAACAGTGAGGGTGACAGAGCCCTGGAACAGGCTGCCCAGAGAGGTTGTAGAGTCTCCTTCTCTGGAGATCTTCAAAACCCGCTTGGATGCAGTCCTGTGCCACGTGCTCTAGGTGTCCCTGCGTATGCAGGGGGGTTGGACTGGATGATCTCTGGAGGTCCCTTCCAACCCTAGGCATTCTATGATTCTATGATTCTATGATTCTGCAGAAGGTGTCGAGTTGTGTCATCTCAAAGGAGTTACAGGAGGAAGTAAGCAGGCTGTGTAGCATTTGAGAAGGTGGGCAAGAGATAGGCAGGGTATTCCCAGAGACCACACAGCTACTGGAGTCCTAACCCCCACACCAGTGGAAATGTCAGAGGGCTCTGTGTCATGTGGAATGGTACATCTGTAGAAGAAGGATGGAAAATGTGACTTCTTGTAGAATGAGAAAGGCTCTTACTCCTGCAGACTTGCAGTTGAGGAACAGGTTTCATGCCCTCCAGGCTGAGGAGAAGCTGGGCATGACTTCAAGGGAAGCAACTGGGCCAATAGACTCTGTATCTTGTGGAAACACCTGGAAGAAATGGACAGTGCACCCTCAGCAAATTTGCTGATAATACCAAACTGGGAGCAGGAGCTGATACCCCAGAGGACTGTGCTGCCATTCAGCGGGACCTGGACAGGATGGAGAGATGGGCAGGGAGGAACCTCATGAGCTTCCACAAGTGCAAGTGCAGGGTCCTGCAACACCTGGGAAGGGATAACCCTCAGGCACCAGGACAGGCTGGGGGTGACCTGCTGGAGAGCAGCTCTTCAGAGAAGGCCTGGGCTTCCTGGTGAACAAGCTGATCATGAGCCAGCAATGTGCCCTTGTGGTCAAGAAGGCCAAGGATATCCTGGGCTGCATTAAGATGAGCGTATCCAGCAGGTTGAGGGAGGGGATCCTGCCCCTCTACTCAGCCCTGGTAAGGCCACCTCTGGAGTATTGTGTCCAGTTCTGGGCTCCACAGTACAAGAGGGATGTGGAGCTGCTGGAGAGAGTCCAGCGCAGGGCCACAAGGATGATCAGGGGCCTGGAACATCTGCCCTATGAGGAGAGGCTGAGGGAGCTGGGCCTGTTCAGCCTGGAGAAGAGAAGGCTGAGGGGTGGAATCTTACCAGGGTGTACAAATACTTTAAAAGAAGGGTTTCAAGACGATGGGGCCAGACCCTTTTCAGTGGTGCCCAATGAAAGGACAAGAGGTAAAGGCCACAAATAGGAGGTTTTGTATGAATGTAAGGGAGAACTTTACGTTGAGGGTGACAGAGCAGTGGAGCAGGTTGCGCAGAGAGGTTTTGGCATCTCCTTCCTCAGAGAAATTCAGAAGGTGTCCATACACAATCCTGTGCCACATGCTCTAGGTGACCCTGCTTGAGTAGGGGGGTTGGACTAGATGAATTCCAGGGGTCCCTTCCAAATCTTCTTTTATTTTTTTATAAAGAATGCAATTAAGAACTTTAAAATAGCTAGGGAATGGGAACTACTTTGACAAGTAGTTTTTATTGGAAAATAATTTTAAAAGATTCAAGACATTGTACATTTCCTAAATGACCTACTGTGATTGACTTCAGTTTTAAGTGGTTGCTTACACCAGCCACTGCTGTTAGCTGCTTCTGCTCCTTGAGTTTCCTGTACCATGCTGCTGGGCTTTCTGCGCGCTGTGCTCCCAGCACTGCTTCACCTGGTGCTGAGTGGATCAGTGTGGCAGAGAATTCCCAGTAAGTGCTTCCTATAATGTCCTTCAATTTCCTAAAGATCTACAGACCGTAGGTAAAGTCCCTAAGCTCTACAGGAGTTGTTAACTAGGCCCTTCTCAGAATGTCTCATCAAGGAACTTACCTAGCAGGCGTGCTCAGAGCACATTGGCCCCAGACAAGAGAGAGATGAGAGCAATGACGCTCTCCTATTATATGAGGATCTCTGTAGGATTGTGGTAAACTGGATTTTAATCTTGCAAATAGATGTCCAGTCCAACTGTTGAGTTTTTCTATTGACAGCAGGGTTGGTGGGGGAACAGCATGGGTAGGGCACTGCTCTGATGCATGGCTAGACTGATCACAGGACTAGAAGCTTAATATCCCTCTGGAAGGGCTGTGCTGCAGCCTCTGTAACTGACCTAGCAAATCTGTGCCTAGTCCTATGTTTCAACAAGCATTTATGAGCCTGACTTTGTAGTCCAGGGGCCTTGAAATTCTTCATAGAAAGAGGATACACCAGCTCCAGTCTTGTAATGAATGTTCACTTCTCCTGTGAGGTATGAGTATAAAGCTCCTTCAGAGAAACCTTTGTAAAAAGGCAATTTTCAGGACATTCGGCACTGAACTAAGTATTTAAGTATTGAACTAAGCTTACTACATAACGCGTGGAGCCACCCCTGTTGCATTCATTTCAGTTAACAGGCATTTTTCTTTACTTAAATGCAATTTACACTGCTTTCAGAGGTTTGGCAGCCATGGTGAATTAACAAGTGTAGCAAAGCATGTTTTACTTGTCTACTTATAGGTCTCTTGTATATTGGAGACTGCAACTGTACATTTTGTTTCTGAAAATGGATGTTGCTATTAAACCAACTTCTGTATCGTACAACAAAAAATATCCAATGGGATTTTCATGTGTTTTATTAGCCTGTAATAACACAGTGAAGGAACTAGATAATAAAATACTGGAAAAAGAAGACATAAAAGCAGGACCAGCAACAGTAGGTCAAGAGTTCCAGCTTTTAAAAGAGAAATGTTCTGACCTCTTCCTGTAAAGCTGTGGAACAACCCCACACGCAACAGCTGACAGTTGAGGAGAAACTGAAAATCCAGCAGAATATGCTGAAAGCAGGCAGCTTTTGTAACTGGCTCAAGGCAACCAGCTTCACATTGTTTATTTACCACCTACATGTTTATAATAGTGCACTTCTTCCTTCAGCAGGAAGGAAAAATTGAACTAGGAGAGATTTGCCAGAGCAGAAATGAGTGCGGAACTTTAACCAGCATATTTTTGTTTTATTTCTGCAATGAGCCTGTTAGAGTTTGTGCCATCCAGAGATGGGAACTCTTGCTGGAACCTGGCCAGAAGCCTGTTGATCAGATGCTAAATGTTAAGTGTAATTAATTTTTCCACAGTTGTGGAACTACCTGAGGGACCTTAGCTTTAGCAAAATGAAACATTTCAATCCTTTTCAGGTTAAGGTAAAGCTTAGCAGCAGCACTGCAGCATGAGTTGTGTAAATGGTAGCTTGCATTTGCCTATGTTACTATTATTTGCAACTATAGATGATTTGCTGTTGGGTTTGGCTATTGGCATAGCACACAGATACTGAAATATTTCTCTGTATGGATAAGGTATTGAGCAGCAGACGAGAAAATAATTCATTCTGGTTAAGGCAGGAAATGATATCTTAAAATAAAGCTTAAAATACTTACATTCATCTGTTGAATTTTCTCAGGTGTTTCACATTGGGAAATCACTCATTTAAACTACTGCAATAGGCAATTTTCCTTTCCTTCATTTTATTTTATTTTATTTTATTTTATTTTATTTTATTTTATTTTATTTTATTTTATCAGGAAGTATCAGTATAAGTCAATATAGGGGTAGTTTTATGCCTCAGAATAAACTCCTGTTTAAACTTTCTGTGTCATAAAGATAGGAGATCTTGGATTAACTGGTAGTCAAAGTCCAGAGATAACAGGAGCGTGTTTTCCCTTGACCATGTATCAGGGACATTTCCTTTGCCTTACAGTTTCCTAGGTGTGGAATTGCTTGTTCATTTTCCTACTGGTCCAATGCGTTTGATTTTTGCTTTTGTTAAAGTAATTTATCAGGGGATTTGCACAAGAAGAAATGCGGTAAAATCATTTATGCTGAAGATGGGCTCAAGATGAGTGGTTGGCTGCAGCTGCCCCTCCTGCCACCATCGTGTCCATGCCACATGTGGATGTCTCCACATGGGAAATTGTAGATTTGTGGTTCACGTTGAGCCTGAGAAATTGCACATGATAACTCAGGAAACTAGTTAGCTCAGCAAGGAGACTGAGTGAAACACCTTTGTTTTTAAAGAACCTGTTGTTTTGCCTAATCAATTTGTTCCCATTTCTCAAATATGTGCCTATCAAGAATTTTAGGTGAAGTTTACTTAAATTATTTACCACCACAAGGAAAACGTCTCTGAACACAATCCGGTGGATATAGCTGTGTTTCTCTTCTCATTTTTTCCCCAAAACACTATTAGTTTTATTTTCAGAGAACTGAGGTGAATGAAAACGATCATTTCCCTACTCATGGCAGTTATAGGAATGAAACAGTTGTTGCATCGAGGCAGGGACAAGTCGGGCAGTTGCAGGATTGCTCATTAAGAAGGTATCAGTTATCAATTAAGAAGGTAACTGGGGGTCTCTGTAATCTTCTGTATGAGTCAGTGGGCAGAAAGAGGTAACAACACTATACTGTCTTTGCTACATAAGGGCATAGGAATAGATATTGCTGATGTGAATGGCAGAAATGTCTGACATATTTCAATGAATGCTGTTTTCTGCGATTCTTCCTAATCTCCACAAAAGTGGAGGATACTTTTGAGCAGTCAGTTCACATTTTACATATGATTCTGCTTTCGGAAATGATATTAGGAAAAGCTTTTCTGAAGGAGGGAAATTCTTGTTAATAAAGGTAGAGGTCTCAAGACTCTACTTAAGGATTATATTTTACCACCATGTTCACATCTGTAGTTTGTGCTCACTTTTCTGAGCTTTAAAAAAACTCATTATCATTTTTCATTTCTGGTTTTAGATGTAAATTTATGTGTGATCTCTCAGACCTGTTTCGTATGAAGTCAGCCATAAATGTGACATTTATTTAGAAATGTAATAAATAAAGGTTTTATAGCTTTAATAGGGCTTGAAATAAGGGATTTAGGTGTGATTTTAGTATGTTTTTTACAAACGCATTTTATTAGATTAAGTTGGAGTCTTGTCTATATCCTTGTACTTTAAATGTTATGATTAAGAGGCCAGTGGCACAATGCAGGAATGTAGCAATGAAATGACATAGAAGCAAAACAGGTATAGGATAATTTTATCAGCGTGAGTAATTAGTTGTTAATTTTGTATGTTCTGATGCCATTGCCACTATATTATGGTGAAATTCTCAGGAAATCCTAGTCACAGACTCACTGCTACAGCCACTGGTTTCACACACTTGCTGACTGAAGAGCACATCAGGGGATGCGTCCTACTGAATGCAGCACAGATGGTATTTTGCATTTAAAGCAATTCTGCTTTTGAATGTGGTGGAAAGAAACATTTGAAAATTTTCTGTAGCTTATAAAAAATGTGAGGAACTGTAAATGTTTACAGCACCACTTTTGCTGTATAGTCAAAGGCATACAAACATTAAAAAGAAACTGTGTAGCAACACAATAATTTCCCAATAAATATTAATTACCAATGTAATTTAATGAAGGTACTTCACCGTTTTAGTTAAATACCATTAAAGTTACATAATAGGGTCAACTGAAAACTTAATTTCTGCTCTAATGCAAGGAACTCCTTGTGAAATCTGACCTTATCTTCTTCAAAAAGTTGCCACTGTTGGTTATTGAACAATTCAGTCACCAGTGCTGGAACCATTTGCAAAGGTATGTACTGCTCAGCTTGGGGGAAAAAAAAATAGAAAGTGAATTTTGTAAAAGTGTAACTGTGTGACTTAAATGTATAACCATACCAAGGTGCTTTACTTTTTCATGGACATGCACTAGTGAAAGGTCAAAAGAGGCTGGTGATACCAACACTAAAGCTAAACAACAAGGGAGGTTTTTGTTCTTTGCAATACTGTACCTGCTCTGAACTTTTTTACAAAGAGAATTGTGAATAATTATATTTTAGCACTATATTATTTAGCACTATATTGTGATATTGCTATATCACAATTCCTTATATAGTCATAAGGAATTATTTGGTCTGCTTCAGCTGGATTTGATAGGTCAAATATGCCACATACATGTCTTCAAGGCTTCTTGAAATTACGATTTAAAGATTTCTTTTCTGGTAGTATTTGCATAGGTGACTGCAACTGTCCCCCTGGGAAAGTTCACATGGAGTGAAAAGCAAACCCCAAAGGTGGGAGCTCTGACTGCCACGAAGGTGGATGAAGCAGCCCAAGCTCTCAAAGACCAAAGCACAGATCTGCTTGAAGGTTGTATAGGTGAAACTGGGGCTTGGGTTTATGTCCAAGCACGGGCAAAGTTGGCAATATGGGCTAAATCAATATAGGGGATGGTTATCTCCACTGATTTCCCTCAAAGATGTGTTTTTTTTTTCTATTTTTTTTTCTAATTCTTAATACTGAGAACAACTTCGATAAAGACAGGGAAGAGACACATGTGTTTTCAGGATGTCTTTAACCAACCTTCAGGAAAGCAGTGGTAACTGCCAAACCAAGCGGCTTGTCCTCTGCTTGAATACTGCTTGAACAGGGGATTGGACTAGATGATCTCTAGAGGTCTCCTCCATCCTCAACCATTCTGTGATTGTGTGTGTGATTCTGTGCTTTAAGGAGTGTAATCCATTGTCACCCGGGATGCACTATTTATTTACACTAGCTCCATTTTCTGCAGTAGACTCCTGGCTGAGCCAGGCACATCGTAGCTGTGGATGAATTGTATTCAACACACCTTGCAGCATTTGCAGTTTTGATGGTATTTCTTTCATAGAATTTCAAATTTCATGATTTTTTTTCGGCCTAGTGTGTTGCTTATTTTATCTTGAGATTTTTTTCAAGTGTGAAATTCAATGTTCCAAAACTTACAGAAGTTGGAAATCATAATAATTTCTTTAAGTATCTTCTCAACCATGAACACTGGAGCAGGCTTAGCAATTCTTTAGCACCTATGTAAATCGACAGTATTAGTCTTATCCAGGATTATTTCTATAGTGTTTCAGCAGTATGGTTACAGAAATTATCAAAGCTTCTTAAAATACAAGGGGGTGGTTCTACAATTAGAGATAGATCATGAGATTCGTTGTGTAATGCACATAATTTTAAAACTGTGGTTTCATCTTTGTAATCTTCATGTTTTAAAGCTCAATTGCTGTTTTTTCAATATAACATCTTTACTATTATAAAGTATTTTAAACCACTGATTCAAAGAAAATGAATAAACACTTTTAATCATGTGCTGCTCAAACACAGCTTAAAAGTGCCCTATCTCTTTATGGCAGGAAGCAATTCTAAAGGAACACCCCTTTCATATCTTGGCTCTATCAAATGAGATAGCTCTAGCATTCTCAACAGTGGAAAATTTCCTATTATGAACCTTCTCTTGGCTGTCTTTTCCTAATGCTTAAATTAAATATGAATACTTTAATCTGCCTCCTTAGGTTTGCATGTAGTAATGTCCTTAAAATCCAAAGAGCTGCCGAAAATAACGTGGTGAACGTGGATTGTATTTTGGCATATTGTTAAGTAATGGCATGGCACTAAGACCCTGTGCATGACACTAAGATCCGTGAAAAGAAGTTAGTTTGCAGGTGTTTATTTCCTATAAAATGGACCTTGCTTCATTCTCTGAAGATGGTTAATGTACTTGAAAACAGCTGGGACCCTTGTTAAATACCTTTTTCTACCTCTTTCTCTTCATTTTCTTCTGTTTTTCTTTATTTGCTATTTTTCTTAAAATACCTAAGAATAGCACCTTAAAATCATTACCTGACTTTTACCTGTGAGGAGTTGTACATCTCCAGCTACACTAACAGTAGCGAAATGAGCGATCAGACTCTTTGAAAAGAAGTTAATTGAGACAAAAGCCAAATGTGCCTCTATATGTGACCTTTTTTTTCCACTGGAAAGTTAGGATACTGCCTTGTGTACGTGCACCTTTCATCCCTAAATCATTATTTAAACATAGATTTGCATTATCTAAATTTATCTTATTAAGTATTGACCGTAGAGCCAAACTTGCTGCTGTGAAGTCAGCTTTGCACATGCAGAGATGATGCTGTTTTGCAAAATTATAATTACTAGAGCAGTTTTGCACATGCAATTTTATTTCTTCTGGGGATGCAGTATATGACTGGAATTTGTAATAGTGCCTTTGATTCACTTTACCTCTGAGGCATATTTTGCACCATCCATGGCATGCTCAGAGCCTCGCTTGTTGGTCTGGCCCCAGTGGAAGTGAAACTGGCACAATCCATAATTTCTGGTGAGTGGTCCATCAGAGCACTGCGAACACATGGAACAAGTTAAAAACATTAAGCAGTAAAGTCTTCCTGACAGTCAGATTTGGAAACATATGAGCACCTTTTTTTGATATTAGAAGTTAACATATTTATCTAGTAGACTAGTTATTTAGTCATTGATAGAAGAAGAAAACAATTTTGGGCCCTTAAGCCACAGTTACTGAAGGCCTCAGTTCCAAATACGTGTGCATGAGAGGGCTTTGGTATAGCAAACCTGCACGTCTCCCAGATGCAGTTCCAAAATTCAGATCAAAGGCATATGACAAGACCAGCCGCTCCCGAGTGAAAACAAAAGTAAAAAACTCAGCTATTTTCTAGAAAGAATAAGATTTTAATAGCTGCAAATGAAAACTCCTACCTCACGGAGTTCACTTCCCTTTCAAATTTGTCTCATTTGTGTTAGTATTAACCGTCCCTTTCTACACAGAGCTTTTCCTGCTTTCTGAATTTAACTTTTAAAATGTTAGAGGGATACCTGGATATTATTGATGGTGTTGTTTATAGGTCATTATAGGCTCCTCTGATTACAAGCAGGTAGCTCTGTGTTCATGCTCTTGTTCTGTATTTGCTTGTGCATGATGCTTAGAAATGTGTTCCTGGAGCTCTCATGGGACCGTCCTTGTGATATTATTTGCACAACGGCCCCTAGTAGTAAGATTCTTTGAGGAAAATGGTGTAATCCAGAGTGTCTCCATATGGAGTTAGACATGTCAGTAACTTTGATATATCTCCAACTCCGTGTTGGTTAAACAAACAAACACAGAAATATGTTTGTGTCTAGAAATTCTTCTCCTACTGCCCACCCTCTAAAACCGGGGATCATCCTAAGGCTTTCTACTGGGCAATCACCAGCCCTTTGGACATTGGCACAGGAACACTTGCCAAGAAATCATACATTTAAAGGACATAAGTTGGATCCCTTGTGCTCAATGGCTACTGGCAGCTGATATAGCTTACAGAATCCAAAAGCATACCCTGAGCTTTACAAATACTCCTGAAAAAACACTATTCTTGTTTTCAATGCAAATTAAAGAAAAACATTGAAAAAATGTTTCCAGTTCCCTTCTGCAGATGGCATTTTTACTAACCTGATTGATTATCCTTATCCTCAAAATTCACATGGAAAGAATATCCAACGTTGACAACCTCTTTGCAGATGGAAAGCTTCTAGGTGATCTGGAGAAGCCCCAGAAAGGCATCATTTTTGATGTCCTTGGTTTTAATATCTACGGGAGATTGATGGTCTCCATTGGCAATAGGGTATAACTTCTGCCAGTGGCCAAGCACAAGTAAAAATGAAAAAATAAATAAAATCAAAAATCAAAAAAAAAATAAGTTTTCTGCTTTAAATTCTATACCAATGATGACACTTTCTCTTGAAACCAGTTGTATTCCTAACAGATATATGTTTAGATTAATACTCAATCCGTAAGGACTTTTTATAAAGAAAATAAAGAAATATTCAATATTTTAAATAAATTTGATTTATTATTAAAGAAAGTTTGTACCATTGTTGCCTTGATAAGCCCAGTTCAAATTTAACTTTTTTTTTTCTCCTGCTTGCAAAATGCTGTCTTTTTTAAAAAGGTACTGGTGCTGATAAAAGCTTTTGCAAAGACAAGAAATTTGCTCTGATTTTCTTCTGAACTTCTGGCTTATGCCTGGGCTTTTCTATAAACCTTTATTGATTTCATATGATTTCAGAACAACATAAGAAATTCTAACGAGAGAAAGCATTGTAAAAGGAAACAGTAGCTTGCAGTTTGTTTACTTTTTGTTTAAGTGCATATCTTAAGGCAGATATGACAAGAGTTACATGGCAAAGATAAATCATTCTAACTTAAATGTTGGCTATGGACTTATACACTCAAACTCCCCAAGTCAAAAGATAATTTTGGCATAGGAGTCAATGAGAAGTCCATATGTGGATTAAGGATCCTAAACTATAGGCATGCACTAAAAAAAAAAAAAAACTCAGTGTTTTTTAGTGATGGAAAGCAAATAATAATGTCAATGTCTAATAAAAATGACGAATGATATTACCAAATATCACTATAAAATTACTAGCAATGCTCTCATTAATAGAAGAGGGTGTCCAGAACCTATTAGGTCTTACCAGCCTCAGCTATTTTGGGAACTATGTCAAGCCATTTTCATAGTGATAGGAACCTTCAATGTCATCTTCTTTGGAATTAAAACCTACTGAAGTGCATAACTGAGGAACAGCACTCCAAGTTCTCTGCTTGAAGTAGGGCCTGTCATGTACTTTGAGAAGATTTATGTACCATCACTTGTCTCTTCAGTAATGAGATATAACTCCTTTCTGTAAAGCTAAGTTCTGCTAGTACGTATGGGATTTTGTTTGGCTTACACTCTGTTCTCATAAGTGTTTAAAAGCAGGATTGTATTTTTAGGACCATATGCTTTATAAGTCCCATAGTGAAATTAAAGAGTTCTGCTATTATCTGTATTTTAAACCATTTTAATTGAGCATATTGAGTAATTACCTCTATATAGAATAAGGTTTATCACCGACTATGTGAGCATTGCCTTGTCATCCTGAGTTGCAGAAATGGAACCTGTTGACATTTTCCTGTTTTTTTACAGAGTATTCTCGGTAATAGGAAACTACTGATATCTGGTTTTGCAGACATCCGCAGCTGACGACAGGAATTTCAGATACTATTGTGCAAGTAATGTAATAACCTGTATGACTTGTGGCACTGATACCTAGAAATATAATACCTTTTAGATGCATCTGAGTTGTAGGTGGATAGCAATTTTCTGTTAAATTTCTATTTGGAAATTATGATTTACCAGAATGTAAACATTAAGAAGAAAATTACCACCACAAGTTGGAAAAAGACAGCTTCACCTGTTCCATCCCTGGCCGATTTTCTAACCAGACCACTAAGTGCTTTGCTATGCTAGGATATTTCTGCTTAGTGTGAAGGGTGCATGAATTACTGCCCTTGGGCAACCTTGCTCTGTGAGGTACATGATCAACCACAGCACCAAAATTGGCAGAGCACCTGAAAACATGAGGAATCCTGGTTCCGGTCTGATTCATCCAGGAGGAGCCTGAAAAATTGCTGCCCCTCATATCCTCTCTTGGTTCAAAAGAGGTTCAGGGCTTGCAGCCTTTCTCCTGTTGAAGAAGGAGTTGGGATTCTGAGTCGCAAAGTTCTGTTTTTAATGGCATGAAGTGTGCAGCCTCCTGCATGCCTCCTGAACCTGCAAGGCCAAGCCTGGGAAGTTGGGGCACAGATCCACAAGGGTCAATAGTTTCTCCTTTTGAGATCAGAACTCTTTCCACCAAATTTGGGGATGGGAGGAATTGAGCAGCCATCAGTAAAATTTGTGAATTCTTTAAAGAACCATTTTGAAACATGTATCTTGCAGAACAGAAATCCTGATCTTTGACCCGGTCTTGTGTTAATCATTACTCTTCCTTAAGAATAATATAGCTAATACACCGAGCAGAGGAAACATCCTTATTACAGTTGGTAACAAGAGCAGGAGACCCCTCAATTCCTTGTACAAGTAATTGGTAGGCAGTGGTGGCCAGTGAGAGGCAGCAATGAAGGTGAAGTCAAAGACCTTCTGTCAATAGTTGAGAACTACTTTCTAGACCGTGGTAAAACATAAGTGAAGTGACCTATTAGGAGTCATCCAAAGAGATCTTAAATCGTGTTTATAATTTGAGTTAAACAGCTGTTGAATTCCACCATGTTATGGGGAAAATATAATATTAAGAAATGTGGTGACAAAGAAGGCTGGGGAGATTCATTCTGAATTTTCTAACAAAGAAGGAAATTAAATATTAGGAATAAAGCCGAGGGAAACATAAATCTTGTCCTATTAGACAGATGCAATAGGAATTTAATGTGGAAAAACTGCCATAGTATCTTTTGCTTGCTCAGATAATCAATGACAATTTTCTGACTATGAAAAATATTCCTTCTGTGCGAGGTGAGCATGGCACAGATTCAGTAAAATGATCGCTTGGAACAGGAGCCAATTTTCACAGTTATGACCTTTTTACTGGCTCATCAGACAGTCTCTAAAGTAATTCTAGATCTCTAATTCAAACACTGCAGATCATGTGTGACTGACAGGACAACTGGTTTTCTTCTTGAAACTTAACACAACTGGCTTATGACTCCTCCCTTGCACCTTTTTATACCCACTAAGTGTACTTCAGTTTTTAACTATGACTCTATCCATGTTGCTGAATGGATTCATTATTTGTATTGTTTTAATTCTAGCCTAAGCTGCTGGTTCTTACAATTTTAATTGTCAAGAACTGTAAATAAAAATACAGTTTTGCTGCATGAATGTAGATTAAAAATGTGAAAATTATGAAGGAGCACTTTTTAAGAGCTCTTGAAACAAAACACAAAGGTAATATTTCTGTAAATAGACTCTCATGACTTGTTGATTCCTGGAGATACAGTTTGGCAATTGTGTTTGACTTTAGACAAAGTCACTGGATGTCAATTGAGGCAACTTAGGAAGGGTGGTTGACACTCGTTATTGCTTGCTGCACAGCACATGCACTTTGGGCAACTTCTGTTCTCTCTTCTACCTGAAAAAGAAAATTAAAAGATTAAAAAAAAAGACTTAATGGAGGAAAGTATTCTGAATGCAAAGCCCAAAGAAGATTATTCTGAAATAAAAAACTTCTACAAATTGCAATCATGATTGCAGTAAAATGCCTATAAATATCTATAAATGTAATTTAAAATAACATGATTTAAAGCATTGCATAATTAATTTGTGGCTTTTGTGCATTACTCTAGAGTACTTGCGGTCCAAACTTTGTCACATTATACTAATGCATTAGAATCAGGAAAATAAATTGCTAAGTCTGTAACCACAAAAAAAAAAAAAAGTCCCACAAGTACCGAGACTAAAAAGTTTGAGGATCACAGATGATAATAAGCTTCTTAAAAAAACAAGTCTATATTCCACCAGCTACTGATTATTGCCTCCACATTTTAGGCAATCCACACTCTGCAGGGAAAGTGTTAGCACCTTTCCAGGAAACTAGATTAAAGAAATGTGATATCCTTGGCAAAACTTTCACAGTATAAATAGAAGTGGGTCCCTGGCTTTCCAGACCAGTGTAGACCAAGTTTTTATGTAGAAAGCTCTAATTCTGCAAAATACTACAGGTGTGTTTATACATAGGAAGACACTTGCCTGATGTTAAATTAAACATGAATATTATTATAAGAATTAACGAAAAACAGTCATGTTTTAAGGACATTGTCCAGAAAAGTGGAAAGCAATTCTGAAAAATATTAAGCTGAAAGAACTAGCATTTTCAAAGTGTCAAACACTGCATTTCTCCATAGTGACTTTTTTGTGTAAAAATTCCAATGAAATAGTAGAAGTTTCAAATATTCTTCACTAGCTTCTGTAGTGCTCATTTCTAATCCTTGTTTACAGACTATCAAGATATCATTGTTATTAGATTAAATGACATAGGAGGTATTAGATAATCTTCCCCTGTTGATGTTGCAGATACTGTAGTGGTTGGAACATGACAAGGTGGAGAAAGTTTGGGACTTAACTGCGAGGAGGAGGAGGAGGTAAGTGTTGTCCTGTGGCATAGAGGAGGGAAGCAGCAGGTTGTGTAGGGCTGTGGAAGAGCTATTGGGTCATTTTATCTTGTACATGCTTCACACCCTGGGTTTCTTTGAGGGGAGAGATGCAGCCCAATTTGTCTGTGTGTGTCTGGTTAGTGCGTTCGGGATCAAACCTGGCGTCCTTTCGTGTGCGGGAAAGTGGTGCCTAACAGAAGAGTTTTACTTGGTACGAGCTAGAGACTTGGGTTCTTGACACTAACAGAGCATTCAGTTACAAGCGATGAAAGATAATATATCTCTTTATTTCTATTTGCAGACAGACTGATAAAATATAATACTGTTGGTTGTATAACTCCCTGTCCTAGTTGTGAAAACAATCAAAGTCTGAAGCCCCCCAAAAAAAAAAAAAAAAAAAAAAGAAATTATGCCCAAGTAACAAGATATCCAGTCCTTTTCTAGGTGTTCAATGAGCCAACCTAGCAAATGGCAACAGAACATTTAGTGTTATTTCGCATCTTATATTCACAGAGTTTATTGAATTTGATCTAAGATATTTCAATACATTTCAATACTAAAACAGGCCTGAAGCTCCAAACAAAAAACAACTTCATATGGTAGACATGGTGTGTCTAATAAATACAAGTTTTATCCATTTGCAGCTATACTGATGCAGCATTAAACAATCAGTGTGAGAAATAATGGAGGAATTCTATGTTTCTTTCCTTTTAAAATCTGTTCTTGGTATGTAAGAAGTATATACAGATGCAGAATGGCATGTGTCTGTATCAAATGATGGTGAATCTTTCTTCTCCTGTATTAAGGGTTTTCAAGACTCTGTCTTCCAGACCTTTAAACATTTACCTGCAAAGAAAAGTAAAATCCAAGCCTACTGAATGCAGGCTTGCATTTAGTTCCCTTTCTTTTGAAAAGAATTTATAGATCCCAAGATCTGAAGTCAGAAATCGAAAATTACATTTCCGTGCCATGGGACTGGGCAAGGTAGTTTTCTGCATGATAAATGCTCAAGATTTGGGCCCTTTGAGCATAAATGCTCAAGATTTGGGCCCTCTGAGCAGCTGCAGTACGGCCTTGCCTCGAGTTACTGCTCCTGCTGGTAAACAAATTGAGCATGGAGACATTTGTCCTAAGTGGCCAGCAGTTTTTATATGAAATGCATTCAATTTTGAGAGTTCAGCAGAAAGAGGATGTCAGTGATTACTTCAGTGACGTGTGGTAACACGTGTGTTTTGGAAGGTAAATTAGGCGTAGCTAAATCCCATGGTTCTGTGTATTTATACCCATTTACGGGGAGAAATACAGACAGACAAATGCCTTCTTTCAGAGGTACTTCTGAGTTACTGGCTGTGGGTATTTTAATGAAAGCTTGCACTTGTGATGGATGGAAGCCAGGATGAGGCACAGCCACAGAGCCTCCTGCTTTGAAGGGCTGCAGCAGTGAACTGTGCCCTCTGCTGCCTGCTTGAACAGGAGGAAGGAGCAGCTGCAAGAAATCAAGCACCTTTACCCCGAAACATGGGTGAAATGGGACAAGTCAGCAGCATTTCTAGCGTAGCTACTGGCTTAAGGTTTTGCCTGAAAGCAATTTTTGATGTTGGGATTTTTGTCAAACTGTTATAGAAAGTTTAAATTTCACTGTAATCCGTATTTGTTGGTTGTGAATATTTTTTGTTTCTAGTCTCCTGAGAGATTAAGCCATATCTCATATAGTGAAAAAAAAAAGGGGGGGGGTGGTAGCAATTTTGAGTAGCTTTTTCTTCCATCAGTGACAAAGCATGAAAATTCATTATGTCTTCAGGAAGAGTTGGTAAAGGAAAAAAAAAAAAGCCAACTCTTCCTTCAAAACACCAGTGAAAAACAAATACATAGCTTTTGAAAGCTTAATTTTATGATTAATGGACCTTTTTCATCAAATCCTGCTTAAATCTTGGTTCAAGGCTGTATATGGCTTGGAAATGTTTTCTGGCTGGTTATTCTGTCTTTAATTTGCCATACCTTTTAATTTTACTGTTCTCATTGGTGGCATATATAAATAGTCCTCTGTGAGCCTGTTAAGACTGTGATGATTCTCTTTTAATTTCTTAAATTTCCAGAAAGAGTCGTTAATAATGAAGTCACATGAAGGGAATATAATTTCAGTGTCGCAAAACTTAGTTCTGTGGAAGTATTTCTCTTCTGGGGGTACTGTAACGTATGTAACATATAGTAGATTTTTTTCAAATATATAAGGCAGATATATACATATGCAAATAAACATGTATCACAGATGTCATGTCATTAGTTTCTAAAGATATTATGGCTCTAGCCATGTATTGTACTTGAGAGCTCTACATTAAATCTCACAAACTCAGTACGAATTGTAGTTGCAGGCACCTCTTTGAGGGCATGTCTGCAGCATGGATGGTGCAAGGTCAGTACCTCTGCCTTTCCACAGCAGTTTGTTTCCTGTGATTTGGCAATTGTAATCTAAAAATTGGAAATAGATTCAGGAATGCCACAGAATCCATGAGTGCTCCATAATAACAGTTAGACCAACGCTGCTGCTTACAGCCAACCCACTTGTGTATCTGCATTAGAAAACAACATAAACTTTATTCACACTCAAAGTTCTTACAAAAGTGGAAATAACAGGCACCCTAACTGGGAATCCCTTTGTGCAAACCTGGAATGCAGAAATGTGCTGAATAATTAGAATTTAATGCATATTGTATAGGAAATGAGCAAGATATTTGCAGCAGCCACACATATTGAGCACATATTGAGTACAAGCCTTCTTCACCACTGGCAGTCGCCCTGGGACATAAGAGAGCCCAGGATGCTAAACAGGCCTGAAAATGTCAAAAATAAGACCTGCTTGCCCTGTTTCCACCAGTGTTTCAATATCTGCAGCGGTTTAGAGAAACCACATATTGCATGCTCCCCATCAACATGAAATCACACCCAGCACTATCAAGCTATGCTCCTCTAAAAGATGAAAAAATACCCCAACCACCTCTGATGTTCTGGCAAAGGATGAGACAGTATTGTGCAAACCTCAGGTCAACAGAGCAGACTGTGGGTCTCCTCTCACTTTAAAAAAAGAAAAGTTTTCCAGCCCTTTTCAGGTCTTCAAAACCTGAAATGATGTGAACAGACTGAGGTGGAGGAAAGGAGCCAATGAGCAGAGCACAGCTTAACGCACTCAATACATGAATGTTACTGAAGGTAGAATGCAGGTTTGTAGACCAATATGTTTGCACTCTTACTCTTTTTTGGAAAAAATAAGTAAGAAGCAGTGCCGAAGAGCCTCTCTGCTCTTCACCACTTTGCTGTTCCATTGGTTGCTCACAGAGCAGGGATACGGACAGTCACCTCCTCCCTCTTGGAGTCTAAGATGACACTATGAAGAAACACCTTGAAATTCCAGTCAACTTCACTACCCCAAGGATTTTTTTTTTTTCAGCTCTGTTTTCTCACTAACTAAAAACACAGGACATTCACTACCAGTCCTAGCCAACACAGAGCAATTTGCCACAGAAAAGCCTTCCAACTATTTCATTTCAGCTCTGAATAACATCTGTACCTGGTATGATTACTAGTCAAAAACCTTAATCATTAGTTGTTAAGAATCCAAATTCTGTGCATTTCTTTACAGTTTTCCCTAATTTTATATTTCCCAACAGCAGTGTCTTAAAAAGTTCTTACTGGAACTGATTGTTGCCTCGTGTTTCTTTTGTGAAATATTGAAGTCACTTAAATCCTCTCAAAAAAAAAAAGACTAATAGTCTTTGAAAACTTTCTTAGGTGCCAAGGAAACAGTTGTAAATAGGGAAATTTTGAGTTCTGTTATTTAGATCCTGACCAAAAATTTGTGAAGAGCCTCAGGGAGATGCCTGGATGCCAACAGGAATAAGGAACTGAAGAACTTTTCTGCATTAAGGATGCAGAAAAAAGTCTGAGAGGTGCAAAATAAAATGAGGCCAGACTGGAACTGAAGACATGCAGCAAGATGGGAGGAGATGTACGTGGTGGGTAAGTGTTTTGGCTTGTGACTCCCTCCTTTGCCTTGAGTATCTCTAATGCAGGCTCAAATAACTAGGATATCTTACCAAGTTTGATGTTAGCAATTTATGTTTCTGCAGCAATAAACTTTTTTCTTTGATACTATTTTCAGCTGATGGAGATGCTAATGGTAACTGAGAGTGGGTTCTTCTTTTTCTTATCTTTGTATTTCTCTTTGTCAAATACAGCAGCCACAAAATTTGTTTTCTATTTTCCTTACTAGGTGTGTTACTCTGAGAGTTTTCTTGTTTGTCCAATGTGATATTGTTATTGTCTTTGCATTAGAACCAGCTGCCCTTGTAGGGATGCTAACCTTATCTAACATGAGACTTTGGACCTCAGAAATACTATTTTCCTTTACTTTTTCAGTATTATCTTATTGAACATCAGTTTATGGTCTATCTTGACGGTTCCTATGCATTAACACTGCACTGCACATTTTTTATGGGGCTAACCATATATTTTTTGATGCAATTTTTTCCACTGATACTACTTATTCTTTTACTTCCCAAATTTTATATCAATAAATGAAATGAAACCAGAATTAATTCAGTAACCACTTCAAGAATAGCTTTTGCATGGATGTGTGAGCTAAGATAAATTAACAATACGCTGTTTTAATGTAAATTCTGAAGCATATCTGAAATATTTTTTGGGTAGCTACTTGTGCAGGAGTTTGGACTGTTTGACTCCTTGAGGTCCCTTTCAACCTGAAAGATCCTTCCAACCTGAATTTTTCTATGTCCCATAATTGAAATTTTGTCTGAAATGTTAAAAAGTATTTTCCTGAAAAATAAAGAAAAATAGGTAGGAATTATATCAAATTTTAACATACATAATTTTTGTTTTCTTGTGCGATCAAGTATAGGAATTAAAAAGTCATTGTACAAAGTACACTCTGAGTTAAAGAATAAGGAGAATGAATCAAAGATATAGATATCTTCTATGGAATTGGGAAGACTGCTGTGTAATGATTTTTGTATTTTATAATATTTAGAGTAAGACATAAATAAATTTTGTAGATAAACGGCTGTTCTCTGAATTTTTATCTGTGTATCTGTTAACCATGTTAATAAATTAAAATAGCAAACAGTCCAGAATGTTTAAATTTGCTTAAGAGGAACTGATAGAATTGAGAGTTAGACAGGCATATTTGTAGGAAAAACAGATTATCCAGCAAGTGACTGTGTGGATGTTACAAGATAGAGATGATCTCAGCTATTACAAGAGACTAGTTCTAAATGAAGGGGATTATAAAAGCTATAATTAGCTAATGCTTCCGAAAAGCCTAACTAAACTGTTGGGTTTTTTCCATTCCAAAGTGTAATACCATAGTGAGATCAAGTGTCATGTAGTAAGTACAGACAGGGAAAAAAATCTTACAAGCCTCGTCTCATCTGCCATTATTTTAGGACAGTCCTGTAAGTCTGCTGTAACGGATACCTTGCTTTTAATGATGCTCAGATTTCCAAAGGACTGTTTACTAATCATGTTGGAATATAGTTATTACATCAGAACTAATTGTCATCAATTTATGTTAATTTGATTTACATGTCTATAGATGACACTTTTAAGATCTATAACCTGTATTGTAAATGATTATGAAAGTAGTTGAATTACTGAAGAAAACAGGACCCTTTTTCTTTAAAAGAAAACTTGTTCTTCTCAAATGTGTTCTCATTACTTTTTTAATGACAATTTACAAATATTAATAATAACAATATAAAAAAAAATCTGATGAAGGATGACATTGTCCCTTCTGCATGGATCACATTCTGTGTCTCCAAAATTTTCTCGAGGACACAGCTAGGGTACTATTCAGATGCTGATAGAACACAGGACATGGAAGATTTTTCCCCTCATTTCCTCCCATAGACCAGTGAAGTGCTGCCTTGGCCTTTGCTGCTGACACATATTGTGAGGAGTCTGAAATCAGAAGAGCTAATGGTAAACTTGGAATTCTGCCTGTTCCTAAATGCTGTGTCTGGTTGGGTCAGCGTGCTAGCTGGTTTCCTACCCAGTCCTTTCTTGCTTGTTTTGGAGGCAGGAAACAGTTAGAGAGCATCTTGGCTGCACCTTGTCCTCCGTAGCACAGATTGGCCACTATGACAGTGTATCATTGGCCCATCTCTACTGTTTTCTTCCTCATCACACTAAACAAGCAAAAGCTTTAATTATTAGGCAATAGGAAGAAATGATTTGATGAATACCTAAGTGATTGCCTAAAAAAATCTGTGAAATGCTAGTCTTAAGTCAAGGCTAAGACTTCATGATCTGCTTATATGAAAAATGATGTGTCACATCACATCATATATTTGATGTGATATGACCACAGGATCGCAGAATCACAGAATGGTTGAGGTTGGAAGGGACCTCTAGAGATCATCTAGTCCAACCCCCCTGCTCCAGCAGGGACACCCAGAGCACGTGGCACAGGGTGGCATCCAGGCGGGTTTTGAAGATCTCCAGAGAAGGAGACTCCACAGCCTCTCTGGGTAGCCTGTTCCAGGGCTCTGTCACCCTCACAGGAAAGAAGTTCTTCCTCACCTAGAGGTGGAACTTCCAGTGTTTCAACCTGCACCTGTTACCCGCTGTCCTGTCACTGGCCATCAGGGAGAAGAGCCCGGCCCCATCGTCATTCATCCCTAAGGTACTTGTACATGTTGATCAGACCTCCTCTTAATCTTCTCTTCTCTAGGCCAAACAGGCCCAGCTTGCTTAGTCTTTCCTCATACGATAGATGCTTGTAGACCAAAGTAGCTCTTTTACAGCAACTATAGTAAATGAGTCTGAAAAAAGCCTGCTCTGCAATTATGAGCTATTCTGATGAAATATTTATTCATATTCCTTATTTTCTCAAAATAATCTGTGATAGCAACTGTTTTTAATCCACATTTTAAGTTTGCATATAGGATAAACAGAATAGGAAGTTGTCTATGGCATAGGAAGGTTTATTAGAAGGTTTTGTGCAGCTATGAACATTGAAGTCCCATTCCACAGCTGTTCCACTGGGGGGAGCCGGCTGTCCAGGCTACTGGAAATAGCGGGGACTGCCGGGAGTGCTCAGAGCTGGCCCTTTAGCTCTTGCTGTGCATCAATAGATACTTTTTTTTTTTTTTTTTTTTTTTTTCCTTTTAAAGGAAATGGATCTAATCTTTTTTAGTATCTACATCCAGATCTTTGTAAAATACTTGCAGATTTTCATACCTAATCTAGTTCTACGACCGGAGGTTATTCAAGCATGTTAAAGAGGATTTTACTTGTCTCGACTGAGACACCAGTGCTAAAATGGCAGTTTGCAATGGAGAGGCATCGTTATGTCTAATGCATCTTGTATCTAGAAATCAAGAAAATATTCATAATATCAACTGACTCATGCAGCAGGCCTGCAATGAAAAGGGAAGGGGAGGGAAGGGAAGGGAAGGGAAATGAAAGGGAAACGAAAGGGAAAGGAAAGGAAAGGACAGGACCCAGGTGGTCAGCTGGGTTAAGAGGCTAAAGCTCCTCTGCCCACTACTTATGCCACACATCAAGCCATTGCCCACACACTGCGCTGCTGAACTCCACATGCAAATCCAAAAGTCAAATATAATAAACAAGAAAATGTTTGCAGAATGGCAGTACGTCATGTACATATCAAATTACTCTGTATATCCAGAATTTCAACTTTCTGTAATTTCAGAATATTTGATAGCAAGTGCAACACTTGCTTAAGTGTTTACCACACAAAGTAAGAAGGCTATAAATTATTATCAAAAGCAGCAGCTTGCTGTCAAAGCTGGTAAATTTGGTAGGATTCAATAAAGATGATGTCCTGAACACAGTGAAATGTTGTGAAATAAACTGATGTGTAAAAATACTTAAGATACTGCTATTTTTCTTGCTTTTTTAAAAGCACTACTAGTTCACACAGAAATGGTTTAACATCTGATTGACTTCAGAGATTGTGTTGGGTAAAGGTTAGCTGATTTCTCAGATAATATATCCAACAATATAAGTTGAATTCTTTCTATTTATTTGTGTGGTTCAGGTAGATTGCTATTTTGCTGTATTTGAACACAATATTTTGTCATGATTAAGTTTTTGTTTTTCTACTCCCAATCTAAAAGTGAAACTTTGTTAACCTCAGACAAGTAGAAATAAAAACTTGAGAGCAATGCACTGGATGCTGAGGTGGTGTTAAGAGATTACTTAAATCTTTGTTGTGTTTGAGCATCTCAAGGCAATCTGGAGTACTGCAATAAAATCATTAAGTAAAACTAAACTTGTTCATAAAGATAAAATATTGACACTCCCACACTTCCCAATGCAATGATTTGACTCTGTGAGAATGCTACTCATGCAAAAGGATCTCTGACCTAAGAAAAAGAATATCTTCTGTCTAAGTGAGGTTTCTTTGGAAAGGAGCTTGCAAAAATATTCTTGGCACTTTCAACACTGATAAATCACTGACAGAATTTGTCCAGTCAAGAGGACACATAGTTCTCAGGACTCAGGAGACGGTTCATTTCTTTTATTTCTTACGTATTTTTTTTACAAACTGTAATTTAGAATAAAATACTTTTACATGGTGAAAATGGATGTCAAGTTATTGAAAGAAACGCATGTGAGGAACAAATGACGGTGCATTCGTGTGTAGAGTTGATAAAGCAATATTACAAGGCTCCTAAACATTTTCTTATCTTACAATTTCTCCATGCTTGGTGGCCATATTAAAATTAGAAGAGAGAAGGAAGAGGAGCAACCTGAGGTGTCATTCCTCCATAAACAAATCTAATTAGACCTTGAGGACCCGAGGGAACCCTTAGCTGCAGATTATTTTGTCATCAGTGCTGAACTCGTGTCAACCAGCAGCAGCACCATCACCTGCGCTGTGACTGTCAGCGACCACAGCAGGTAGTGCTGTCTGGGGAGCTCCAGCTGGTGCACATCCACCCACACGAGCTCACCCATGGCTTCACACATGCGTTCCCTGGGGTGGCCTGGGGGTGATCGCCCAAGGTTGTCTGCAGTTTCAGTACCACAGCCAAGGAGACCTCTTGGAAAACTGCTTTCCTTTGCTTTCTGGGAAAACCTCCTCATGGAAGAACGAAGATACCAGAGGAGGAGCCAGTGACTGGGAAGCTGCTCAGCTCCTTGGAAGAGTGACCTGATCTCTGGGTTTCATACTTTACCTTTCCATGTGACTGTTTAGCCCTTTGAGAGCTTAGCTGAGTAACCTTAGTGATGAACGTTCTTACTTCAGTAGTCAAAACACTAAAACTTGCATTTTCCCTTTCAGGTGTTTATTGAGATGAGTATTTTCCCCTGCAGCCAGCTGCCAACTGAGAACATCTTTGATTGGAGTCAGCAGCAACTGACTGGCAGTTCTGGAGAGCTACAGATGTCATCTATCTTCCAAAGAAGATGGTTGAGATTTGAACTCTGGAATGCTATTTGCAGGGTAGATGCAGGTAAGCTATTTAGCTGAGGTTATTCCATAAGAAGAACATGAAGATACCTGTTGGAAATTATTACAGAAACTCTGAGGGTGAAGGAATGATTTGGGTAAAATGTAAGAGTCTAATCTTGAACATCTTGCAGTAGAGATGTAACCTTCAGCTGCAGATACTTGCAGATCACAGGTCTTCCTGCATTTGGTTTACGTAGAATGATAAAACTTTTTGGAATCTCATACTGGTCTCTGGGGTTTGTAATGCTAAAAAGAGCTCAGCAAAATTATTCATGCAAGCAATCTATGCAGTTTCCAATCAGCGTGTTTGAGCTGAATTTGGGGATAGGTGCCATTAAAACAAATAAGAGAAAGAAAAGCATTTTGTTTTGACACATTCATTTTCACTTTCAAATAACAGCATATATTCAAAATGGATTTGTTGAAGCCCTTCCTATTGTCCCTGACATCTCTTGCTAATGCTAATTCCAAATCCCTTGACCTTCCTCACCAGCCACGATCTGGGTGGTCAAAGCCCCCATGAGAACCAGGGCCCGTGATCCATTGAATTAAAAAAATCATATTAACTCAAACATATTTTCACCACGTTTTTTAGCAACTTTTACCCTTTAGCAACTGACATTATTAATTCACACATTAATTCAGAACATCTCTGGTGATACTAACATGTAGCTCTGATTTTATACCTTTTATTACTCAGAATTTAGTATTAAGTAGTACCTTGCAAATATTTACACACATATGTGGTTATGCAAATATATGTGTTTTTATGTATGCAAATTTGTTACCAGAAAATGAAAACATGTCTACATGTAGATTGGCTCTACCTTTGCAGTCTAATGTTTTCAAATGATAAAATGACCCAAGTAACAGATGGATAAGTTATCTAGTCCCAATCTCTTGAGAAAGTCAAGATTTGTCTTGAACTGTCCTGCTGCTTTGCTTGAATTAATGCTAAATATTCCAGGTAATAGGGGAAAGACATGACCATAATGTTCTCTTCTATAACCTCTGCCTCTCCTTTTACCCTGTGGTAAGACTTGATATTAACATTGCTGTTGAACTGGAAGACATAGAATGACTACAGTTGCACATGCTCCCTTGATGTCTCATCAGAAATTCCTGATTTTATTACATGTTGTCCATGTTGTAGTTTTTAGTAACTGGGGTTCAACTGGAAAGCAATTAATTGAATCCAACTATTTTGAGAAAGGCCTTAATCATGGGATGCATTTTCCCAGTCACAGTAGAGCATCACAACCTACAGTATCTCTGAATTTATAGCTAAACAAATGCTACTGGTCCTGGAATACACAGATGAAAATTGTTGGCTTGTTGCCCAGTTATGTGCGTGAGGTCTATAATTGAAACACGGGGTTCATTGCCTCTGTCAGGAAAGGTATAGTGATGCAAGGTTAGAAAAATATTTTCCATGTCTAATGCCTTAGAATACTTTGCTATAATTTCTGCAGAGAACCTTTGAAAAAGCACGTAGCTAAGACTGGGAAAGTGCCCAGTTAGAGGCTCAAAGAAGAAGAATAAACAGTGAAAATAGCTAGTCAAATAGTTACTTCCTTCCTTAGGAGAGCAAGCTGAGAGAAACATTAGCATAAATTTTGTGTTGCTCACAATGTACAATCTGCAGTTCTTTCCACCCAGCATGCTACAAGTTGTGACTATAGCAGAGCTCTTTATGGGTAGATTATAAACCACGACCATCACTGCAGTTGCAGAAGCAGCAGTTAATACCAGAGAGCACATCCCAGTGTCACTCCTTGGAATGATGCTGTCACTGTTTCCAAAAAAACTTTGAGGGCAACACAAAATCACAGCAGTTACTATCAGTCTTGGGAGCACAAAGCATTGATTTCCTTATCCCTAACCTATTATATCAAGGTCCTTCATGTCTTCTTAGCAGACAAGTCAGGAAAATATGAGGTGTTTGTGCTACAACATGCTCTGTTCTTGACTAGGACAGTTTCACAATGACATACAGTGTTTACAAATAAAAACTTTTCCACTACAGTATCCAGAAGGTACATTGATATTTCTACTGCTTTTATAGGTAGCACTGAAACATCTTTCAAGTCACAATTTAAGAGTTTAGTTTTGAAAGGTCCTGAGTGCTTTTGCTCTGTATTTCAAATGTATTTCTGTACTTCTGCACATGGTATGCTGTTACATGGTCCATACACGGTTGGTATGTGGATAGTACTAAAATGACCACAAGGTTTGAATAGCAGCCTGTGGTTCAATCATATAAAATATATCCAACATCTCTTATCAAAACTAGTCATAAAGTCTTGGCACCAACTCAGGAGAAAAGATTTTTTTAAAACTATGATGTACAAGTGGATTGACTGACACATTTGTAAAGAATGCAGAAAAAACACTGTGGAGAAATAAAGATGTTGATGAAGAGAAAGACATAGAAGGGTAGGAATGGTGGACAGAAACTAGCAAAATCTTTTGTGCTAGCCAGACTGTTGGACATGCTAAACTGTCAGATAAGCAGCATTTCAGTTAGCTACACTAGTAACTTTAAGTGTAGATCTGTTGCAGAATGCATAGCCTAAACTTGTAAGGGTTCATACTAAGGTGAATAGAGTAGGAGTCTCTGCATAAGCATCAGTAAAATTAATAGAAATGGAGAATAGAACATAAAGAATTGAACCTGGGAATTTTACACATAAACCTGTAACTGTAATAAACTTTTCCAACTGCAAAATGATCTGCTCTTTTACTGAATTTTGTAGTAGATTTCCAAAAGCTACATAGTAGGATCTCTTGCACATCATTCTTTTAGTCTGTTTCTGCTGGTCTTTTTTATGTATTGCTATTTTCCTAAACTGTTCTCAGTCTCTGAAGACTTTTCATTCTCTTTTTTGCCTCCTCTCTTCTGGTAAGAACTAATGTTCTTTATGTGTTGCTGAAACTTCTGTGGCACAGATAGGATTCCATATACTCTTTTATAAGTACACACTCCTTACACTTGCCCTGTGCAGTGTTTATACTTCCATACGTCAAGTCATCCTCTTCTGACCTAGAGATGATACTTGCAAAGTTGTTATGTGGTCTCAGAGTAAAATCTTGACTCCATTAAAAGGGGTAGAACCACAAGCGTTGATAGGAACAGATGGGCTCTGACCTTTAGAAGTGCACAAATTATATGGATTCATAAAAAATGTTTTTCTCAGGGCTTTGGGGAACATGCATGGACCCAGGGAATTTTGGAAGATGATTAAGGGCCGAAATCTCTTCTGCCTGCAGAGGGCATATTTCAAGGACTGGAAACACATCTACTGATTTTCTAACAGAACACCCTTTTAGGAAAACGGGTCTTACAGGAGAAAAAACAGAAAAAAGTATGAAACATTTCTGATTTTCCACATGTATCGTTGAGATGTCTTACACAAGGCTTGGGTCTGTATCTTAAACACTCTCCTAGCCTCATTTTAGCATTTCTGTGGATTGTTTAGGACTGCTCTCAGGTGGATGTTACTGCCGTTCAAGATGAAGGTCATGCATAAAGCTCTACCTTGGTGTAGAAGAGTTGCCAATCTGCAGAAATTTCCAAATGGACACGTCCAGAGCTTATGAAAGCAAACAGTATAGGTCATATTCTCATACTTGGATTATTTCAAGTCAGACAGTGCCAGCATGTATAAAAGTAGACAGCCCAGCTCAGATTTGGATTTCAGTGTGAATGCCATACAAACAAATTCCTGTGAGAAACTAGGAGAGTCATCTTCCTGCAGATATCAGATCTAAAAGATGTGTCTTATGCAGACAGTATATTTTCGTTCTACCAAATCTCTATGAGATATTTAATAAATCGCTAGACTTTTTTTTACTACTGTTTAAGTCCATGTGCACGTCAATAGGCTGCCAAAAGGAACCTTGTTTATCTTTCAGTTATCTTTCAGTTTCAGTTTGCTAAACTTGAACTCCTTTTTCCTGTTTTCACTGTTTTCACATTTATTGTCTCCCACAGACTATGTGCAAGATTTGCAAATGGCAATGTAGGTTCTGAACTATATCACGGGAATGAAGGGATTTTGCAAGTGATTGGCTAGAGACAGAGCTGAAGATACACTGCTAGGCTATACACTTTCCTGAAATAGGAATGTCCATTAAAAGTCTGCCTAATGTTTGTCTAGGTGTGCTAGATTCTGCTCGTCATTAAATTAAGTAAACATAGCTAAGTAACTCATATTGTATAAAAACAACAAAATTGACCCAATATCTCTTTCTTCTTTGGCAGATCTTCCAGCAAATATCTGGCTGTTAATGGGGGTTTCCATTCATGCCTACAATGTTTTCCATAGCGTGGCATGCATCTCAGTGGACTGGAAGACATATGACAATCTGGCTTTTTGGCTGTGCATGTCACCATGGCATCCCTCAATCAAAAGCAGCGTGACATGCCTTTCTTGCACTGCCTGGAATGCAATGTGCAATATGTCAAAAAATATTGCTGCCCCTTCCAAATTTTGTATTATCAGATTCCTTTCTGCTGTATTGTTTTCTTCCACAAGCTATTAAATGTAGTGGAATATATTTTATATTTAGATAGGCTATAAGGACTGAGTAAATACTCTTGCTCATTTAACAATGTGCTCACTGTGAGCACGTTGTGTGCTCTGGTAAAGCCCTGTGTATGAAATCACCCATGTGAAATAGCCCTAAGCACGGTGGAACCTGGGAAGCTTAGCTCTGAGCAGGGGAATTCTTGAATTACATCCTGCTGGTATATTTACTTCTGTGTCCCCTTACAGGCAGCCATTCTTAGCTGTTATGTTGGCCTCTGGAGACTGCTGGAAATGGGCCTGCTAAGGCAGGGCAGCACTTTGGTTGTTCTAGTTATGTCAAGGCATCGGCCAAGCCAACCATGACTGGAGGGGTCCAAAGCCACCGTATGTCACTTTTCCATGCATCCTTCTTCCACACGCACTTTGCGTCTGAGCCATTTTCCAGACTTTCCTTATTCCTCCTTTCCTTACTCAAAGACAGTGTCTTTGATTTCACTTATCTTCATGAGAAAGATAAGCAAGATTGCGCCAGTTGTTTACTTGGCAGAGAGGAACCCTGTGCCTGAATTGCACATTCAACAGAAAGTATCGAACAGTGACAGCACATTAATTAGCACTGGTCCACCTGTGTCGATCTTTGTTTTAGACGGCAAATCTGCAAAATCTCCTTTGGATGAATAGTACCTTATAGTTATGTATCTAACAGGATCATGTTTGACTTACTCTGAAAAGCTCTGGAAATAAACTGTGATCCTGTGATTGGGTACCAGCTCAGACAAGATTATGTCTACAACTGATGTGTAAGCTAAAATCTCTCACTTTTTTCCTCCGCTGGCCACATTTACCCTGCCATATTTCTCTTTGGTTACATGAATGTGTGATGCATGTACCTGTCTGTTTTGCGTGAGTAAGTTTATTAGTATAAGAGAGAGGCAGTTTATCATGAAGAGAGCTGTTTTGCTTCATTGTGATTGGATTCTACTACTATTTATTATTATGTATTTACAGATACAGCAGTTATGGAAGCTGTCAGCCATCTTTCAAAGCTAATATATCAGCAGCACTCTTTAATTAAATCACTTTCCATTTTATGTCACATGGTTTCTGCTCAGTTAAGTCCCAAATAAAAACAGGGTGCAAATAAAGTAACTGAGATTTTTCTGTATACTATATATGCTTGTATTATGGAACCTTTCTGTGAACACAGGTTAAGAGAAGCCCGGGATAGTATTTATGCAGTCTGTGTTTCACCTAGCAATCTCCAGCAGACACTCAGATCATTTCTGTCTTTAAGAGCAAAATCAGAAGAGTTGGAACAAATGTACAAATTTCTTCCTGCAAGTAAAATCACAAATGAACTTTACTAAGACTTTTTAGACCCAACCATTAATGCTGCTGCTGAAAACTGCCATTCTCTTTGATTGGTTTGGTTCTATTCACTTATTTTCTTCTTTTGTTTCTCTGAATTCTAAAATCTTTAACTTTCTGAAGAAACAGATGTCAATTTTCTACGAGCTCCATGGACTCCTACAGTGCCAAGACCAAGTACTACTGCATTGCATTCCTGAGGGAGAATAACCTTCTGATTAAGGCCAGATTAAGGAGGATCCACCCTGGATTCCCTGTGGTTTTGCACTCTTATGTACTCAGATATACAACTTGAGACAGGATTTTTAAAAGCAAGTAAGAGATGGAGGTCAACTTTTATGAATATCTGTCTTAAAAAATCTGCATTTCAATTCTCCACCTGAATATTAGGTATAATACTCTTTTCTGGGTGATACTGGAAGATGCTTTATTAGGAAACTGCAGCATTGTGAGTAGTTTTGCAACTGGGTAGACAGAAAAACTTCTGTTTTTCACAAATTAACTAAGCTGATCCTGTTATGCTCTCATCTTTGCTATTTCAGATGCATGTTGACTTTCTAAACATGTCAGAAGTTTAGAAAAATAAACAATTTCAATGCACCTGTGAATATATTTGATAATTTTGATCTTCTTAAACATTTTAAATTCTGTGCATTTCTTTATTATTCTGGGCTTTTCAATTACAGAAGCATTTACTTTCTAGAGCAAGAGAGGTCATAAATAATACGTATAAATAAAAAAAATGAGCCAATATTAGAAGAAAAAGATAAATATTAAGGACCTAAGGGATGCAAAAGTCATTTTATTGTGATTATCCTTTAGTGCAAGTGCTATTTTCAACTTTTGCTCCACCTTTCCTGAGGAAAGCCAAAGCAAAAGAACAACAACAAAAAGTCAGTGAAACACTGTGATGTGCCTCAGCGTTTGGGGCTGATTCCAGGTGCTGATCCTCACGTTTGTCATGTGCCTGGAAGTTGCGACGTGCAGAAGCTGGCAAAGAGCTTCCTCTGTGTGTGCAACAGGACCAGGTAAAGTTCACTGGAAAGCTAAATTATGGAGACTAAATTATGGAGTCCCTGTAGTTGTGGGACTCCTTAGTTGAGAAGACTGTGCAAATTCTCATTCAGAACCATGAGCTGAAACTTCAGTGAACGAATTGTCTTTCATCTATTTCTGTGTAATACAGATCATGTCCTTACCTCCATAAAAGGCTGGAGTAAGCATCATGAAGTTGATTAAATGTCCCTGAGAGCCTTCAATAAACAAGCCTCCTAAAGCTGTCTGTTTATGCAGACACAAAATAAACTGCTCCAATTAGAATTTCATGAGCTCATAAATGCTTCTGTCTAACAAGATGAGGTAGAAACCATTTCAAAAGGATTAATGTCTAAGCTTTCTGAATTAAAATTCCAACAGGTGTCAATTTTATATGTCTGTCCTTACAAATGTGACATTATGCATTTGATTGATGATGGAGTAAAAGATTACATTATCTTTTGTTTTAAAGAGTTCTTTTTTAAAAGCGAAAGGCATAATTTTTCATACTCTCATTTCTAAACCATTTCATATTATCTTCTTAATTTAATTCGACCTAAATAAGATAGAAGGACATTTTTACAATGAGTCTATTTTAGTATCTTTAAAGCTGACAAGCAGCACCTCTGCAGTTTTATGAGTTTTGATCAATAAGATAAACATATATATATGTATGTATATACACAAAGGTATTATGTAAAACCTTCATAATTTCAGTTTGGTGAAAAGTTCTTTAATTGACTTTCACTCATGTTTGTAGTTGGCAAATGAGGTGGAAAATGCTCACAGACATAAAGGAAAGGAGTCCCAGCTGGAGCAGTGGGGCTCACTGACAAGTTTTGTATGTTTGCAAGAGTGCTTCACTTCTTGTGCTGCTTTGTTTTGGCAAATGATGTGTGCTCCAGTCTGGCTGTGAATAGAATAACTGTCTTACTCCAAATACAAAAATCAGCATGTCCATACCTATGATCTGGTATTTCTAGGGGTTCCTTTAGGGGCTTTTGGGGTCTGCTCTGGGTCTGCCTGGTCAGCCTTGGCTGTGCATCAAGCCATTTGCCTACAAAGCTTCACTCAGCTCTCACGTGAGGAGCATCATTTGAGGAAAAATGTCTTCTATTCATGATTTATTTCAAAGCAAGAAGAAAGGAAAGTCTATATAGATTAAATATATATAGATATAGCTTTATTAAAGAAGTAACTTCCAAGAAGCCATGGTAGTTACTCTAAACAAAGTCAAAATTTAGTTGTTTATTAAAACGACAACATACACAAGCTGGAAGTGGAACCCTTGTCCTCCAGCTGGCTGTGGGATATCAAACCTGGCCAGATTAACCAGTGACCTGAATGCTGTAGCTTCTGAACTCCACTCCACCAACCGGCACGGTGCGACTTCCGCAGTCTTGGAGCTCTCTCACTGCTTTCCCGTGCTGACAGGGAGCACGGAGCATGTGAGCAACTTTGCTGCAGTTCTGTTGGAAATCTCCATTGCTCACAACACCTCTTGGCAGAAAAAATATTTAGCTTGAGGTATTTCCCAGTTAAGGTATGTACAAGTTTGAGCTTGTATTTGGCTAGAAGTAGATTTGATTGTAGCAGCCATAACATGGAATGGTAAGGTTTTGAAGATTTTGGTGAAACTAGTATTTGAAAGAAGCTTTGACTACTGCTAGATATAGAGGGAAGGCCAGCAATCAGAGCCATAGTCCATCTTCTCCATCACTTAAAAATGGGTGTTTTCCTGAAGGAAGTATCAATTGCTAAATCGACTAATGCTTGCTTTCACTCAGGGAGGCAAAATATCCACCCTCTCTTCTCATTTCTCTCGATACACAGACATATTCTGGGACACACTCAGTCTGAATCTCCACCAGTTACGTCTCCTCCATGCTCCTTTTCTTGGGACGCCATCAGAGTAAACACCTGTAAAGAATAGCAGGTACGTGGGTGTTTGGTCTCACGAGCTCAAGCTCCACAGAGAGAGGGTGAAACCCTGCAGGCTCTGCCTGCCTGGCTGCTCCTGCTGTTTGTGGGGCAGGGGAGCTTCCCGGGAGGCAGCTCCAGCGCTGCGTGCCCTGACAGGATGGAGAGGGGCTGCCAAGGGTGACGGAGCCAGAGCCACAGTGACCCCCAGGTGTGAGCGGGCTCCGTGCGGGCTGCGCTGCCTCTGGAGCCCTTCAGGAGAGCCGTCAGCATCTCTGCCTCGCCAAGGGGCAGCACAATCGGGATTGAACCCGCGTTTATCCCCTTGGGTGGGATCAAAGGCGCTCCCGGGGAAGGGAGGGCCCTGCCTCCGGGAGACCAGCGGTGTGTGGCTCTGCCCGCCCCCGGTCCTGCCCTTGCCGCTCGCCTCCAGGCGGGACGCGCCGCCGCCGGACACTATAAAAGCCCTGCGGGGAGCGGAGAGCCGCCGAGGGAGGCAGTGGCGGCACCATGGCGCAGTCCCCGTGGGGCTACGACAGCGACAACGGTGAGCGGGGCTGCCGGCTGCCGCCCCCGCTCCGGCCCGCGCACCGCGGCCGTCGGGGAGCAGCCGTTGGGGGCCGGGCAGGGGGGGCTCCTGTGACAGTCCCTCGCCTTCCCACCAGGGCCCGCGCGCTGGCACGAGAACTACCCCAACGCCAAAGGGGACAAGCAGTCGCCCATTGAAATCAACAGCAAGGAGGTGAAGCACGAGCCGTCGCTGCCAGCCTGGCACGCCAGCTACGACCCCGGCGCCGCCAAAACCATCCTGAACAACGGGCGCACCTGCAGAGTTGTCTTTGATGACAGTTTTGATAGATCAGGTCAGTTGGGGGGAGTTTGGGAGTTTTGGGGGAAGTTTTTAATTTTTGAATTAAGGTTTGCAAAGTGCTTGAGGTGAAAATCCATCCTTGAGTCACTGGTCTACACAGGCTAGCAGAGAAAAACTATTTGGGTGGGGAAAAGAGTTGGCCCAGGAGCGTCTATAGGTGGGTCATGCTGTTTGTAGATGTGCTGCATGTGGGGCAGGGAGGCTGTTGCTGCAGGGACTGCTCTCAGGTGGAGGCTGGGCCAGCAAGGGAGGCATCTAACGTTGGCCAAGTGGTACCCTCAGCTCTGGAAGCGTGGAAGGCCAATTTCTCTTCCCCGAGTAGCCTCCTCCCACATGGAACCAAATGCTTAGGCACTGTGTATGAGGAGAGGATTTCACCTGGAAGGGATTCGTGTACTCCACAGACACCGTGCAAGCACGATGTTTCACCCTCACGTTTCCAGTGACTTTGCTCCTGGTTGCTTCCATCCTCTACAGGCAGGTTAATGGTGGCTTTGTTTGGCCTTAGGGCTATTTCAGACGGGCATTTGCAACTGACTGTTCCAGTGTATTCGAGTCCTCCTTGAACACCATAAACAGCTCCTCTCTCTTCAGTGGAGATATCACCTCCATATGCGAGTTGTATTTTAGATAATTCAAGAAAACTTCTACATGGTTGTCTTGATCTTTAGCTCCTTCTGAGTGTTTTGTTTTTCTTCTTTTCTACTTTTGCAAGTATCTCAACTGCTGCTTTATCATAGGAGCATTAAGATACAAAAATCAAACTTTGTACCTTGAATTTACTCCTGGCAAAATTCTCCTAAATGCTTTTGAACGAAGCAATTGCACAATGTGAGGTTTTCTTAACTGTTCCAGTTAGGAAAAATGAATGAGGCAGTCAAATCACCAGTGCAATTATAATTAATCTTAAGAATCTGCAAAGACAGATTTCCATGAATAAAGAACAAAGCAAGCAACTAAAAAGAACTGTTTGCAGTTCCTCTTACTATATAGGGGCCTTTCATTTCTTTTCCTGGTGGTCATAGTTACCACCATGCTTGTTCAAACAGTGCTAGGTTTTTATCTGTTTTTAAGCTGACACAGCTTTTCATTATACAAATACATTCCCCCTCTTCTTTCATACATACAGGCTACTTCTTTCTAAAATCAACCTAAACTACAAATCCTGACCCCTTTATGAGAGTCCTTCATAAGCCTATTCTTCAGTTTTAATTATTTTAGTCCCTAAAGAAGGTCAGTATGCTTGCAGCTATGCTGAATGAAGCAACTGTGTCCAACATCCAGTAAAGCCCAATATTATGCATTTTTATGTACTGTATAGAGTGATGTTTTCATAGCATATGTATACTATTATTTGAGCCATAACACAATCATCTAAAAACATGTATAGCCATACTTTTGATAGCACAAAGCAGCTACACAAATCCCAAGCAAAATGACATAGACCGCTTATAAACTGAGAACTGAAACCTATAGGTACAAAAGGAAGTAATTGAAAACAGTTACATGAAAATCCTTGGTGTTAATCATCAGTCTTACTTACTGATCTACAAAATACTACAGAAACATTGCATCTGTGTTCGGTGTGCTACATGTAGACAGCATAACTTAATGATTGCAGCAATCATCTATTTTGAAGGGCGATTCCAATATAATAGAAACATTTAAATTCTTTTGATTTAAACTCTGACATTTTGTAATAAATCTTCCCCCTGTACTTTGTAAAACTCCTTTATGAAAAGTTATGGAATGGTTTTGCTAATTAGGATCAGTCTTTCATTTCTGAGTCCAATTGTTCAAAACTTGATTCCAGAGCTATATAAGTGCAAAATTCTGAGTGTAGATGAGCAAGATCTGCCAAAACAAAAAATAAACTTCACGTGCTGTGTCATGTGAAGACAGCTCAAGAGCAAACATTACCGATCAGTTCTTTAGGAAGAAGGAAGGTAACTTAAGCCATGGAAAATACAGTTACTTTCCATTGTACTTTTCTGCATCAGCTTTTCTGGCACTTGTATTGGAATTTTATTTTTAGTAAGGTATGTAATTATTGACATACCTGCAGTGTATTCAAAGATCGCTATCACTATTTTTTATCTTGCTGAGCTCTTTGTCTGCTTGGACTCCTCCATTTACCATTTCAGCTACCTGCTTTTGTTCCACATTGTGAAGACAGAATGTAAACAAATTGGGACTGTCTTATTGATCTGTATTTGTATGGGGCTTTAATAGCCATGCCTGCAGTCTATACACAGTGGCCTCAGACAAATAATAAATTGTGCTTCTTTTTTTTTTTTTTATAACATGGAATGAACCACCACAAAAACTGTATGAAATCAATGCTGTTTGTTTTATTCGAAAGTATAGAGAAAAATCTTCCAGATTAGCCACTCACTAAGTGTTTAGTTCTGAAGTAAAAAAAAAAAAACCCTGAAAATACCTCAGGTCAGTGCAGGTGGTTTGTGTCTCCTGGCACTTCTCATTTTGCACAGGTTTGGATGTGGTTACTGTGCTATACCATGAACGAAACATCTTTTGTTTTTATTTTTTTTATTTTTTTCTCATTTTTCCTGATTGACCCTAGCCATTGACCTTAACATATGTTCAGAAAAGTCTACTGCACCACCTATATCACAATATGTTTTTCAAGTAGTATTTATGAGAGAAGATTTTTTTTTCCCTACTTTACTATCCCCAGATAGTACTAAATTTGCAATATAGAGAAATCAAAGCCACAAACCGTAGCTTTTGTTTCCCCATTCTGCTAGTGTTTCAAGCCTATGAAACCATATCACAGCTCTGTGCATAGAAAATCCTAAATGTGTGTTAGGGTAAGTAAGAGACAAATGAATTTCAGGGCAATACGAACATCAAAACGATGTGATGAAGGAAACCAATTATGGGTCTTCTCATGTGGTAGTTCTTCTCTGTCTTCCTTATAGCTCCCTAAAGATGGAAACTTTTAGACAAAAGCTGCTCAAGGAAGTGCCTGCCCAGGGAATATTGCTGAAGAAAAACCTTGATTTTACCAAGCTTACTGCTATGCTTCATGTAAACCATCTTCCCCATCTTCCCCCCATTCCCTCCAATCCCTATCATGTCCCTTATTCCTCTGGATGCCCCATCTGCTCCTATTATGAAGTTTCTGCAGGCTGTTAGATAAAATTTAGAGCTGAAACTCTTCATGGATGATAAGCATGTCTCAAGGCACTACATGACACTTTGGGATTAATTTCATCCCAAGAGTTAATCCCAAGAGAATGTTTTCTTGAAAGGAAAAGCTACTAATACTTTCCTTGTCTCCCCTACTGGGAACATGTCTTGCGAGAGGAAAGGGTAGTGTTTGGCAGCTGGGGTTTGATTCAGTGCTTTGCTCACAGCAGGTTTTTGCAGTTTTGAAAGCAAATAATTTTGTCCTGAACCATAAAGGCCTCCAGGCCCAGGCTCATGAATTGGGGAGCGTTGTGACTCCCACTGCAATTAGCTGGATTTGCACGAGGTGCTCCACACTTTTAAGGTATGGATCCCTCTTCAGTAAAACGTGTGTGTCACCACTTTGTAGGGCAGTGTTGATGTAGATTGTCACTTGCAGTGCTGAGAGGAGGGCCACTCTCAGGAGCCTACAGGCTGCGCCAGCTCCACTTGCACTGGGGTTCCTCTGACGACCATGGCTCTGAGCATGTTATAGATGGGGTGAAATATGCAGCAGAGGTAGGACTTCTTTTGAGAGCATCATGTGGTACTAACTGGAATTTGACTGACTGTGCATCTGAAGAGATTAACTATTTTCCCTTTGCAAGTATTTATTTATTTTTCTCTAAAATCTCTCATAAAACTTGTGAATATTCATCAATGTACAGTGGGGTAAGATGTATCTGCCAACAAACATGTCTTTGCAAATATATCCTAAAATGGATATGCTTCTTTCAGCAAGATATTTTACTTTTTTAAAAAAATATTTTTCAAAATATTTGTGACGAAATGATCTACTATTTTCAAATAACAGAGTGCTCTGTTCCTAAGTTTCAGAAAGCATTACTGATGATAATGCAAAATTTGCTAAAGGCACATTTCACTAAGCTGATGTTCCTGTACCTTAACATTCAGAGAGGTAGGGAATATTTTCTACCTTCTAAACATCTGTGCTTTCAAATCTCTGTATTTATTTTTAAGAACTGTGACAAAGAGATGTTTTGTGTTTTTTGATACAAACTAGTATCCATAGTTACTAGAATTGATGGCCGATTTCAACCCTGAAGACTTTTTTGGATAATAAATAAGGGTGAATTTACTGGTGATGGAAGTCATTTACTAACAAATGTGTTTTTTTTTCTCTATAGTATCTGAAAACAGGCTATAATCCATGCTTCTGTCCATGAAAAGCCTGCTACAGTGCCTTCCTACTATACAACCACTTATGCTGTCAAGATGCAGAGTTTCCAAGGGCTCTGCCCACTTATCATAGAGAAAAATGTTGGCAGATATTTCGCAGGGCCACTGGGTGCCAATATTGTGGGGATGACTGTGGGTGATGCTTTTTGGTTTTCCCCATGCCTTAGCATAGCTGCATTAATATACTGCCTTCTCCTGGCTGAGTAGATGGACAAATTTTGCTTCCTCAAGCTATTTCCTAGGTATTTCAAACAGGGGATATTTACTTTGCTTTTGTTTGAAGTAATCTGGTGTTTATAGACAGGAGACAATTGCTTGGAATGCATGAAACTGCTAGAACACTGCCAAAGATGTATGGGCCCCCTTCATTTATCCTTGAGAAGGATCTCTTAATCCACAAGGAGAAGAAACTGAGCAACATATTATTTAACATTCAGGGGAAATTATTTTGTTGCTATTTTAAATAATTTTGACTGTGCTTCAGAAAACAAACAAAAGAAAAGACATTCAAAATATGCCTTAGATTCGAATTTTTGTGCAGCATTTTATTCTAGAAAGAACTTATCCTGAGATTCCACATGGCTGGTTGCGGCTACATATAGAAGCCAGAGATTTTCTGGAAGGAAATGTAAAAACTTGAATTACTCCCTGAAAATAGCGCATTCTCAAAGTAAAACTGAGAAAGAAATGCCAGGTTACTCCCTCTGCTGCCTTCCAGTGAAATATGCAATGTGCCCTTGTGGCCAAGAAGGCCAATGGGATCCTGGCTGCATCAGGAGGAGCGTTGCCAGCAGGTCGAGGGAGGGGATCCTGCCCCTCTGCTCAGCTCTGGTGAGGCCGCACCTGGAGTGTTGGGTGCAGTTCTGGGCTCCCCAGTACAAGAAGGACACTGAGCTTCTAGAGAGGGTCCAGCATAAAGCCATCAAGATGATTAAGGGACTGGAGCATTTGTCATATGATGAAAGACTGAGCAAGCTGGGCCTGTTCAGTCTGGAGTAAGGAAGACTGAGAGAAGATTTGATCAACATGTTCAAGTACCTGAGGGGTGATTGTAGGGAGGATGGGGCCAGGCTCTTCTCCGTGCTGGCTGGTGACAGGACGAGGAGTAACAGGGGTAAGCTGAAACACAGGAAGTTCCACCTCCATGTGAGGAAGAACTTCTTTCCTGTGAGGGTGACAGAGCTGCCCAGAGAGGTTGTGGAGTCTCCTTCTCTGGAGATCTTCAAAACCCATCTGGATGCCACCCTGTGCCCTGTGCTCTGGGTGTCCCTGCTAGAGCGGGGCTTGGACTAGATGATCTCTAGAGGTCCCTTCCAACCTCAACCATTCTGTGATTCTGTGATATACATATGCAAAAGTAGCACAAGATGCAAAGCAGCATCATATGCACTACATACAGCCCAGTGTAAACCTCGATCTTACATGTGCGTAGCCTGACAATATAAAAACCTACTTGGTTTGGTTAAGTGGTGCATGTCAGTAGGTGTTCCTGCATTGCATGTGTGCATGTCACATGCATGAGTTAAACTGGCCATGATTTAATTCTTTCTGAATAATTTTTTTTAAAAAGTTTGCTAAATTCCATTTTCTGTCTTTCATGCTTCAGTTATATACAAAGTGGTGCTAATAGAAAATGTGAGCACATGAAAGCATGGGAATGGGAATAACAAAAATACAATATACAGTTTCCTTGTTCAGATCCATTCCTTTACTTACTGTGTACTGAAAACTTTTCCCAGTATAATTTAACTGTTTGTAAGATTGAGTTGTTAGCAATTTCTTACACTTACAAGTGACTAATTTTTTTTCTTTCAGCTACATATGGTCCACTGGAATCCAAAACATGGTAATTTTGCAGGAGCTTTGAAACAACCTGATGGTGTGGCTGTTGTAGGCATTTTTCTGAAAGTAAGTGACAAGTATTTGGTCTCTACAGATTTTCTAACTTTTCATCTTTTTTTTTAGCTTTGAGGAAAATGTTCCCATTGTGCTTCCCAGCACTGTATCATTTTAGAGGAAACTGGAAGCGATGCACAATCAGAAGTCACACGTGTGCTTTGGGCTCTCCAGATTCCACATGCAAGCCCATTCAGAACAGACTTCTGACAGCAGGGATGGCAACAGAGGCACCTTGCATGGGTGGCACTGAACAAGAAGCACACAGAGTTCCCCAGCTGTGTGCTGTGACATGCACTGCGCGTGGCGAGTGGGAGCAGCGAGGCCACGTAGGAAAAGTGTTCCTTCCTGCCATTAGTCTGCCAGCGGCTGCTCTGTTTACCCATCAGCAGCGTTACCTTCAGTGAGTCACTTGCTTGGTTCCTTGCTGATCCCTGCTTGAGCTGGGGGTGGAAGTTCAAGGAACTGCTCCAAAGGAACTGGGTACCTCAAAGAATGGTTTGCAGAAGTTCACTGAAAAAATTAAAACCTCAAAACACAACAGGTTAATAAAAAATAAGAAAATATGGATATTTTGCATTTTTAATACAACAGAAAGAAAGAAGTCCTAATATCAAATCTGAAAACTTTCTATGAAACCAGAAAATATTAGAGGGCAGACAACCTAATAGGTATCAATTAGGCAGATTTCAGCTGTGTAGAGAAGTAAAGGGCTCATTATACCTGTAGGTGGCAACTTCAGCTTGAACACAGTTTTTGAATCAGTGTCAGGGAATAGCCCTCCTTCTATTGTTTAATAATTGTTTAATAGTAAGTTGCTTTTGTACATATGTAGCAAGTGGATATAATTAACTTTGCCACACTGTCCCTGGACACTAGAGCCAATGCTATTTTAATTCTGTTATACTGTTATTAGCTCATCCAGTCTGTTCTTTTCTTTCCATGTGGTTACTTTAAAATGATGCGAGTTGAAGGTTTAGCACCTGTACAGATTTTCATTTATGCCTGTGTCCTTTGATTGTTTTTTTTGTTGTTGTTGTTGTCGCTTTTATTTTAGGCTAAAGCCTTAGCTTGTAAAACACAACTTATAAAGTATAAAATTATGTTCCTATTAACCATGCTAAGGTCAGCTAAAATGTCCACAAAAGTAAGAAGTAAGTGGCATCACTGCATCCTCTGTGTCCTCCTTGATCTGTACAGTAGGAGCAGTTGTTTTGCTCAGGTTTTGTTGTGTTCCATGACTGATTTTCTATTTCTAGGGCAGAGTTTGATTTCCCTACTGAAGAATTCAGTTTATTCTATTCTGGAACAAAACATAACAACAAAAGCATATCTTACACATGCTCTGTTTACTTGGATGCAGAGTCACCTCAGAACTTTTGGAAGCTTTGAATGTTGTGGACACAAGTGTAAAGTCCCTCATTCCATGATGGGGCCGTGACAGGAATTTCATCACTGTTTTATGCTGAGTCTGATCTGACTGTGTGTGTGCTGCAGAATATCCTAAGCATGTGCAGAAACTCCAGCTCTTCAAACTAACAGCACTTGTGCTGAGTATCTGTATATCATCACGCAGCCATTGTGGCCTGCATTCAGACCAGGGGCCTAGGACAAGCACTGTGGGGTCTAAATGACATTGTTTGAGCATGTGGTTGATTGCTGAGTCACAGGAAGATGCCTTGTGGAGACTTCCAGTACATTTCTGAATTACAAAACCAGCTACTCAAGTCTGTTACTCAGCATGGCATTTTAACAGACACCATTTTATGCCAGTCTGTACAAGATGTCCTGAGAATATTCCTGCCTACCTTGACAGATGGGATGTACTGAATTCATTTTTCATATTATGAAACATCGTGGAACTTGTGCTCTGTGTTGCAGGTTGGAACAACTCCCAAACCAGAGATGAAGAGAATACTTGAAGAAATTGATAACATTAAGACCAAGGTATCAGAATGCTTTTTATAATATCATAGAATCATAGAATGCTTAAGGTTGGAAGGGACCTCTAGAGGTCATCTAGTCCAACCCCCTGCACACGCAGGGTCACCTAGAGCACGTGGCACAGGACTGCGTCCAAGCGGGTTTTGAAGATCTCCAGAGAAGGAGACTCCACAACTTCTCTGGGCAGCCTGTTCCAGGGCTCTGTCACCCTCACTGTTAAGAAATTTTTCCTTAAGTTCCTGTGGAACTTTTGGTGCTTCAGTTTGTGGCCATTTCCTCTAGTTCTGTCAGTGGCCACCACCGAAAAGAGACCAGCACCATCCTCTTCACTGCCTCCCTTGAGGTACTTATATACACTGATCAGATCTCCTCTCAGCTTTTTCTTCTCCAGGCTGAACAGGTCCAGCTCCCTCAGCCTCTCCTCGTAGGGCAGATGTTCCAGGCCCCTGATCATCCTTGTGGCCCTGCGCTGGACTCTCTCCAGCAGCTCCACATCCCTCTTGTACTGTGGAGCCCAGAACTGGACACAATACTCCAGATGTGGCCTCACCAGGGCTGAGTAGAGGGGCAGGATCACCTCCCTCGACCTGCTGGAGACGCTCTTCTTAATGCACCCGAGGACCCCATTGGCCTTCTTGAACACGAGGGCACACTGCTGCCTCATGGTCAACTTGTCGTCCATTTTAGCTATAATATAGCTAAAAGCAACAGAAGCAGAAATCAGAAATTTAAAGTCTTGATATCATTCTGTTATGTAAGAGTAGTCCCAGAGAATACTGTGAATTGTGGAGCAGGATTGTTTCTTTTACTTAAGTAAACATATAGCTTCTCACTTCTGCAAGTATCCTGCAGCTGCAGTGCACCAGCATTTAACTTTTACCCCAGTTGACCCCAAACTAAAACAAAATCTTGATAATACCAAGTGAATTTTAGAAGATATGGGGAATAGAACAATGGAACAAAGAATTTGCTTGGTCTTGCACAATTCACTTTGTCTTTTTTTTTTATACGTCAGTGGAATCAAGGTCTGTTATTACAGGGCAGATGCCTGACAGGAAGAAAAGAGTTGATCTCTTGGTCTTCATATTTAATTGCTTCCTCCATAATAACATACATACTGATGTCTTTTAACATGGCTATCTCTAGAGTTACTGCAGAGCTTTACTTTGTCTTATTTTAGGGGAAAGAGGCTCCTTTTCAGCACTTCGATCCATCAATTCTTTTTCCCAAATCCCGGGACTACTGGACATACCACGGCTCATTCACTACCCCTCCTTGTGAAGAGTGCATCACCTGGATTCTCTTGAGGGAGCCCATTGAAGTCAGTCCAGACCAGGTAACTGCTGCTAGCTCTGCCCTCCTTTTCCTGCTCTCAGTGCTCTCTCACCATGTGGGTGTGATGATCTGCAAGCTCTGTGTTGCCATACTGAGGAGGGGTATAGGATGATAATGGTCCTATGATGATTTATAGTTTCAGAATCTTGCTAACTCTGCAGGTTTGCTAAGAGTAGCTGTTCTGAGTGCCCATCTCTTCTGCAGTCTGCAGCCTCTTTGCAGCCATGTGGAGCCCACTGGCCTCAGGAGCTAGTATGGCACTATAACGTTGTAGGAACATTCAGTTGCCTTAGAAGTTATTGTGAGAGTCTTTACTGAAAGTATAGGCAACATGCTCTATGCTTTACTATATTCTGAATATAATCTGAAATTTTAGATTATTAATCCAGTTGTTGGACTTCTGCAGACCAGCTGTTCCTATAGACTGCCTTGTGCACACTTAGATTGGCATCCCCCATCATCGATCACCATTTTTACACCAGAGACCAAACTGAACTTCAGCTGGGTCACAAAGGAGGGCCCTCTCCTTGTTTGACCCTGTGCAGGCAGCTCAATGAAAAATCTAGAAAAGCCGAGGCCAGGGTCAGTCAGATCATCTGCTGTCTGTGGATGAAGCTCCACAGCTTCATCCTGGGCTAGACAGGGGGCTGCACAGGCTTCTACCAGTCATGCTGGTGTAAAAAAAAATCCTCTAGTTTCTAGTTGTAGGCAGCAGGATCCACATTGCTTCCAGGTTTATTCATGCTGACACTTTGATTTTGCTTCCTTGCAGATGGCAAGGTTACGGAGCCTTTCCAAGAATCCTGAGAATGAACCCATGATCCCCCTGGTTGATAACTGGCGCCCACCTCAGCCTGTGAAGGGCAGAGTGGTAAAAGCCTCATTCAAATAAAGCTCCCACTGAACCTGAGTGAGAAAATCTCTGCATCCCAAAGCATAGTCAGCTTTTGCCTTCTACTGCTTTTCCTCTGGATCCAGATCTGTGTTTCCGAGCCTGAAATCTGAGTGGTGAAACATGACAGATAGCTGAATTTAAACCAGAAAAAAAAATATACTGCATACAAGTACTAACCTTAACATGGAAACGTGGGATAGATGTGATTATTCATCACAAATGCGCAAGCCATATGATCTTTGAAGAAAATACTTCAATATTTCAAATAAAGTTCAAAAGAAATGTAGTAAAGGCAGAAAAATGAACCAGTATTTTAGGAAAGTAGATTAATGGTGGATCAACAGTACATGAGCACAAGGTTAGATGCTTGTTCATACAGCATCCTCAGTAGTGAACTTCTGAGATACCCCATTGTGAACTTCTGAAGAATAAGTTCTCCTTTAAGGAACCACTTTCTCTTTCTTGCTCTTGTTCATAGCTTGTTATCTAAGATTCGTATTCTGGAGGTACTCAGATATACTTGGCCTCTGTGCGCCAAGAGGAAAAGAGATAACCTTGTTATATTTCTTTGCCATCTTTTACTGTTGCCCACTGGTCTTGTTCTAGTGCTGCTGTTACTTCAGCCAGCCAGCCATAGAGCAGTGCTGGGGTCTTGTTGCCTTGTAATCACTATAGCAGATGGAGGATTGCTGTGGGAGTGCCTTTATTTTGCTGCTTTGACTGTGTTACCTCTCAGGATGACACATTTCAGCCTTAATGCTGGGATGCGTGTGTGTGTATTTGGTTGGTTTTTCACATCTAAGTCTATATAATAGTGATTTCACCCACTTGGAACTTTGTTGCATTGGGAGAAGGGCTTTGCTGATGACTCATATTTGTCATTTGTGTTCCCTACAGCTAAGAAATCCAGGTTAAGTCCCTAGGTGTTTGCTTACCATGTCTCTGAGTAGCTGGAGACTTCAAGCTTAGTTTAAGTCTATTTAGTTCTGTTGCTTTCTGGGGAGACAGCTCAGCTGACAGGCAGGATGCAGCCAAAGAAACACCTGCAGACAGGAATTTCTGAATCATCTTTCCTTGTGTCAACACTTCAGTGTGCTCCCTAAGCAGTGTAACACAAGTACCATTGAGATCGACCCCTCATCCAGAGTATGAGCAAAGATCTGCTGTCTTACGTTCACCATCAGGGTGATGAGTATCCTACATACAGGAGATGGATGGTTAAAGGTGTTGTGGTGGCTAAAGCTCCTGCAAATGAAGCTTCTTGGATTCTTTGTCTTCCTTTAACTCTTTCATTGGTGGTTAAGGGAGTTTCTTCTGGACAGAGATGTGTTTACAGCAACATTCATAAGGAATATGCCAAAGGATGAAAAAAGCAAAGTTACAAATGGCTAGAGCAGGCATTTCCCACTTATCCTTCACTAATTCACATTTTGCCCTTACTAGAAAGAAAAAGTGTTCCACTAATGAATTAATGAAACAGGCAATATTGGCCAAATTCCGCTGCTATTACAGTACAATTCAGTAAGGATGCATAAGTGAAACAAGGCAGAATTTGGTCCTTTTAATTAATTTAGAAAGGATAAAAAGTTGTTGAATTCCCACTGATAATTATTGCAATTTATTGAGAGCATATCTTGCTTAGTATTGAGCAGTTTCATCTTAAAAATCAAACTCATGTCAGGAGAAAGTATTGTCTGAATCTAGTTAAAATGTTTTAGCATTGGTGTGTTTATATCAAATCAACTTCTGATTTTTACTAGTGCAGCATTTACAAAAATACTGAGTCTCTTACCTTCTATTATCTCCTGAATCTCCACATCCTCTCAGTACACAAAAATGGTTCTACAGAATGCTTGTAAGCAACATTTTTTAAACTATGCTATGTCTTACTTTTGAAATTTCTTCTCATATCTATGGGCAATTGATCTTGGTGTCAAGGAAATTTCTACACATGTATGTGAGACCATCTTTCTATCTAAAAAATACTGACTGTGATATTTTATTTCCTTGTTATTGGGACAATAAAACAGGATTATTTCTCTGCAATTGAATTAATAGCTTTTTTTGTCTTCAGAGAACCAATAAATTATGTAAAAAAGTAAAGGTGTTTTGGGGTTTTATTTATAATGTTGAGTAATGAAAATGACAAGAGCTTTCTAGACAAATTTTACTTGTCCTTGTAATGTAATGGATAGATGGGCACACTACTAATGGCCACATTTAGCTGTTGCAGTTTATTTTGCAGTTATTTTGAAATCCCCCCATGGTTTCTGTGTGTCTAATAGAACAGCCTCTCAGAAACACGAGACATCAACTAAAACATACTTGCCCTGGTGTACCTCTTTTCAGATGCAAAATAACTATTTACTTCTTCTTTGGACACACATATTCTTTTGCATCTTCCCAAAATTCATATATCCATAAATAATCCCCTTGAGTATCACTAACCTGGATATGAATTGTGTTGCTTTGCAAGAAGCAGATGGAACAATTGCTGAAAACCCTTTGCATCATTTTGAAGTTTCCTAATTCATTTATATTTTCTTAAGTACACAAATTTGCCAAAGTTAAATACTATCTCAATTTTGTGATACTGTACAGTTATTATCCACACAATGAGACTCTGAATGCAGGTTACTTTCTCTGTATTACTTTCTTTACTTTTATTGCTTCTGCCTTGCAGAATAGACAAAAGTAAATTAACTACTGACATGGTAGCTGTAGTCCCAGCCCTAAACACGTGGTTAATATTTTGATACATAGGAAAATGTTGCCTGAAGTTTATATTTCCCCATACATTTGCTCTAATTCGGTTCTGTCTCTGCATTTACTACTACTGCTCACAAATATTTCATTGTTAATATGTTTTAGATTTTCACTTTTCTGTTGTACAATGCAGATAGTTTTGCCCCAATGCCTTTTCCCTTGATGAATACCTGTAATGACATTACATTTACTGAACTATGGTGTAGCTTAGTATTGATGACCTTGGTAACCAAGGAAGAATGTTAGGTGGACTCCAGTCCTGCCCTTTACCTATCATATATAGAGTAAAAAAGCCTCTGAGCACTGGTCAGTTAAAACAAGACTCTAAAAACCATCCTAATCATTTGGATAGTGTGGTACACTAAATGCTTGACTATTTTAATGCATATAATGCACCTATTAATTTTCAACGGGACAGCAAATGATTCTAATGAATTCCAAGCTATTAGATTTTGACAAACACCGTAATGTTGCTCCTGCATGTACATGGATCCAACGGGAGATGCTGCAATATACAGTTACAGTTTTGATTTTAGTGAATTGTGCGCTTGCCTTTGAAATTAACCTTACATATATTATCCTATATTGCTTCCATTTAAATTAAAAAGAGCAAATAAAATGTGTCTTTAAAGCTTTTAATTTAAAACAGGCAAGCTTTGCAGTAATTACACAAGTGAATTTAAGAGTCCACTACCTTAAACAAGAAAAACACTTGCTTCTAAAATCCCTGGAACCAGAGAAAAGGAGCATTCCATCTACTGATCAACTATGACCCAGAAAGAAATACATTAAAAGTGCTTGGTAAGATGAAAAATGAGCCTTAAAAAGATAGAAGAAAAGGGAATGCAGCTTCTTTGCAATGAGAATGAGACAAAGATTAGTGATGGTTTAAGTGCAGTCCAATAAGTCTAAATAAATCTGTCACTTTCAATAAGGATGATGTTGCAGAACATGGGTGTAAATGATGAAGGAATGATAAGAATGTATATGTGAGAATGAAGGTTACCAAAAGTGAGGCCATAAATTAAAGAGGACAGCACAGCAAATTCCATCAGTGGATGGGATTGTCTCTGCTTTAGAAAGCTGAAGTTTGACACAATGAATTGCAACACTCCCATTAATTACTGTATGTGACAAGATCTTTATGGACATTGCATCCTGCCTTTCCAGGAGAAAATACAGCAGAAAGGTTGGAAGTGCCACGTTGTGCAAAATAAGAGGTCATACTATCAGTGCATTCCTGGACTTGCTGAAAGTGGAAGTGCTTGTACAGAAGGCTACATGCACAGGAACTCTTCAAGTTAAGTCTTCCTGACGGGGCACTAATCTCCCAGACTGGTTTTTAAGAGAGTTGTATCAGTTGTGTCAGAGACTGTTGTACCATCCTCAAGCGGAACTTAACAGAAAGAAAGAAAAATCATGCGTTGGGTGAATCTGAGCAGCACACTTATTCTTTCACTGTTAATAATGAACACACTACAGAAAATCTGTCTGAAAGCTGTGCTTTGAGTAACTGCTCTCTAAACTCCCTGGGCTGGACCAATGAGTTGTGTGCCACTTCTTTCAGAACTCTATAGTGGATATAAGGTAGCTTTACTAGAATATGTTTTTGATTTCTTCCAATCCCTGCAAGTATTCTTTTTTCTTTTTCTATTTTTTTTTCATTGTCATTCCCTCTATTCATCCTGTTTATCCACAGCTAATATAAGCAACCCTACTGAAAACTGAAGCGAAAGTTTTCATTTGGTTTGAAGACTAATTCCTATCCATTCTCCCTGGATTACAGTTCTTCATTCTCTTTCTAGATAGATAATTAAGGAGGTATTAAATGCTTGTTTTAATTTCTCTCATTAATTTAAGGCTAGTCTGATTTTTTGGCAGTTCACACTTTATGCTTGCCCTTGACTTCTAAACCATGCTTTCTTTACTGATAGTTCTCTTACACTATTTAATGCCTCTATTAACATCCTGAATGAGGAGAGGTAGTCCACTCTCAGGGACTTTGTGGAGGGTACTGGATTGGGGGTTGAAGCTTATTTTCTAGAAATTAGAGCTGCTGTTCAGAGGGATCTAGAATGGCTGGAGAGTTGGGCTGACAAGAACTTCATGAAGCTCAACAAGGGTAAATGCAAAGTCCCACACCTGAGGAGGAACAACCCACTCAGTGGTACAGAAAAGGATGCAGAGGTCCAGGTGGGCAGCAAACAGGTTCAACCCGAGTCCCTGGCTGCGATGAAGGCCACACAAAGCAGGCTGCAGCAGTACCAGAGTTGCCAGCGGGCTGAGGGTAGCAGCACTTGTGAGGCTGCATCTCGAGTACGGAGTCCGGTTTGGGACTCCTAAACGGCTGATGACATTGGTAAAATGAAGCAATTTCAGTGTAGTAGGTGACCAGCGGAGGTCCCCTCGGAGGCCTGGCCGTGCCTCTACCCACTGCCCTCTGAGGACTGAGCTGGCGCTGCCGGTTCCTTATTCACCGCGTCCCCGCGGGGCTGCCCTGCCAGCCGCTCCTCCCAGCAGATTCCCCTGCTCCCGAGGAGGCAGACACTACCGGGCCTTCCATCCAGAGCCACTGTGAAGCAGCCAGAACAAGAAAACGGGCAGGTTTTCTCTGCGTCGCCAACCCCACCACCCTCCAAGAGCACATCCCATCGCTCTTTCAAAAGAGAGGCCACAACAGGACCGAGCACCTCACAAATAAACCCCAGTGCTGTTGCTTCTTATTACCAACAGGATACCTACGTTTAGCATATTGCGAGGAAATATCTGGGACCTTGGTAATATTGTATGGAAATGAAGTAAATCAATATTTTCATTTTATTATTTCCTCTAAGTTCAAGTGCACATAGGAGAAGAAATGTCGTTCATTTGTACTGCTCTTCTAGTCTCCCACAGTCTGTTCTTCTGGAGAGCAGCTCTCCCATAACCATTGTAACATTAACAACCTATAGAAATGGTAACATATTTTGCTATTTTTTTTAACTAGAAAACATTTCATTATTGTTATTCAGAAGTTCCTTAAAGTTTCTTGCTGGTTTCTGATGTTCATTTCCCATTCTCCACTTGGGGGAGCCAGTTCCTCAGTATTCACATTCCTGACACTGCTCGTAAACAGAGGCAGCATGAGTTGCAAGGTAGCGCAGATTTCCTCTAGCTGCACAAGTAAACAAACATTGAATAAAATGAAGCAAAGTTCATCTAGTTAGTGAATGAAAATGACCCAGGCATTCTTAAAGTTTCTGGGGAGTTAATTTTTGTCACAAAATCTGTGAAATTGTACTTTGGCCTACAAAATATCTGTTCTTGTTCAAGCAAGCCAGGAAGAGGTTTATTCTGTTCAGTGATGACGGTGATCTACTCCTGCAAAAACGTTTGATCATCTAAGCATGTTCCATGTGTTAATTAAAGGTGGAAATCAAAATAAAACTCTATTGCAGGATAATAGATATCATATATCTGTGGCTGGACTGTTTAGCATCACTTACTTTGATCTTCACTTCCCACCTTGGCCATTCCATGTTGATACCGTTTCTGTTAGAAGCAGTATTTGCTTTCAAAGTCCAGTGTTCAGGGAGTTCAGGGCCATTCTCAAAGCTCCCTCTGGACTCCAGAAAACCCACATTATTCAGACTGTTTTCTCCTCATATAACTTCCACTACCACACACCATGCTTACACCCACAGGATCCCCATACAGGGACACGTATGTGCATGCCTCAGACCAAAGAGATGGCCTCTTGGGCTGCATGGCGGCTCTTGGGCTTCACTGGATGTCTGCAGTTGTATCATTTGCTGTGTGAAGAACATTGATATCTGTCCCTTCTTCAAGATTGCATTTGGCAAATATAATCAAATCACCCAGTTTCTCTCTTGCTCTCCACTCTCAAGAAGTCTTACAGTTTTGGTAATATAACCAGATTTTTTCAAGGATACTATCAACACAGCTGAAGATCAAAACAACTTGGAAATTTATGAAATATGAGTGTATTCAAGAACTAGCATCTGTAATGTTCCTTTGTGTTCTTTACCAAGGAGTGATTCATGCCACCTCACACTAGGAATCAACAGAAAGAAAATTTCTGTGATTTATTGAAACTGTACTGTGTTGGGATATACATTTTCTGAATGCTGCGCCTGAAGTGTAACAATATAAAGCTGAAACTAAGGCTTGAGTTCTGCAGTAATAAGATTTCTGTCACCTTGCACTGATTACACAGCAGCAAGGTAAGGGTAATTCTACTGAATTAAACTGTACTACTTTTGTCCCGTAACATTTTGCCAAAGAAACTGCCTATAGCAACTGCCTTCTGTGAGATCCTGGTGCTATCTTTTCCCTTTGATTTCCTTGGGTTGTGCAATTCTTGGCAACTGCAGGCTGTACAAAATTCTTCTCGAGGTCTGCAGTTTTTCTTCCTTTCTAAACAAATACAAAATCCTTACTGTGGAAAGAAGTATTTGCTAACCTTTATATCGGTGAGATTTCTTTTAGCCTCAAGCAGTAAGACTTTCCTTAAAATCCTTCAAGGAATATCTATAAAAAGAAAAAGAAAGCTTGTTGTCATGCAATAGCAGTCTCTTTTCTGTGTCGTGACACAGAAATGAAGATATTTTCTTCCTCACCAATTTAAAACCCTATTCTGGATAAGGGCAGTCAGAAGTACAGGCACCAACAGGACACAGAAGCAACATGGGCAATGTGATTAATTTCTCTGTAGCTCTTCAAGCTCTTAACTCTACCATCACTCTTAATACAAAGTTGTTGGTATAGTCTCCTTCCATTTGGTGAAAAATATCACTATGGTTGTCAGTACTCTCTATATTTTTGAAATCAATAGAAAAGCTATTCAACTATAATTAGTTTTATGATAAAGACTTCAGATTTTGGTCCTCGGAATTCAAAGTAATTTGAATTCACAGACTAAAGAAGAGGCAGCCTTTGCCAGGCTAGGGAGGTTCATAGCCATGGTGTGGCACACACTTTCGGCAGCCTTGCCTGCTACCCCAACTGCAGGCACTTTTACCCATCAGAATCACAACTCTGTGACTCCCCCTGGTTTCTATAGCCATCTAGCTCTCTGATAACCTTTGTTCTGCTTTCTGGCTCCAGGAATGACAGCAAAGTTAAATTAATCTGTCCAAAATCTAATAACTGAGCTGAAACAGTTTTGAGACAGAAATAAATAGTGGTACAAGAAATGGAATAAATTTGGGAATTATTTGGGAAAGCTAGAAAGAAGGACAGAATGAGAGAGAGATTATCATAGTCTCATCCACAGGACAACACCCCTTTCACACACTGCACATCTCCCACACTGTTGCCCTTGGGACTCCTTGCGCTATTTGGATTCTCACTGACGGTGCCAGTTTCTGACATACCCTCCTGCTTTTGAGCCACCTGGTGACTAGATCCTGGCTCGTCTCCACAGTTCCTCTTGTGAGCCTTGAATAGGAAATTGGTGACTGAGCTTGAAAGATACTGTGTCTCAAGCTTCACAAGTGTAGCAGCCACTTACCTAAGGGACAGATATGACACCTGAGTAAAATTCTGAGAAGATGAAGCTGGAAGCAATATCTGTGAGAGAAGCTGAAATCTCCTTCTTCACATATTTCAAGGTCCCTGTATTTCTTGTCTTCTGTCCTGCTGACTTCCCTGTAGTTCCTGTCTTCTGTCCTACTAACTTCAGTGGTCTTAGGATCAGATCTGGGACATGCAGGAGGTGCTACTCAGGCACAGTCTCTTGGTTAGAGCATTACTGATTTAATTATGGAAATATTAGTATCCTAAAAGTGTTTCCTATCAGTGATTACCTTAATCACTGATATTTATCTTAACACATGGGTCTGTAGGATTGGGGCCCTCAGTTTGAAAGTGGCCCCACAAGCAGAACGTAGTCAGTCAGATGTGACTTACATTGGGCAAACTTCTCTCAGCTACTGACCACATTGTTAGGGGAAACAAAATCCTGTGGAATTAAATCCTGCCCAGGCTGTTTGCAGGTCCATTTGCAGGCCCAGGCAGTACTGTGACTGAACAGGTACATGCACATACACATACACATCTGTACACATATACAGAGCCAGGCACACAGGTAGCACAGAGAGCAGGGCCTTTTCCTGCACCCAGATGAACATAAACAGCACTCCCAAAAACATGTCCAGTTTCTCCCCTCCAGCTGATTGGGATTGATTTCTCTAGGGATTTCTCTATGCACACACTCTGTTGATCCACAGATGATCCACATGTCCATAGGCCCCTGAACCTGAGACCAGACCATAAGTCTGACCAGATCCTGGCCCCTGTTTATTATTATTATACATTAATATAATGTAATATACATTATTACATGTTGACCTTTAAGTCTAACCTCAATTTTTTTCAGGTCTGGATCTCCTCCTGCTTGCTAGGCCGAACTCAAAAGTTCAACATAAAATCACATATACACCATCTCGCAGAGAACAGAGAGCAAAGTCATGCCAGGAAGAGTCTAGAATAGAATTTATTAAGAAAATAATGCTGCCTTTATCTTAATACTGCCTTACTTAATGCTTGGGCTATAGGGTTCTTGTGATTAATTACATTCTGAAGGTAACAGATCGGTATCTATTTCTATGGAAAAATCTCTTATTTTTGCCAGCATGCACAACCAATGCTTTTGCTTCTACCGCCTGAGAAAATTCCAGCTGGGTTCTGTAAATATTCAAAAAGTCCCAGAGGATCCTATTATAAGGTATGAGAAGCTGCAGGTGAAATTTTCTCTCATTGATACGCAACAAATAGGATGAGAATAATTATGAGAGCAGGACTGCAGGACACACTGCCCTGCATACTATTCATAGCCTGTCTATCTCCTTCTCTCTACATATCCCTTTTCCCTGTGCACATGATGCCTCAATTATTCTTCTGGCTAGTGTTCTTATATCCGCAGAATTTAAAATAAAGACATTTGCATGAAACTATGCTTCTTTCAGAGAATAGTGATGTTTCTTTCCTAACAATGTTGCCTTGCTGCCATTAAGCCCCAATCTAAGAGCTTCCACAGTGTTGTGCATTGTCTGTGTAATAAATCTCTGTTGGAAAAAAGAACAGAATGAATGGATAACTTATCTTGTCAGACATAATACAGCAACAGATGGCATCAGTGTCTGCAGCATACCTAAATTTATAGCTAAACAAATGTCACTGACACCTGAATAAACAGAAGAAAGTTGATTTGTTGCCTAACTGTGTGTAAGACCTATAATTGAAACACTGATTTCATTGTCTCTATCAAGAGATGCAGGAGATGCAAATTCAGAAAGAATACTTTCCATGCCTGACGTATTAGTGCACTTTGCTCTAATTCCTGTTGAAAATTTCTGAAAAACAACATGGAGTCAGTGTAATCTAAATAAAGGTGAGGATACGGAATGATTATCTGGCCTTTAAGGTAGCCGTTGTGCTAGGACTTAAAGAGAATGCAGCACTGTATTAATTAACAGTGAAAAGAATTAGGCTCTTATATAAGCTGTCATCAACACATCATATCAATGCTGCTGTAAGAAGTCCCATAAAATATTTGGAACATTCCCAAGCAGAATTCCTATATGTGCTTCTCATAGCTTTAAAAAACAAATGAAAAAATATATATTCGCCATGGATACAGGGGTTCTCCTCCTCATCTTAGAGGAGATGAGGAGTGAGATCTAATCTTGTTTTTTACAACAGTTATTTACAAAAATGACTTCTTGCAGGACCCCGATAGTAACAGTTTCTTCACATATATGATCTGAATTACAGAGTTTTGGTTTCTGTTGCTTTCTATGTCATTTAATATGAATATTCAAGGTTTACATTTATTAGTATAAATTTAAATTAAAACATTAAAAACTTATCAATTGCAGTTAATAAAAGTGTTACTAGTTAGTAGCCACTTCTAGTAACTCAACAAATTCTGCTGCTCATGTTACTTTGATGAGCTCAGCTCTGCTAGTTCTCCTCTGTCACCCATGCCGAAAACAAGGTGCTTGTTTGTCACAGATCTGACTGAAATAATTCTTAAATACATTTCTGTTATCTTCTTATTCTGTAAATCTCTAGGTGCATCACAAAAAGCAATACTATTCCATTTTTCAAATTTCCTAATTCCATTTGGTTTGGTCTATCACTGCACTCTAAGCACTCATATTTATTTCATATTATATTTAAGCACCTTTAATCGGCAAGTGGAATCCCATGATTCAGAAAGCATTTGCATGGGGCTGTCTCACAATAGCATCCCATACATATTATCTGAGAATTTTCAGAGTTAAACAGTGGATTCATTTACTTCACTTTTTAAAATTAGTATTTGCATTCATATCTTCATATTACAGGATCATAACACACTTAGCATCCTCACTTGGCAGTATTTACACTGACCAAGATGTTGAATGGAAAACATCCTCTGAAACCTGCTGCCTAGATAGGTGTCATGAATCTAAATGCAAATATTTCCATATCCACAAGGGAACTCAAGAATATGTCATGTGGCAGAAAACGAGACAAAAAGGAGAAAGGTGACTCCCACTTCTGCATGCATAGAACATATTTTCTGACTGGTAGATAAGCAGGATAGCAATGGATGGTTGTATAACCAGTTAGAAGAGGAACTGCTGAATGTCTGCTTGCCTCAGCTTCTGACTCATGGTCTGGTCGGTCTGTCTTCTGCATGAAAAATATCAAGCATCAGTAGTCTGAATTGGGAAAGGGAATATTTACCTAATTTTAAGCTAGGCTGTGGAGATTTGCCAACATCTCAGATGGATAGAGCACTAAGCACTGCCTGCAGAAAGATTTTCCTTCCATGCCTTGTCACTAATAATTACCATTTGATCCATCTATCCTAGATTTTGCCGGAATTTGTGATCTGATTCTGATTTTCCATAAGTGTTTGAGCTGCTGTTTTACAACAACAACAACAACAACAAACAGAAATAGCTTTGTTATGTACAGTTCTCCATTGCAGTTCTCCCTTTGGAATCTGCTCTGAATTGCACCTAGGGAAGGGAACAGTAGCTGGTACCACAACAGAAGTTAAATCCAACTCCATAAACATAGTCCAGAACACACTCCCCACCTCCCTCCCACACACACACACATACACACTTACATTTTCCAAAACGATCTATGGCTCAGTGTATGGATCTGGTTTCTGATCTTGCTGCGCATGTGGTTCCTCCTCCTTCTGTATGTACATGTACCTGTTGACACCACCAGAACACATCACCAGACTGGCCTGTTGTTCCAGGGCTTGCTATAGCAGCAGGCTCTGATCCAATCTGCTCTTGTGATTTTTTTCTTTAAATTTTGAAAGGGTTTGCTCTTGGCCCTTCTTCCATTAATCTTCCTTCTGGTGAGGTCTTCTTCTTTACTTATTTCTGTCTAGAAAAGCATGCTGTGAAGATAGTCATTCCAGGCTGCAGTCTGTACCGGGGAAGGAAACATGCATTTAATTGGCTTTTTTGGCTGAACTTGTACTTTACACACTTTATGAGCTCCCTGACCCTTAATAGGAAGGCCAGATAACCTTTTCAGATAAGATCTTTCAATAAAAGTTCTTTGTTTGGGTTTGTCTCTCAAAAGCATTGCCACTGCTGACCTTACACCTATTATCCAAACCTAATATGGTCCTTTCACTGTCTGCTTCCCAGGCATGTCTTAGTTGCTTCACTAACCTCTGTATAAAGGAAAAACTGGCTGTGGCAATTAACCATGGGCAGCATGTGCACATGTGTGTATGTGTATGTACAGAAGCAAATATTTTCCAAAGTTTTGAAAGAAATTAAAAGGTAGTAGGCAAAATAATACACTTGAAAGAAACTGCTGGGTGGTATTCAGAAAGTATCCAAACGAGCTCAGAATTATGTGTCGTGGCTGCACTGCATTGCAAAGCGGGTAGATGGGAACATATGCTGAAATACAGCAAGTGTTTTACCCTGCATTCCAGCCAAGAGTGCCAGAACATTTTCAGCATTCACCTAGATGGGTTTACTTGTTTTCTTCTGGCTCATCCACATAAAAAGACCTTTATTCGAGAATGTGACAATCCCCTGATATATCAATATCCAAAGTTACTGATACTAACAAACTTTCTATTATTTCTCTTGTTTTAATATAGATTGTTCATGTGGGCTTTTAAATAAGGTGATGGAGTAAGTGGTGGAACAGATACTGGACTATGCCATAGGAGCTGTGGGATTTTGCAGATCAGTAGCAATAAATACAGAATGACTCCTGATAAAAAGACATCTCAGGCAGTTGTCTACTTTTTGTCTGTTAAGTATCAAATTCTGCTCTTCAGCAAAAGAAAGTGTGAATAAACAGGAAAATTGTGACATATTAACATCATAATTTAACTCAGCATGCTGTTCTTTTTATTCCAGCAGATCTTTTTACAAAGATTTGGCTGTTGATGGGTTTCCATTCATGCCTACCATGTTTTCCATAGCCTGGCACAAGTTTCAGTGAAGTGGATGGCACATGACAGTCTGGTTTCTGGGCTGTGACATGTCACATTGACTAAGGCATGCTCAAAGAAAAGCACAGTGTGGATGTCTTTTGCACCCTGCCCAGTGCACTATCTGCTATCCGTAAGCTGCTGCAAAACAATATGGTGCTTTTGGCAATTTCCATTCTGGTGTGTAATTTTCCACAGTTTTCCAATTAAAACAGGGGGTGTATTAGGTTAAAATTTGTCCTAAATATGAAGCAGTAATACTGAAATTATTCTGATGCAATTATTCAGCAGTAAGATGCTGTTGTGAAATAGAATTAAGGCAGGTATACCTCAGTTTGATCCTTTTCTGGCTGAACAAAACCAGCTCCTGTAATTTTTCTATGTTGTGTGCTCCATCTTAGTGGCCCTCCACTGGACTTGCAATGTCTTCCTTGACCTGGTGGACTCAAAACTGGGCTAAGTGCTCCAGCTGCAGCTTCCCAAGTGCAGCAGAGGGAAAATCCCACCACCCTCAGCCTGCTGGCTGCACTCGTGCTGCTGGAGCCCAGTGTATCGCTGGCCTTCATCACAGCCAGGGCACCCTGCTGACTCACGCTCGGTTTGTGGTCCACCAGGACCTCCGTGTCCTTTTCTGTACTGTTGGCTTTCTAGTCAGTTGGTCCCCCCTCTACTGCAACCCTCATGGCTGCATGGGGCTATTCCTCCTCCGGTGCAGGATTTTGCATTTCCCCTTGCTGAACCTCATGAAGTTCTTGTCAGCCTGCTGAGCACCACCAACCAGCAGCCCTGCTCTCCGAGATCCTGATGGCGCTGCCCCCACTGCCCGCCTTGATTTCATCCCTGCACTTGCTGAGGGTGCCTTGCTCAGGTCATGAAAGTTGTGCCATTAAATAGAACAACTGCAGTTTCAAAGGTGGATTCCTTGGTACACCAAATCTCAAAAAGTCCCCTACTTGTCTCTTTTGTTTTGTTCACAGATTTGCAAAATTTCAAGATTGGACACTCCTGACTTGCTGGTATATGCATTACTCCTTTTACTGGACATATTTATGGACCTTGCCATTGACTCTTTCCACTTCTTTTCTACTCACAAACTCTATATGCTTCCTTTCTCTTCTCTGTTCTGATTTAGGGACTCCTGGCAACCACCCTATCTTCTGTCACGCGAATAGCTGTGTGCCACAAATCTTTTTCCATCCTTTTCTTTGTTGATAACACTTCTTTCTCCTTTCTGCATTCTTTGCATCAATCTTTATTAACCTTTTTGCATAACCAGCTCGCAGTCTCTTGTGAGAGCAAGGGCTCCATATGTCCCTTCCCCAGACTATTCTTTCTCCTCCACAGCAGAGGCTTCGTATCTCCTTCACTTTATTTCTCACTACTTTTATTTTCTTCTCAGACAATAAATCACTCATTGATTTATCACTGAATATGCCTAATGGGGAAAATTGAGTAGGGAAAACATTCAGTTTATAGCCGGGCAGCATGGCATTAACTGGTGTGACCAACTGGCTATTTGATCCGGAGCGAAGCGCAGAGGTATTTAAGCTGTCAGAGTGCAATGATGCTGCCCGTTCCTTAGTTATCACATTACCTCTAAGCAGGCAGACAGAGAAATGTCATCAAATGATGTCATAAGGTTTAGCCTGCTAAGTTATGTGATGCATAGTCCAACACATTCTTGAAATATGCTGCAGTTCCTAGATTAGTTCTTTCTATGTTATTTTCATGCAAACTTGGATATATAAAATTGCACGTTCTGACATTTTTCCCTTTAGTCAACAAGACATCTGCATTCTATTCTTATTCTCTTACATAGGCATTTTCTTTTTTGGATTTACTAAAAAACATAACTACTGTATAAACACCTGTAATGTTGTAGCTGACCAACAGTTTAGCAAGAGGCTTTCCTAGTACCTGGCGTTACTCTGCGATACACTGCGATTTTACCCTCTTGAGATGCTTTTCATACATAGATATGAGAGAGAGAGTACTTTCTGATTATGTCCTTTTCAAAAGCAATGTTTAATTCGCTTCCTTATAAAGTCATGCCATTTGCATTAGCAATTTTTGTTTCTTTTTTTTTTAATATAGAGTATGAAATACTTATGTATTCTTTCTATTTACATTTTATCATAAAAACACCTCCTTGGCTATACTTATGAGATGAAAAATGGGAAAATATATGCTTAATAATTATTAAATTAATTATTTTTCTATGTGTGGACTTTCAAGTTTTTTGGGGGGTTATATTTAATTAAATGTAGGCAACTGAAGAATTTGTGCATCTTTTTTGCAAGCAAAATTGCAGATAAGGACTTTACCATCATTCATTAGAAATACTTGATGGTCATTCTTCTGAAAGAAGTCTTTTGACTTCCTCTTTGCTCTTCTCTGATTATACCCAAAATATCTAAAGTATTTTCAGCTCATAAATTCTCTCTTCTCCAGCAGCTATGTATACTTATCACCGAATGTCACATTTAAGAGGCTCTGGAAGCAATCTGTGATGAACTGGTGAAACACCTGCCACAGTCTTATGGCTTGATATGCTAGAGGTCTGTACTGACATTCAGAGGGACCAGGACAGGCTGGGGAGATAGGTAGAGATAAACTTAATGAAGTTCAAAAAAGGTAAGTAAGTGCAGGGTCCTGCACCTAGGGAGGAATAACCCCAGGCATCAGGACAGGCTGGCTGACCTCCTAGAGAGCAGCTCTGAAGAGAAGGGCAAGTTGACCATGAGCCATCAATGTGTCCTTGTGGCCAAGAAGGCCAAGGGTGCATTAGCAAAAGTGCTGAAATGTTGAGGTGTTGAAGCGGGTTGAGGGAGGTGATCCTGACTCTATCCGCTCAGCCCTGGTGAGGCTGCACCTGGAACGCTGTGTCCCAGCACAAGAGCGACATGGAGCTACTGAAGTGAGTCCAGTGAAGGGCTACTAGGATGAGGAAGGGACTGCAGCATCTCTGCAGTGAGGAAAGGGTGAGAGAGCTGGAACTGTCCAGCCTGGAGAAGAGAAGGTTTCTATCATTGTGTATTAGTATTCAAGGACAGGGTGTAGGGAGGAAAGGCTGGACTCTTTTTTCTGTGGTGCCCAACAATAGGCAAGAAGCAATGGGCACAAACTGAAACAGACAGTTCCAGCTGGAGGTGAGAAAAAGATTTTTTATTGTGAGGGTGACAGAGCACTGGAATGAGTTACCCAGGGAGGTTGTGAAGACTCCTTTCGACCTATTCAAAAGCCACATGGACACAATACTGGACAACATGTTCCTGGTGACCCTGCTTGAGCAGGGAGCTGGACTAGATGATCTCCAGAGATTCTTTCTAACCCGAGCTGCTGTGACTCTGTTTACAAATGTGGACAACAGATAGGTTGGATAACTTTCCCATAAGTCTCCTAGTTACACTTTCTGTTTTTATCCCATTTTGTAAATGTTATGCTAAATGTTTATTTTCTGGGTGAAATATACAAATATGTGAGTTGCCATGCCCAGTCTCTTGCAGAGCATTATTCAATTATTACAAGTGTAGATATAAACCTGGAGAAGTGAGCATGGTTTTGGTAAACATGGCCTTTTAGCAAAAGTCCTAGATCAGTTCTTGAGAGAGATGTTCTTCTATTGCCTTGCACTCGCTCATATAAGCAAGCATAGGGATGGAAAGGAAGGAGCAAAGCAGAAAGGAAGGCAAAAGTGTGAGAAAGGGAGTTTGGAAAAGTAATTTAAGTGTTGAGAACCAGAAGTTTTCCACTTTGTTATTATTCAGTTCTGGACATGCTACCTGTAAGTCCCACCTGAGTGTGATTCAGATCAAGCTTAGGACAAATGCATGTCTATTTGTGCTTGAGCACACATGAACCATGGACTTGATTCAGTCCACGAGCAAATTGTATTTGTCTGTCCAGAGGAGTGACAGGTCAAGGATTCACATTTAAATTGGTTCATTGTACCTCAGTTTGAATTTGCAGTACTCTCATCTATTTCCTACAGCAATTGCAGCAATGCTGTGCATTGCATCAGATAAAATCCATTTAAGGGACTTAAAAATATAAATGACTTTTTCAAGTATAGTTCTGAATTTGTGAAGTCTAGTTAATTTATCCTGTTATCTTAAGTTTTAAATTTCTTTATGCCTGAAATGATTTGCGATATCCTCATTAACTTTATTTTATGGAAAATTAAGCTGTGTAGAGAAGTGAACTTTGAATCTGTTTTAATAAATTGAATCCTGAACTTCATTTAGTGTCAGTAAATATTAAAGAAGTATTCCAGAATACTCTTTATAATGACAGAAAATATATGAGCTGCTCAAAATGAAATGGAATACTTCCTAAGCAGTTTTGGTCTTTCAGTCTTTCAGTCTTTCAGTGAGCAAGAAATAATTTCAGAATTACTGTCTGGGAAAAAATACTTGAATCAAAAGCACAGTATGCATCGGTGTTTACATAAATATGTCAAAACTGGGAGAATATTTTATAAAACCATATCATATACTGAAAGATAAGTCTGATTTTAGTTGCAATTGCTATTGATCTTACAATTAAAAAATGATTTTCTCTGTTTTAATAATTAGCTTTTTCAATCCTTGATCATATTCCTTTATTTACTTAGTTATGAGAGAAGACACACAAGGAAGAAGATTCTTTGGAAGAGAATCCCACGATAAACTACAGGAGCTGATCCTGCAGCAAGAGTTTATCCTGTCTAGAGTTCATGACAAGAATTACAAAAATCTAAGGAAAATATTCTATCTTTTACAATTTTATTAAGAAAGAGAGAGACTGCAATGTTATGACTTTCTAGTTATACATTAGAAATCTTTTTACTGACTGTAATTTGACCCTCTGATGCAGGTAGGTAGTGCCATAACTTTACAGGTCCTTTCACACGTTCTCAGTAATACATCACTGTTGGAAATTTCTGTGGTTAAAGACAAAAGCATGAAAATTGCTTAGATTTCTGGGAGACAAATGAATAGCTTGGATGAATAAATGACCCTTTATGTATATAATGAAAGCACAACTTAAACACACTATTTTGTTAGTTTTGGGAATGCATATTTCTAGATCCAGGTATAAAGGCACATTTAGACTACATTAAAATACTTTGGAAGCCCTACTTCTAAATTCAAAATAAACTTCTTATCATTCTTCATCCCTCTCAACTTAGCCTAATGTCTTTATGTGTTAGCATTATGTGGAAAAGATATTCGGCTGAAGTGTAGAGCCCAAACAGCATACGTAAGAGAAGTAAATATAACCACCCAACTTAAATCTCTTGGCCAACTATGTGCCTTTGCCCCTTTGAACAGGAATTATTCTTGTCCTTGCTCAAAATTAGGCTTCAGACTCTTAGAGATAATTATTTTTTATGTATTTGTAACTGAACAATCAAGAGAGACGAAAACAACATAAAGAAACCATAGTGTGCCAATTGATCACTGTGCTTGCACCAATTCCTAGTCCCTTCATCAAAGCCCAAATAAAGTCATTTAGGAGGAATAACTATCTTATGATGGTTGGAAATAGCAACCTCCTCCATGCTTTGAAAGTGGGTTGTGGAATCAGAGCAAAGACAACCTATTATCTATTCCTGGAAATAGATTTTGTATCTTTGTTCTCATCGCCATCTACAGCATCAAGGCCTTGGCTGATGGGTCCTTGCAATTGCAGATCTGTCCTCCCACTGTCTTTGTTAGAATTTTTGGTTTACTGACACAGAAGATGCTTTTGATGAGCACTTCTCCATGACATGTGAGGAATGTGGCTTCATGCTGTGCTTCTCTCTTTTCCTCTCACTAGCTGTATTGCAGAACTATTTCTGCTCTGACATATTTTGGACCTTCTAAAAAGGCAGGGAAAAGGCAGGACTTAGTCAATAATTCTAAGATTTCTCACTTTAGTCTTACATCAGAGCCATTTAATGGAATATGTAAAGGCATTTAAACCATAAATACCTTCTGATAAAGAGATGCTACAGAGAACATAGTGAAGTATGAAAAGGGTGGGATTTGAAGGATTTTAGACTGGGAAGTAGGACTGCCATTTAGGTTTATAAAGTGTTCTTTTTTCAGTCAATTTCTCCTTCTGTGCATTTGAATCCTTAGCCTGAGAATTTTATTAATTTTAATAATACAGAGGAATGAGTGGCAAAAACAACAATAAAAAACCCAATGGTTTGCATAATCTTTAGCAAATTACCATGATAAATCTAACGATTTCCTTAATACTGGACAGTCCTGAAACAGACTTTTATATCTCATCAAGACATTAGGACAAAACTCTGGAGGCATATTTCTAACTATATCACTAATCTGTTTTGGAACTATGAGTTACTCTCAGTAATTCCTGACTGTCTACTTGTTTCCTATCCATCTCTCAGGACTGGAAGACTTTGAAGAAAGCCTTATTATATATTTATATGATTTCTATAATGACAGGTCCTCTGGTATAAATTGTAAATAACAGCAATAATAATGATAAAAAATAATATGACCTATAAATCTATGTGTGGATATTGTGTTTTGTAATAGAAGACTTCAATAATGCATATTTTCATAAAAGTGAGATCCTAGCTGTGACACAAAAAATGTAGTTTGTCAAAGAAAAAAAATAGTCCTCTCTCAAACTTATGAAAGAATGTTAGTCTTAGCAATGCATATAGAGAAAATATGCGGTATAGGAATAAAAATAATGAATAAATAATCTGAGCTCCGCAGGGAGCTGGAATTTATTCACTGAAGCATCAAGGAAAACATTTGTTAAATGGATTAGAGATCTCATGGAAAGCATGCTAATCAAACTGTGTATTTATTTTTCCCATGTAACTTACCCATATTTTAAAAGTAGCTATTGTCATATTGTCTTCAAAATCCATTGACTCCAGTGATCTCCCAATTGGAGACATAAAATCATAGAATCATAAAATGCTTACAGTTGGAAGGGACCTCTAGAGATCATCTAGCCCAACCCCCCTGGACAGGGGGCACCTAGAGCACGTGGCACAGGGTGGCATCCAAGCGGGTTTTGAAGCTCTCCAGAGAAGGAGACTCCACAACCTCTCTGGGCAGCCTGTTCCAGTGCTCTGTCACCCTCCTTAAGTTCCTGTGGAACTTTTGATGCTTCAGTTTCCGGCTGTTTCCTCTAGTTCTGTCGGTGGCCACCACTGAAAAGAGGCCAGCACCATCCTCTTCACTCCCTCCCTTGAGGTACTTACAGACACTGATTAGATCCCCTCTCAGCCTTCTCTTCTCCAGGCTGAACAGGCCCAGCTCCCTCAGCCTCTCCTCATAGGGCAGATGTTCCAGGCCCCTGATCATCCTTGTGGCCCTGCGCTGGACTCTCTCCAGCAGCTCCACATCCCTCTTGTACTGTGGAGCCCAGAACTGGACACAATACTCTAGATGTGGCCTCACCAGGGCTGAGTAGAGGGGCAGGATCACCTCCCTCCACCTGCTGGAGAAGCTCTTCTTAATGCACCCCAGGATCCCATTGGCCACGAGGGCACACTGCTGCCTCATGGTCAACTTGTCGTCCACCATGACGCCCGGGTCCCTCTCTGCAGAGCTGCTCTCCAGAAGGTCGGTCCCCAGCCTGTGCTGGTGTCTGGGGTTATTCCTCCCCAGGTGCAGGACCTTGCACTTGGCCTTGTTGAATTGCATGAGGTTTTTCACCGCCCAGTTGTCCAATCTGTCCAGGTCCCTCTGGATGGCAGCACAGCCCTCTGGGGTATCGGCTACTCCTCCCAGTTTCGTGTCATCAGCAAACTTGCCGAGGGAGCGCTCTGTGCCTTCATCCAGGTCATTGATGAATAAATTGAACAGGACTGGACCAAGGACTGACCCCTGGGGGATCCCACTAGCTACAGGCCTCCAACTAGATTTGGCACTGCTGATCACCACTCTCTGAGCTCTGCCATCCAGCCAGTTCCTAATCTGCCTTACTGTGCACTCATCTATCCCACACTTCCGGAGTTTGCCCAGGAGGATGTTGTGAGGACGGTGTCAAAAGCCTTGGTGAAGTCGAGATAGACGACATCCACCTCTCGCCCCTCATCTATCCAGCTGGTCATTCCATCATAGAAGGCTATCAGGTTAGTCAAGCAAGATTTCCCCTTGGTGAATCCATGCTGACTACTCTTGAGCACCTTCTTGTCCTCCATGTGCCTGGAAACAACGATCAGTATGACCCGTTCCATCACTTTTCTGGGGACGGAGGTGAGACTGACTGGCCTGTAGTTGCCTGGGTAAGAAGTGCATATTTTGATCTGGTTTATGGCAGACAGGGATGAGTCTCTGCGCAGTGGTGAATACCACTTGATTCTGTGAAAGCCTTTTTTTTCCAGCTATTTTAGACTCCAAATGTAATTGCGATCACTGTATCCCCTGCCATCTCTAGATCTTTTTAGAACATTTCTGTTTCCTATAACTTAGGCTACATGTGATATTGGGCAAGTAAAGCTTTTAATAGCCATCTTTCACTGGAACGGATTTTCTACTGATAAGGCCAGTATTTTTAAGGCATTCTACACATAATTTTTCTGAAAAGAAAGGGAGTGACTATTTCACCTGGCTATCTGTTGAGAGTTCTAGAGTACTCAAACTGGAGGAAATGAGTGAAATCCAAAGGGAAGAGGTAAGAACAGTATCAAAGAAGGAAGAGGGTTGGAGAGGAAGAAAGTCTCCTGCCTTAACTGGTACTCACTTGATGACCCCAAGCCCCACAAAAGAGAAGAGCTCCACTTCTTTTTCCTAAGTCTAACTTAAAAATGTCTAAGGGCAATAATTTTTCTTAAATTGCTTCTTTATTTCTGCCATCCTGAAAGATCTGTCTAAATTCCAGAGAGTTCAGAAAAAAAATGACTATACATTTTATGTGTCTGAGAGCTCAGGATAGAACTCAGAATCTACTGAGTACCCTTATTTGTCCATTTGTAGTAAACTGAGTAAGGCTAAAGCTTCTTGTTTAGAAATAACTAACAGCCAGATAGGTAAGTATCACTGAACAGCATTAATTGACTCTCTGTATACAGTCAGATATACTCAGAGGACTACTAAAGAAGACTAGCTTTAAGCGAATTAGCACAAATATTAAAAATAATCCTGTTAGCTAGGGTAGCTGTTAACACAGTCTGTGCTGAGCTCCAGCTTATTTTTTATTATTCACTCTTGGTATTGTTTGAAGTTAAGAGCATAGGCCTAGATTCACTGTTGTACCTACTGTGCACCTACTGTAGAGGCAGAAGAAGAAAATAATTTCATTTAAGTCTCTACAATGCTTTCACAGCTTAAGGAAGTGGAGCTATGAGGGAGTCCTACCCAGGCTCTGTGACTCACCAGGAAAATGGTTGATGAACCTACCAGCTATGCAGTCGTGATTGTCCTGGGCAGGTTGTCCCAGGACACCATCCTCCACCCATGTGACACCCTCTGTGAAGATCTCAGCACGACTGAGCAACAAAGCCAAGTACTGCCTACATCCATCTAAGTCATTACTATCCTGGGAATCTTGGCCTAGCACGAACAACAGTATCCCCTAGTTTACTACTGTAGGTGCCTCATAATGATTCTCAATGGCTTTTTGGAGATATCCTCAACATATAATAATGCTGTGACATCTCCACATAAAAGAGGACCAGTCAGGAATTTGATCACATCATTCTTTTCCTAGTGGTCCTGGGAGCTGTGCACTAGTGCCAATGTCACAGAGACTGAGCCCAGACTTCAATCTCTTCCACACAGCAGTCCACTGCACAGTGGACAGTGCAGAACAGTCTTGGCACACTTTGCAAAGACATATCTCTTGCCTCCTGTGCAGCTCCTCATAGTTCCTGCAGCTCATCTTTTTCACCCTTGTTTTCTTTTTCTTTCCTTTTTTTTTTTTTTTGATAATCTGTGCATCTCTGCAATCTGCAAGCCTTTCTGAGTGCACATTTCCATCCCAATTCATGGTTCATTGCGGAGCTTAATACTTTCCAATGTAGAGAATTACAGAAGAGCTGAGTTTGGAAGGGATCTTAAAAGATGTGGGTTCACATGAGAAATGGTCTAACTATGGGAACGGGTGACACAGGACAGACACAGGCTGGAAAGGTAGTGAAAACAGTCAAATAAATAGTCTTTTCAGCACACAGGAGTTATATACAGTGAGCATTTCTCCCCGGTTTGCTGTAGATATTGCTACAGACATGCAAATGCTGAGGGCTGGAGATGGAGGAAGAATAACTGCCAAAAGGAAGTGAAACAGGTATAGGAGATGTTGCCAAAAGTGCAGACACAAGATGGCTCCAGAGATCCCGGTGTGTATAAACACAAATCACAAGTGGTCAGTTACTGGTCACTAAAGGAATTTTAACCCTCAGAGCTGAGTAGATCCAGTTTAGAACTTGCAAAGAGAACAAAGAGCATAGTGCTTATAACTGTTCCCTGGTGTGCTTTTCATAGTCCTGAAATACTACAGATACACAGATACCTGTAATACAGATAGGCTGTGGCTACTACAGTGTTGCTCCCTCTGGAAGACAGGTAAGTGTGCTTTGAGTATTAGAAAATGGTTTGGATTTGGAGAGTTGTCTGTGGGTCACAGTAGTGAGATGATCAGGGCAAATGGGGGTAAAAATGAGGGAAATCATAAATACATAGCTCCTGCATATCCTGTTCCTGTCTCCACTCTTCATGTTGCAGTTACTGGAAGACCTCAGATGGCTTTAAACCTTCATCTGTTATCTAGCCTGAATATGCTCATGACACATATATATGTATTTGTTCTTTGGCTGACATTGCTCTTTAGCTTAAATAACTTCTTTTTTTCTGTTTACTTCTGTGATGTGTATATACAACCAGCTGTCACTTAACGCCATTTGTTTTGCTGTGCTAAACACACAAAGCTTTTATAATCTCCTCTTGTAAAAAATATTCTTTAGTTCCCTGATCTCCTCTGCACCTGCTCAAATTAATCTTAATTATTCTTTACTGAACATACATACAGACCAGAACTGCAAACATATTTCAGAGGAGGTCATACTAGTATCTCTCCAGCTCCAGGGAAATGACCATACCTGATATAACCTCAGTTTGTATTTTTTTTTTTTATGAGCGATTCCTGTCAGTTAATCTTTATTATCATCTTATGATAAATGAATCCCTCTCTTGTTTCTTCTCTTTCATTTCTACTTGAGATCAGAAACCAAAATGTGAATAAAGACCATTAATTAGGACTATTGTCTTATACTTTCAGCTACTAAATTTCATGCATTTCAGTTTATCTGGCATTGAAGGCAACTGGACTTTTCTGTGTAACAACCCTATATTTCCAGCTTGTGCCAAATCCATTTTTCATTAACAGACTTACACTTTTGTTGCCACTTAATTTGTATTAAATAAGCTAATCTCATGTCTCATTATTCAGAAAGTCTACTAAAAACTTAAATCACAGTAATTCACCTTTCAGTTCAGTCAGTCCCTTATCCATTTCACATTGCTAATGTGGATATCTATTTTCTCTACCTTGGCTAATAATTTCCCACATGTCAGGATAACAAATATTTTTTAGAAGTCATTTGGCTTTAGTGTTTCCCATATGAGTCACCTGTGCAATGTGCAAATGTTACAATCTGAAGTGCAAGCTGATGCGTAACTCCCTGCTGAATGAAGGGAATTAGTCCCAAAGAAAAACAAACAGATCCTATGTTTAATTTGATAACAAAGGCTTTATTTGTAGCTGTCCAGAATTGGATCTTCAGCTACTGTAATGATTTTTACTTACCAAGAATCTATGCAGTAGGAAGTAGCACCTTCTCAAAGGTCAGAACAATTAATGTTAAGGAATTTTTGTTTGTAGAGACACTTGGAGAAAGCTCTGCAGGGAGCGGTGCTGGAATCTGATTCTATACGTGGCAATTTTATAGGGAAGGGTGTGAAACTGTGATAAGCATTGGCACACAGAAGCTGTTGGACTCATCCCTGACCTTCCAACCAGAGTTATGCCACACACAAAGTGGGAAACACAGAGCCAATTGTGACTCTTCTTTCTTCTCATCTGGTCCAATTCTAAGGCAAATAGTCTTTTAAGAAACAAACAGCAGCAACACTGTCCTGCTCTGTAACATCAGGGAGCATCCGCAGCAACACTGTGACAATACACCAGACAGACCTTGACTTGCTGCAGGAAGGGGCAGAACCATCAATACTGAGTCAGAACCACGTTCTGAAGTAGCAATCTAGAGTACGCAGAAAGCAAGGTGACTTCACCGTGCTCTCTCCCTTGTCACTTCTCTGTTGAGTCTGTATTTGACCAGAACAAGAATTTCTGAAATTTCATAAAGCAGACAGATTAAACTTCCTGTTGTGTGCATAGGTATGCCTATGTATGTGTATACACATATACATATGAGTCCTTCATGAATGAAAACCTTCATCTAGGTTGTCCGTTTGCAGCACCAGACCTCTGGGATTGGGAGCCGGAGGGAATAAGAGCCCTCTTTACACCTCCCTGGGTGCTTCCCAGCACCTTGCTTCCTCTGCTTCCTGAGACCTCCATGAAGTGCTCGGGAAGGGGGGCCATATGCACCTTCTTCCTTGCCCGCCCCCTCACACTGCCCCTGGCCACCTGCCCTGGTGCTGTGTTGCATTTAACCAGTACCTCCCGCCCCGAGAGATGCTCCCGCCTCAGCCTGAGAGCAGCAGAGGGGGTGACAGCTCCCGGCGGGGCCGCCCGGCAGCCATGGGATGGCAGCGAAGCGCGGGCTCTGCCCGCCCCCGGTGCTCCCTGCCACCCGCCGCGCTTGGCCGGAATCTATAAAAAGCCCCTGGGAGGGAGCGATGAGGCCACCCCGCTGCGAGAGCTGCCAGGAGAGCCTGAGGCGCCATGATCAACCCCAACTACTACCCCTGGGGCTACGACAGCGACAACGGTGAGCAGGGGCACCGCCTCATGGAGCCCCCACCGGCCTAGCCCACGCGTGGCTGCTGGGGCTCTGTGGTGGAGGGGCTGCTTGCACCGGGACTGATACTCAGTACGGGCTCATGCCTGGTGCAGTGGGAGAAACTGCCTTGAAAACCATGGTGCTGTGGGCACGGCTGCTGTGGGCACCCTCGTCCCTGGGACCTGTGCATCCGCGGTGGCGCGGAATAGTGCAGCCTCTCGGGATGCTCGCAGGTGCGCAGGGTGCACAGCTGGGGAAGGAAAGGCCACAGCAATGGTGTGGTTCCAGGGCAACAAGCCTCAGAGTGAGGTGTAGGGCATGCAGATCAAAGTGGAGGCTAAATAAGAGCTGAACACTGGGTCATGCCACTTCTGCTTGAAAAAGAGCTCTGATAATGGACTATATTTTGACTATTTTTGAGTACAATAATATTGAGATGTTGCAAATTAAATGAAATTTTGCTCCTGTTAGTGGTACTGCTGCAATTACTAAGGCATATCCCATCACATTTTCAGCTGTTGCTGGACTTTGAGTATAGGCCTTTCCTTTCTCTGGTGTATTGTGTATCTCCTAATAAAAGACGTAATACAGAAAGCCCTGAGTCTCATCTTCTGTAAGAATGCTTGGGTTCAGCTGAATAATGTGTGATATCTAGCAGTTCAATTAGGATCATCTAACTGTTTTTAACACAGTGAAACTCTTGACAGATCATGACTAACAACCAGGGGATTAGTAGCACCCTTATTAATGTTTTGCTGATGTTCTGTAGCTAAGCAAAGCAATATATGCTTGTAGCAAGTACAATTCACACTTGACTAGCAAAGATTTTCATGATATTTATCTGTATTTTTTTCTAGGACCAGATCAGTGGCATAAAAACTATCCAATTGCCAAAGGACATCATCAGTCACCTATTGAAATCAATAACAAAGAGGTGCATTATGATCGCTCCCTACTTCCATGGTTTGCTAGTTATGATCCTGGTGCAGCTAAAACCATCCTCAATAATGGGAAAACCTGCAGAGTTGTGTTTGATGATTCTTTTGATAGATCAGGTTAGTTTTGTTTTCATTTCAAGGTGTTGTTATATATTAATGAGTATTTCTAACGTTGCTTGGAAGAGAAGGTGTGCTCTGTATGTTCGTTGCTGTCAGAAGGTCTCTGTGTAGCATCTGCATGTGACATACAGGATGCCGTGACCACCGTGGCCTGCACTACTGGTGAGAAAGACCTGTGGCAACTGTTTCAGTCCATTGGTAAAATCCTAGGGAGTGAAGGGAGCTGCAAAAACACTTGGTGTGGGGTGAATTAAGGTGTGGGGTAAATCCCTGTACTCGTAAAACCCAGTGCTGTTTTGTCACTCTGGGAATATGGAGTCCATAAAATCACTGAAGTATGAAATCACTTTGCTACTGAGATAAAAAGGAAAAAATGAATGCATATTTTGGCGAAGCTTTTAGGATATATCCTGAATTATCGACTAACAAAAGTAGCTAGCATGTACATTGATGTACCAACTTACTATGCTAGGATGATACTTCAGTCCTTATTTTTAGGGTCAACAGAATTGCATTATTATTTGTAATACATGAAATTGTTGGAAAAGGAAAACAAAAATCATTTTTAGTAAAATATTAAAACATCTCTTCCACAGTGTATAGAGATTTTTCTTACTACACTGCAAACTGGAATTATTAGGAGTAATTTTACTATATATTATATAATTACTTTATAATTTTACTAATACATCTGTTAGTCTTGAATATATGTGGGCATGAATTTAATTTGGATTTCTAATGACTTTGGTTTCATGGAAATTGAGGATCAAAGTATATTAATTAATAAAATATCAAAAACGACAAGTGACTACACAGTCCCGAGTTTGATTAGTTTTCTAGCAAGGTAGGAATTTTTAGTTTTAGTTATACAAAAATATTGTTCTTGATGTTAAATATCAAGAAACATCATTAAAGACATGTAGCTTGGCTCTATTGTTTGTTGGAACAGCATCAGTATATCAATGGTTACATCTCATATGCAGTCATGTCAAATTAATTATTGTAATAATTACTTCGGTTGTGCACAGTATGGAGTATCTAGGCATAGAAATACATAGCATGGATACAACATCGTGGCCATGAAGAGCAGAAAGGTTTGCAGGCCACTCTCAGAGTTCTGTTTGGATTCCTATTTGAAGGACAGTCTACTTGATCGCAACTTCTTTTGTAGTTTGTTTGATCACTCAGTATTATGAGCTGCTTTGCCAGGATGGCCTCAATAAAACCAGTACTAGAACTCTGGAGTACTTTGGTAGCCTATTTGTTGTTTGTCAGATACCCACCACTTCGATGCTTCCCAGCCAGAATGCCCACTCAGATACTGTTTCAGATCCAGCAGTAACTAACTCGTTTTGTTTTGAATTGAGGCTACAATATATATATATTTTTTTCCCACATAGCTGAGCCTATTTCCTTCTAAAATTCCAGAAATATTTGTGCCAAAGAAATGGCCTTAGACCGTCTCTCTGGAAGGAGCATTGTTATGATATTGAGTGAGATCTGTGGCTTTTAATTTCCTTAAAATTAATACTTATTTAACTTTCTCTAGAATACTCGTGAATAAATGGTTAGATTAAAGAGATCAGTCACAACAATGTAAAGATATTCAGTCACAGCAAGTTGAAAAAAAATACAGAAAATAGTTGATTCTTTGACCTCTGCTGCTGGAACTAGATGATCCCTTCTTACCTCAAGGTTATCCTAGCAATCTGTGAGGTTTTCACTCCTATTTATGGAAGATAGTCTCAGAATATTCTGAAACTGGACTGTCCAAGAATGGAATTTTGGATAAAGTGGAGCACAGAGGAGAAATTGAATATAAGCAGATACCGATCTAAATCCCAAGGCATGCTCAGAGTGCTGAGAAAACTGGAATTGTATAGAGGTCTTTCCTACTTTATTTTTGTGCTGTCTGAAGAATGACTGGATTTTATAAAATATATCTGTTTCAAATACAACATATAATATTATATAATATTATGGAATAGAAAAATACTATGGAAATTCATTAACCAAACAGATTAGTACTTCTCTTTTTACTGACTTTCTGATGGATGATGTTTGAGGGCTCGGAACATCTCAGCACAAGCATATTTTCCTATAGACAACCTTTTGCAGAATCTTCCAATTTCTTATCATATCTTTGGATTTGTTATCAAAAGAATATATGCCTTTGGAAATTGATGATGCAGAAAAAAACCCACTAAAAAACAATGTCCCCAGAATCATAATATCACAACATCCTATCATCATTGCATCGTAACATCAATAGTTGATGTTTATCGACATTTACTTGTTGGTGAAGCTGGTAAATTGCTCTTACTCACTTGTAAAGCAATGAGGATAAAATCCAGAAAATTTATTTGGAACTTGAGGAAGACTGTCTTGCTTTGATAGATTCCTGACTATTAAAATAAAGATATGCATACATGAAGGAAGTTCACAGACCTTTAAAGGAGGCAATTTTGAAGTACTGTTTTGAATTGCTCTTGTAATAGTTAACATTGTTCAGTTATCAGCTGGGAAATTGTGTTAAAACTTGATACAGTAAGTTGTTGATTGACAGTGCAAGACAAGCGAAGCAGCTAATAACCTCCAGCCTTCAGGTCTCCTCTCTGGACTACACTTGCTTGACTCTTGGTTTGCTCAGTTTATGTTTGAACAAGTCAGTAGGTGTACAGGAATAGGACAGTTAAATCCTAATCCTCGCGTACCCCAGTAGCTATGCTGCATACCATTAAATAGCTCAAATGCTGCAAACTGCTAAAGATGACAAAGTTAAATTCTTCTTTTGTGCTTAACACATCTATCACTTGCAGTGTCTGCATGAGAGGCATTAAGTGTTAGTATGAGGACAGCAGAGTTTGGGCACAGAGGGCCTGAAGAGTTGAGTTACCATTAACTTTGAATTTCCATGCCTGTGTTAGAGGTTAAAATGATCGAATGAACAGGGCCATCTAGGGCTGCAATTATGAGATGGCCTGTCAGCTTTCTGCCCCATGATGAGGATTTCCATCACACTTTAGTTCACAAAGAAAGATGGTTTGGGAACTTATGGAACAGGCTGATCAAGAGATGCAAACCTGTAATAGGTGTGTTGCAGCATGGATAAAAGCTGATGATATCCTTACAGAATTCTGTCAGGCCTCTTTGTCCCTGTCTGTTACCTCGAGAGCACCAGCTTCAAATACAAACTGAATAATTTATCTGTATATCTATTCAGTATCTGGTTAAAAAGAATAAAATCTGTGAGAACTGTGTATCTTTTAAAAGCTTTTAGAAAACATGTTTAAATATTTTGTTTAAATACTTGTTTATTGTTTAAATACTTGTTGATTGTTTAAATACTGAGATTCTCTTTTGAGCAGATAACTTTTTAATAACTTTTTATTTGTGTCACTGATAACAAAAATCTCATTTTGTACTTTGCTGTGCTATTAAAAAGTAGGTGGTTATAAAACAAAGGTGACATTTTTCAACAGTCATGCAGTAATGCCTTACTAAGTTAACTTCACTGTTAATTTTATGGATGTGGCTGCATGTGGAGATCATAAATCTTGCAAGAACAATTGGTTCTTCTCATGTTTATAAACACAGTTCACCTCCTGTGTGTGCTGTTCTTTGAATTTTTTCCACTTCGCTGTCCCAATATGTCTTCACAGCAAACAAGGAAAGCATTTGTGTAGACATAACTTTACTAGTTTTAGTTTGTTGAAGATGGATGACATTTGGCATTAGCACAAATTATTACCTAATTTGCTAAACAAGTGGCTATACACTGGTTTCAAACTCCCAGATCTCCTTTTTATAGTTGTGAATACCTTCCTAACTAAGCTAAAGAGGAATTGCCCACTAAACTGCATCACATCTTTGTTTTGTTGCGCAAATACACGGTGAGATAATAGTTTTGTCTGGCTGTAGCTGTACCTGTTGTGCAGCACTTACCCTCCCTGGGAACACTGGCCTCAATGGTTACACTCATAGAGGAAAAAACATTCTTTCCTGAGCCAAATCCTAAAGCTGTCAGGCAGCTCAGTTTATGGTGAACCAAGACACATGTTTAAACAAAATAAAGATTCCTCTTACTAACTTAGAGCTATACAGAGATAGCATTGGATTGGTGTGACTTTTTATTTATTTGTTTTAACATACATGGAAATTCCATTTACTGTCATAATTTCTATTCATATTGTCATTCATTGTCATGTATTTGTATGTTTTACATCACACACCTGTAAATATAAGAAAACCCCTTTCTGTCCTTTGGGAAATGCTGGTTCAGAGGCATCTTAGTCTTTGTGTTGTTCTTTCTGCTCAAAATGTGCTCAGTACACCCTACTGTCTATTTATAGATGAATGAAGCATGAATGTGTTGACATGAGGTTATATAGAGATTTGCCTGGTGCCAGTTTGAAAATGACTGCTGATGGCCCATCAGTGGAAATAATGACACGTTTTTTTCCTTAAACTGGATTATTTGGTCTTACGGATCTATTTTAATGGAGAATTGATGGCCTTGTCAGCTACTACTGTTACTGTGTCTGCATCGACTGCAGTACTGAATGTCTCTTGAAGCAAATAAAAGGAACTTGTTAAGCATAGCAGCTTGTTTTTAATATTTAGTATAGAATATTCTTAATATCTGTCATACTCCTTTCTTAAGATGATCATGAACTTCATGTCTTGTCTTTTCTGATGTAAGGATATTTTTTTCTAAAGACCCATTCCCAAGAGCTGCCAAATGGCTAGTAGGAATGTGTACTAACTTTGATTTCCAAATAAGGTCAATGAGAATTGGATATTATTTAGTATTTGGTGAATGTCAAGGAGTTTTAAATTTTTTTTCTTTTCAAGGATATGACATGGTTTTTAAATAATTTGGTTTTATATTTGAAACATTTGGTTTATAAACCCTATTTGATATGATTTATAAACCATATCATAAACTGTTTGGTTTTGATGGAAAAATGCTAAGATTATTTAGAAGATAGTCAATTGTTTTGTCACAGGAATTGCACAAGCTGAATTCCTTAAGGAAAATACTTCGCATTCTCACTGACTGCTTTTCTGGTTCATTTACCGTTATCTTTCTTCTCTTCCAAAGCCGCAGGAAGCAGCTATTGTGGCAAAAGTAATCTCATTACTTTCATTGCTTTTTAAACAAGGGTGTCAGAGTCTGCAGCAAGAGATACAAGTTGTAAGATTTTGTGGGAATCTCTTATATCTAGCATTTTAATAGTTGATCTTAATCATGGCTATTTTTGATATACTTGGATATGGGTTGGTATTAGATGGCTTTTAGATGGTGATAAAGACACCTAAATTTAGGTGACTGTGTGAGGGCTTTTAAATATGCGTGATGTGTACAATTCAAGTGACTATCTGTTGAGTATCTACTTTATGGCAAGCAGAATTATTAGTTGTTTGTTTGAATTCAGAGCTTATTTCAGTTACCCAAACATAGATGTCTCATACCATTCTTGATGACCTAATTATTCTACCTGGCCTGCAGATGCTGCTTTAGGAAGATATAATTCTTTTACAGATCTTAGGTCTCATCTGCCAGCACTGTACAGATGCCTTAGAGGTATCTCTAGAAGCTCACATCTATACAGCTGAATTAAAACCACCATCTCCATTGACAATAATAGAAGCCTAGACACACAAATCATTTTCAAATGTCTGTAAGTGAATACAGATAACTGAAGATGTTTACCTGAAATGCTGCTGAAATCAATGTGGATTTCCAAGAGGTGTTCAATAATCTCAGAATGTAGATCCTGTGTACAGTAGCTGTGTGTAAATATATATAGATTTAGTATATTATGTCTTTTAAAAATTCCTGAAAGATACCTGAGTCTAATGCTGATGCAGATTGTCACTTGCAGTGCTGAGAGGAGGGCCGCTCCCAGGAGTTTACAGGCTGCGCCAGCTCCACTTTCATTGGGGTTCCTCTGATGACCATGGCTCTGAGCACGTTGTGAATGGAGTGAGATATGCAGGAGAGGTAAGACTCTACTTTTTACCTGAGAATATGGTATAAAATAACATCTGTTATCACCGTTCATTAAAAAAATAAAAGTCTATAATAGCTTGCTACTCAATAATGGAAAATATTACATTTATTTTTCTTTGTTTTCAGCTACATTTGCTACACTGGAATCCCAAGTATAGTAATTACCTTGATGCAGTGAGAAGAACTGATGGCATAGCTGTTTTGGCCATTTTTTTGCAAGTAAGCAGAAGCACTCATTCCTTCTGTGCACTGTTATTAATGAGTTGTCTATTCTTAGCAGTGGAAAAGGAAGATACAACCTTCTTAATACATTTTCTAGGGATTGTACCACACTGCAGGAAAACGCTCTGAGTATTAGAGTATAACGCACCCATGTGACTTAAAGAGCTTTCCCTGGGTGGACTTTCAATAATGCAGGCTTTTCAAGTTACGGGACATGAGTCATGTTATTTTAAATGGTATCAGATATTATCCTCCTTTGTCCTTGCAGCTATAGTGTCACTGTGTGGTCTATGGATACTGTAAATCCATACGTATTTTCTCCTGCTTTGGAGACAGGATATCAGTAATAGTCATTTGACCAATAGCAATCAGCTGTTTTCTGTGCTAATCCTTGACAGATTTCAAGGACAAATATTCATGAACATTCTCCAAGGTAAAACTGACTCACAGACAATACATGGAACTCATCCTTTTAAAAAATCTTTGGGGTATTCAGTCTTAGCCTGAGATCCTGGCTTTGCTATCTCTTAATTTATGTTCATCAGAGACATGCAGAAACATAAAATCAGTTTTGAGATCAGCAATCACAAACACTTTGTCTGATTATGAAGTTTGGATTTAAACTAGAATGAATTTTTTTCCATATTGACTTCAGTCTGAAGAGTTGTTTATCTGTGTTAGACTAAATTTAAATGTCAGCAGGAATAACTTCATTGTGAAATTATCCATGATGCTGTTGAGGGAGGAGGAATCACAGATGCAGATAGAAGACATAGCTGAAGCAGTTGATCAAATCTCATAAAGCATTTCTGCAAATGTATCTGGAGTTTACAGTACAGCAATACTGGTATGTTTGAGAAAACTTAACAACCTAGTGGTGACCCATGGTAGATTTCGAATGAGAAATTGCAGGCAGCCAGTCACTATAGCATCTTGATTGATAGCTGGGTGAGATAAGGGGCATCTACCTTTCATACCTTTAGAACAGAAAAGGTTGCTGAAAATCACTGCCTGACACAGGAATAAAAAGCCTTCAATAATGTGATCAGAAGCTTTTTTTCTGCTTCAGTAGGTAGCCCTTACTGAGTTTGTCTACGAACATGCTCAACTTGTAATTTGAGAAAGAAAAATAAAAAATGGCACTCCAAGCTTGTTGCCAGTCACCACTTCAAAATACTGAAAGAGTTGTAGTTCAACAGCCAAATTATGCAGTAAATTTAAAAGAATAACTTAGTGAGTATGTTGTCCAGCATGAGCTATTTTATTATGACCAATTTATGCTACTAGAGACATTTTAAAATTGCTCATTAAGAGATGAGAAGCTCCAATGTATGGACAGGGTCTTCTGTCCGAATTGGAAGCTATGTAAGTTTCACTGTTGTTTAAGTAGCATTTTAGTTTGTGAATCCAGTCCTTTGGCAATCATTAGAATTTTTATCATGTATCAACTTTATTATAAAATATTTGGGGTACATTTAGTTTGTTCTGAAATCAGTGTGAGTTATGCTGTTCACTTTAACTGTAACTCAAAGAGGTTTTTGAAAATTGTGAAAAGTCAGTTACTTTATTTTACTAAGCATAGTTTTCCCTTTTGTGGACAAAACCTTTCATTTTTCAGTTTGAGATGTTCTAAGAATGTTTATTGCTAAGCTGATGGGATGATGGGTTGGTTTGTTGCTGTATATTTTGTATTTGCTATATGTTTAGCTGCATGTGCAAAAAAGTACGATAAAAAAGGAAAATGATCTACCAGAACTCTTTGAACTCATGCTTTCTTCCTTACAGGTGGGGAAAACTCCCAAACCAGAAATGAAGAGAATTCTTGAAGAAATAAATGCTATTAAAACAAAGGTAACAAAGTTGGGCTCTTTATTACAGGAAGATTGCTGGGAATTCTCAGAATAAAAAAAAAATGAAGAGGCATGTGTTTCTAGTTTTTCATTCTACTCTGCAACATTGTCTTAGATAACATTACATCTGTCTTAGATAATACTAGGCACTAAGAGTCTCACTATAAAAGTATTTTTCATAATCTGTCTTCTTTGTAGAGTGTCAGCACATTGCAAACTTGAAGTATATGTCTCTTAGCTCATTATATGGTGACCTAATCCTATATTCATTAGGTGAGCAGAATTCCCATAGGAAAGAAGGCCAGTGGGAAGAGAGTTATTTTTGCCCAGGAATGGGTGAAGCATCTTGGTACTTGAAGCTGTTCCAAATGAGGTAGCTTGGGTTCAAGAAAGAGTATCATGTGGAGCTGTGTGTTGTGTCATGCTTCTCTGGGCCCACCTGCAAGGGTCATTTACTATTAGCACTGCATGTTGTGTAGATCTGTCCTTAGTTTCAGACCATCTATGCTGATCTTTGATGTATTTGAGCCACTCTTTCTTAAAGCACCATACCTGAATCTTTACCTAATCTTGACTAGAGCCATTGAAGAGTTTTCTGTTTTGTTTTAAGGGGAAAGAAGCTCCTTTTCCAAACTTTGATCCTTCAATTCTTTTCCCTAAATCTCATGACTACTGGACCTACCATGGTTCTTTTACTACCCCACCTTGTGAAGAGTGCATCACCTGGATTATTCTCAGAGAGCCTATCATAGTGAGCTCAGACCAGGTAAATCTCAAGTAGATAATATTTTACCTGCTTCTTGTTGGTTGCATGTCATAACCTGATTTTAAGTCTTTTAATAAGGAAAATGCTTATTGGATTCTGTGATAAATTGTTTGACTAAAAGGAGAGTAAAGAACTGCAGGCCTCCCTCCGTAGAGAATGTGTAAAAAGCTTTAGAGGAGTGCAGTCTGTAACCTATTATATGCAATCAACCTGTTGGACACATCTTTGTTTCTGTATGACTTCTGCGTTAACTATTTGGAGCAAAGACAATGGCCTCTTGAACAGCTTCCTGCTTCCCAGCCCACCTCAGTAAGGTGCTGCAAATCAGGAGGCATGAGTGAACTTTAGTGATGCTATAAGGCAATGTCGAGGGAAGGGCTTGAGTCCTGTGGTTTGGGGCAGGACTGATAGCAAGCATTACCTACTACACATGAGAGTTCTTGTTCCTGCGGGCAAGAGATTTCTTACAACACCTGTGAATGAAAACAAACAGTTTTCTTTCTGTTTACCGGCGTCTGGGTCCCCATGGTATTAGTTCTTACTCGTAGTAAATGATGGAACAAGATGTGGTTCACATCTACTCTTCTACAGGACTGAAAGTTCTGCTTTGCTTGAGACTCAAAGCAGGAAAGCTCAAGCCATTTACCTGTGTTGCCCTGCAGCCATATAAATCAGAATGTGGAAGTAATTAGTAACAAGTTTGCATCAGAAAATTGATTATGCAGGAATTTTTTTAGCCACTTATATTTTCTAAGCTTCTTTAGGTAAAACTTTCTTTGCTTTTCCTAATTAACGTTTCAGGGTAATCACTGGACAAATTATGAATTAAAATGGCTATGTAAAAATGACCATTTGTGATGAAAAGCAGCGGCAACAGTTACCTCATTTCTCACCGAATAATGTTTTATTACATTACCCAGGAGGCAAAAGTCCACTGTGCTCATTTAATGTAGCTGGACATGTTCAACTCTTTGAACATTCCACTTTGCAAAAATATCTTTTATTGCTGACATTGTTCAAAAACATCCTTTCTGAGAATACAAACTTAATAGGATTGGTGACTCTACCTGAACCACATTCTAGTTGGCGTTGTGTAACTAAGAAAATTACAGCAGAGGCTAGTACCTGTTTGCTGGGCATATTTCTGAAAGGTACACTGAATTGTCACAGGCACGAGGAGCATCAGACAACTACCATTTCTCTAATCTAAAAGCCTTCTCCGGTCATTTGACTTGAAGAAAACTTATTCACTTGCTCACTCCCCCTTAGTTCAATTTGTAGCACTTTGAATGCTCTCTTTTATTATTTTTCAGCCATTGGTTGTACCGATGATAGCAGAGTCAGTTTTTTTATTTGAGGTTATTCCTATGCTTAGCAGTCTCTAACAACGTGAGTCCAGCACAGTGAGAACAAGAACAGGAATGGAGGGACTGACACGTTATGTAAATTCTGTCTGTCTATGCAGATTTTCATTCTAGATTCTCAGGGTGACATTGCATTTCACTGTACCTATACTGATTGATGTGTATGTATCACAAAAAGTATTTTCTAGTACTTTGCATTTATGTTTCTCTCTCTCTTATAAAAATATATTAGGTGAGCCGTGCTAAAATTCAGGTATGATGTGAATCTTGGTTGGCATAGACGACATATAGTAATAGAGATCTGCTCCAATTGGCTATTCCAAAATAAATCTGTTTGTTTATATTACAGAAAATCAATTACAAATTTCTTTGCGACAGTTGTAGTTGTTAACTGAATATCTCGGATACATTTTGAATGGAAGAGCTAATTAAATCATTGATCTAGCTTCATGAAAAGACTTTGATCACTGCTGTGTTTGTGTCATATTTTTTTCATCTTATTCAGCATAAGTGTTCTCTAATTGGCCCGATTAGAAAAATTGGAACACTTAAGGCGAAAAGCGACTTAATGCATTTAGATGGGACACTGGCTTTTACTTTGAGAGATGGTCTTTGCAGGCAGAATTGTCATGAAACAAGAGATACTGTATGTGAATATAAAAAAAGGCCCTTTTTTTTCAAAGTGTCTGCAATCTGAATAATATATTGATAAAAGAGGATCATATTACCAATTATTTGTAATTCGAGAAAGTATGTTACTCCTGCAGTCTGGTTAGTAGTACTTATTTTAAATGCATTTGCCTTTTGTAATGGATCTCTTAGATGCTTTTGCATCCTAGATGCTTGTGCCATACAAGCCACATGGGTAATACAGTGATTGTGAACTGTTACTCTGCAGGAAGAATGAATTCATTAGAAATCCTTGTGGGATTTGTGGTGTGTGACCCAGTTCCGCAGGTTACATTTAATGAAAAGATAGGAATTCAACCTTGGAATTGCTCTATCCCATTGCAGACTAATTTTTTCAGCTTTGTGTAGCGTTGTATAGCCATATGTGTACATATGTGTATGTGTACTTTTTTTACTAAGGCAGATCTTCTACAAAATTGTCTAAAAAGCGTATGTTTTCCAACACGACTATACTATGAAATATTTTCATCTCTCACTGCTCCCACACATATTATCGTTTCAGCAGTTTTACGTGAATAATACCGTTGTGTATATTAAACTGGTTTATTAATATAGCCTTGTCATTGTTCACACAAGACATTTGGCCTTTGTAATTTGTGTAGGGATGAACAATGTTGAGATGCTTTAGCGAGCACAATCCATAAAAATAAATAAATAAACCCTTTTGGGATGGTCATTTTGAATTCCGTTTTTATAACCCCACCGGAAATTCTGCTTCCGTTGAACTTGAAATCAGTGCTATGAAAAGTAGATACATCTGCATGTTCAAACCATCTGTGAGCAGAGGAGATGCAGAAGGCTAACTTTCTAGTGTACAGTTGGGATAATGAATGCATCCCCCTCAGGTTAAACCAGTCAGACCCGTGTGAAGAGCTTTTCGTCTAATGCCATGCATGGCAATGGCAATGGCAACAAGTGGGCATAATAATTTATCTGTAAGTGGGTGTGAGTGTTGCTGCCATTGAAAACCAGAATGGAGCAAGGGAGGAGCCTCTACAGCTCTGAAGAACGCAGGCAGAATCCTTCTCGTGGCATCCCACAAAGAGAACATACCTTGAATGGAAAAAAAGAAGACCCAACATGGATGTGAACGATCAGTTTATAATTTAGACTTAGCACCTTGAATTTTTGTGTTTCTGGAAAATCAGTCAGTAAAACGGAGTCGGGGTAGGAGACATTTATTAGAGCACAGGCTGTTCTATTCTCAGTTTCTGAGGTCTCTCCTCTGTAGCTGTACACAGTTCTGAAGACGGTATGTATGTAACAGTAGGTATTTCTTACAATCCTGGTCACATAGGACTTATTCTTTTTCTATTTTGTTATTGTTAGAAAGAAGGAAGCTACAGTTCTTGTCCTGAAAGAGGGAAGGATATTATGAAAGCTTTAAAGGAGGTTTTCTCCTCAGTTTATGGGACTGGGCCAGCCACCTAGGTTTAAATGCTGGACTATGGATTTGATGGCAAGGGAATTCCATCAGGACGCTTTTAATTTTGCTTTCCTGCAGATGGCGAAGCTCCGCAGCCTTTCCAAGAACGCTGAGAATGAACCTGAGCTCCCCCTGGTCGACAACTGGCGCCCGACCCAGCCTCGGCATTACCGGATGGTGAGCGCCTCATTCCTGTAGGACCTGGCTCAGAGCAAGGAAATCTCTGGATGCAAGAGCTGGTTTTGTTTTGTGACCTCTGTTGCATTTGTACTGAGCTCCAGCTGCAGGTTCTGAGGCGTGAAATGTGCATTTCACTTTTGGAGGACAAAATTTACTTAGGCAAATCCTGTCATTAAAATCGAAGTAGAGAACTGTTTGTTTCTTCATAACTGCTTTAACTTTAACATTAGCTATTCTTGCTAGTTTTAGGGAAGAAAAAAAATGCTACTAACATGCTGATAAGATGCTGCTTATAAAAATATTGCCCTAATGTACCTTGGTGCTTGTTTTATTCCAAACTTGCAAGTAAGTAATTGTTTTCAACATAAAATTGGCCATATCAATCATATTCTGTTTTGCATAATTTGCATTTTAATGTTATAGCAATCAAAATGACATGGACTTTGAGAAATTGGTCTTAGTATCCTGATTATGTACATTCTCTCTACGTATGCAAGTAGTTTTTTATTGAAAAAAATGTATTAAGATATTAAGAGTTCCTAGTTTTTTAATTTAGTTTTTTAACTGACTTTTTGAAGCAAATTCTGGTTCCATCTGCAATTATAATGGATCCCGATATCCAAGAGGTTTGTGCATAAATATCTGAAACCAGAATTTGACTCTCCTGATCAATAAGCTGTTGACTGGGGTGCTATTGTCTCTTGTTATGGTATCAAGAACAATAAAACAGAATTGTTAACTTGAAGTAACAGTATTTCTGCATAAAGAAATCCAACATTAATAAATATATTTACTTAACAATTTTTGTGTTGTATTTTTTTTCCGATTTTGGGAAAAGGTAAAAATAATAATAAAAAAAGATTTGTCGATATTCTCTGTCATATTTCTTTATAAATGTTATCTTTTCCTGATGTTTGCTTGAACTGCAGAAGTACTGGACTTTGGGACTGCATCGAGACATCGAAATCTGTTATTCTACTAAGAACATCCTATCCTGACACTGGCTTCCCTGTAAGGACGTGTGTATCAACTCCTTCACAAGTTGACTACACAGTGGAGGAGTTAATTCTGTGTTAAGAACATTAATCTCAATGGTAATTTGCATTAAACAGCTGCTCGTAGTGAAGGGATTCTCAGCTGCCACGTTCGAGGGCAGCAGGATGTGGTTCTACTCAAAGGAAGGACTGAGATGTGCTCCCTGACTCCACGTGCCTCCCTGTGGAAGTTTCTAGACCACTTCACCACTTTGCTTTAATCTTTCAAAGAGGCGATGGTGCTTGTTGGGAAATTTCTCTTGGTCATTGTTCATATTTCCCCAAATAATTTCACAAAGGGATGACAGTGGGTCTGCATGTTTTCCCCCTTCATTTCTAGCCACATTGGAAAGTGGTTGAGAGGGGTTAACGTCTGTTTATGTTGTGCACATACTCCACTGACTTTGCAACAAATTGTCTTACTGAAATTTCCATTTACTCAGATCAATGACTTACACCAGTAAAGCCTAGACTAGTCCCTAAGTTTAAGATCAAAAATATAGTTTTAAAATACTCAATTTAATGTAATATTTTCCTGGCTGGAATCTTCCAAGAGAGTATGGCTTCATTTTTGACCACCAATACCCAACACAGTGTTAAAAGTAGAGTTTATTCTACATACTTTAGGATTATTCTATGCAGGATTATTCTACATAATTTAAAGGCAGGTTTTATCTATAGAGTTTTCTTTATCTCACAAATGCGAGTGAATTTCCAAAGCAACATCTGGAAGTATCTGGGAGCTGATGTCACACTAGAGAGGAACACAAATCACAGAACATTATCGGCTGTGCAGGGTAGGGTTTTGATGGCTTTTGTGAAAGGAGCTGTCCAGATTCTGTAGATGAAGCTGATGTCAGCTTTGGAGGTTGGAGTCATATTTACTCTTTTAAAGATAAGATACTAACAACTTTTCTAAAATAATTGCCATTTTCTCATGCAGCTGGTTTCTTTCTTTCTCAGTTTTGTTTCCTTACTCAGTTGCAGTAAATGGGAAAGTGTGTGAACATTGCTGAGTTTCAGCAGTCTTCTTGCCCATCCCTTTCTTATTTCTAAGGGACCAACTGAGCAAATGGGTGACATGTTGAGAAAATAATGGTGTGGCATGCATCAGAGAAAAAATGAAAGTTTAGTAGAAGGAAAACATGAAGAATGGGAGGTCTGCTGTAAATTGATCTGTAAACTGAAAGTAAGAGGAGAGATTTGAAGGCAGCAAGGGGATTAAATGGTGAGTGTTGTGAGCAGCATTTAGAACTTGTTTATGCCCAATGTTATTTTTCCTTCACTCTAGCTATGATTGTATTTATTTAGCATTTGTTCTCCTTTACCTTCAGCTTGCAGTCTCCTATAACTATAGGAAAAAATCATTACTGGTAGAAGTGAATTCAGAAACACAGGTCACTGTAATAATAACATTCTGTTTATTTTTACATTTCTATCAGGGGTTGTGGTTCTAAGCACAGGGGACTCTGGGTTCAGAGATAGCTGGCAAGAGGGGAGAATATCAAATTTTCATCTGGGTGGCGTAGAAAGCAATGATTTATTACTACTTTTTACTTCACATATCTTGTATGCTGGACAATACTTATTTGTGTCAGGTCTAATCAGAAGCAGAATCAGAATGCAAAAATAAGATGTTTGGTAGCATTTCATGACTTGCTGCCTGCCTCTTCTCTAAAGCTACTTTTCGTCTGCTGCAAATGGCAAAATAATTCAGTGGGCCCTAACTGAATAGCCCTTAATGTAGTGCTGTGAGTCTTCCTGAAATTCAAACATTGTAAAGGGACAGCTATGCCTGTATCCAGTGTTTTTCAAAGCAGAACAAGCTGTGAAGGAATCTGGTAAAGTGAAATGAGGAATATGGGCACTAAAGTGGAGTAAAGTGAAGCAGGACACAGGCAGTATAAACAGCGTGACTGACCTTTGCATATTTCTGTTCTTGTTGTGTGTTTTTGATCTCTCTATAGTCAGCACTTTGCCTTCCTATTCATCCAATATAATGCGAAGTCTAGGCAAATAATATTACCTATATATGAGAGAGATGAGCTGCGGAAAAGAGGATGATTAGTCCTCTGGAAGCCTCTGAAGATCGTTTCGTTCCTTTTGTGACTTGAGTTCAGATTATCTCTCTCATTATCTCTCTTAATATCTCTGTGTCCCTACAGGATTTCTCGGGAAGGAAGTTGTCCCTTATTATAAAGTATTTGTAACATAAACATGCAGCTTCATCATTAATACTTATTTGATGTGGAATTCATCTCCCTCCTCTTCCCCAATAACCCTGGTCCCCTTACATTATTCTGCAGCTAAAGTATATAGGCTCTGTGCAGTGAGCACCATATGTGCAGCTTGCCTGGCTCCTAAATGCTCAGCCTGGGAGTGAATCACAGCATTTCTCTGCAGTCTTTTCCACTTTTTGGGTAGCAGTCAGGGGCTCTTTGCATTTAGGTTTTGGTTTGCAACAGCCATGATCTCTGCCCTGCTCCTATAGTGCCTTTCTGTCACCCTGAGATCTACATGCTCAGGAAAGCAAACAACAACAAAAACAGGCTCACAGAAACCTCTCAGTTTGCTTTCCTTTCCTCAGATCCATGGGGAAAATTTCCCCAAGTTTAACTTTGAGCCCCTTAGAGCATGTGGAAACTACTTCATGGTTGTAAATTGGTTTCCAGTGTTCAGGTTTTGGTTTCTTTTGATGAAAGAAAAAGAACAGGTTTTCTGTGACATCTTTCTTATCAAAAAGCAACCCTTACAGCTAGAATCTGTTTGTCATGCATTTTTCTGCTTCTTGCAATAAATCATTGTGTTGGGAGTGTTTGGGATCGCAAGAAATGACTGGCACGGACACTGTGTACTGTCCTCTGGCAGCGTTCCAGCGGTGACAGCTCACTGGAGCCGAATTGTTCAATCTGTCAGCTGGGAAACCCATCCTAGAGTGGAACAGGCAGCTAATCCCTGCCCATGGTCATCTGAGGCCACATCAGGTCATTAATAATGGAGCCAGCTGAAATGTGCTTTCTTTGAGCAATGTTCCACTCCACTGCCTCACCAAGCCTGGGCCTACATCAAGTAGATCCACGTGTTTGTGTTGTAGAGCATTGCTCTGTATATATGTATGTACATTGATACACACACGGAACACATACATGCTAGGTAAATACAAATGTTCTGTTATTAGCTCAGTTTTTAATGTGTGATAGTATTTTGACTGAAACTAGAGCCCATTTCAGACTGATGGGAGAGAAAACATCCTTTTAGTGAAAGTCAGTCTTGCTTTACTGAAACCTGTCTCTGCCTGGCTGTCTGCCATGTATGGCTGTCTTCCAGAATAAGACGGCAAAGAAAACAGTTCCCTTTCCTTTTTCTTTGGGAACCTGGAATTATTCATCAGAAAAAGAAAAAGGGAGAGGAGAATAGGAAGGACTTATCAGCTTGGAGCAGTTTTGCTTCTTTCCTAGATCACTGGGACAGTTACCTCTTTTTAACCTACAACCTGAAGTGTTAACTTTGATGAAGGTGATGCCTTATCAGGCCATAGAAAGAGAAGCTGATCCTGCTGCATGTGTAAGGAGGAGTGAGACAAAGGTGAAAAGTCTCTTGGGAAAACCAGCAAAGACTAGGGAGGTGGTAAGCAGGCATGGGTGATCTTGGATTTGTAAAACTGATTTCGAGACATCTCACTGTTGTGCAATACTGAAATATTGGGGAAAGTAAAAGTTGGGAGGACTCCAGAACCATGAGAGATCAAATCTCTCTCTCTCAAACCTGGAGAGTAGCTCACAGGTAAGTGCTATCATGGTCACATCAAAAGCACAGACTAACTAAAAACCACTTGAGAGAACCTGAGCCAATTAATTCCTTTGAGAACAGGAAGAAAAGGCTGTGACTTTCTTTTTTTAATGTACTACAGAGAAAGAGAGCGTTAGTGATCCCACTTACAAGCATAGAGCAGCTTGGTTTAAAAAAAGCAGTTCACACTTCTGTAAGACTAGATGGTCTCTTAGTTAAAAATCATATGCAACTGCCTGGAACACAGATGCAGTGAGACAGTCTTTGATGGTTACTGCTGAATTCTTTCCTTGTATCCCTGTGGGAAAGGACGTGTGTTTCTTTCCTGAGTTTACTTCTCTTAACGCCAACTCCCTTGTTCCGCTCTTCAGAAGTGGGGTTGGGTATTTCCTAAAACTTGTGAGATGCAGAGAATGGAAGTGACATCTGTGGAAATATGTCTGGGACACTGTTTCTGAACACTTAGAAAGTTCTACCTCATGATTTATTGCGCTGGAAAATCTTCCAAGCATTAGGTGTATGGCAAGAGAGGATCTGTGGTTATTGCAGCTTATGATGAATGATCAGATCCAATTTGTGGCTTTGTGATTATTAGGAATATCAGAAAGCTGAGGGAGTATATACTAACAGTGTGGCTACAGTCAGTAAACCAGGACGCAGATAAAAAGACTTTTAGGAACTTTTCTTGATTTTTCTGGTTGCTAGCAACATATGTTATTTTTTTATTTGAGAGAAGAGGCAGCCAATTTTCCTGACCTTTGGAATCACTGTAGCACTGTAACCTGTAACGCTGGAGGATTAAGGGAAGCACAGTGGGTGTCTCAGTCTCAGCAGAGTCTTCTGTTTTACTTCTCTCTACAGACTAAGCTTTACATACCCAGAAGCACCTGGGCATTAAATGTTGATCAGTAGCCAGAACTTAAGACACACGTTCCTCATGATGCCTGGGAGCTATCGCTGGAATAAAGACCCCGTGCTTTTATCACCAGTTTTTAAGTTAATCCTTCAGTTTCAAAAAAGGATTAAACTCTTCTTTCTTTCCTTCACACCATAAGTAAGACTGGAAAGTAAGTTGTGGAAAGCTTTTAACAGTGTTTTGCAGTAAATATTGTACATCTAATGAATAAGAACTGTAACATGGACTTTAGCATTTTAAAAAGAAAGCTTCTGGCCTCCCAACTCTGAAAGTGTGGATGGGCATCATGTATGCTCAGCTGTGATTGTGCATACCTCATGAGAGGGTGATAAGAGCTCTTTCACCATGATGGAAATTCACTCCCTCAATTCCCAAGACATCCAAGCAGCCTAGCAACAAACACTTCATTTCCCAAGGCAAAATTAAACTTTTTCCTTCCTTTCTCCAAAAGGCGATCCTCAAAGTCTTCCTGGCTACTTTGTGTAAATTAACTTAAAGACATTGTAATTGGAATACTTTGTGGAAGAAAGAAGGATCAGGTTGTCAACCCAACTAATCAGAGAGATGTTCAGGGTTCTGTTTTGTGATGCATTGCCATCAGCTTTGCTATTGTGAGGTGTTTGTGCTCGTTTTTAGATAAAGGGCTGCAGGCTTTTTCCGACACAATGTGTGAAGAATGCACCTTTTATTTCTTTGTTGTAGTAAGGACTGCTGAAAACCAATTCTTTGTTAGAGAAATGGGGAAGAAGATTAAACTAGTCTCTCTTAGGACTATCAGGGAATAAGACCATTTTGCCTACCTGATATTCCACAGATTTATGTTGTCATTTTAAGGGCGCATTCTCACTTAGTTACAACTAGGACTTCTCAAACTATTTTGATACTGGTTAGGGTACCAATTCCACCTGGGATCTCAGTGGGTTTACTGATGTTTTCCCTTCTGAAGTCTGGCACATGCCTGCAAGTGCTCAGTGCAACTTCCAATGATGGTAAGCATTAATACCAAGGAGGCTCACAGTGCTTTTTATTCATCGAGATTTCACATTACTACAAAAAACCTACTGCAAAAGAACATAATGATACTTCCTGGAAATTTATGCTCTTTTAAAAAGAGTTTCTCGTTAAAATCCTATTGCTCTATTATGTGTCTTGGTTATGTGCTGTTTTTCTTTGGTTTCCCATGTGTTAAAGGCTGCTAGTGAAGGCGTTTTGAGACTTAAATTCAAACAGAAAGATGCTATAGAACAATATGAAAGTATGAGGATTGTATGTAGCTTTCAAATAATAAAAAACCTTAAAAAATCATATGATTAGACTGTGCTTCCAGGAGTTTACTCAAAAATATATATTGTAGAATTAATGAATAGTATAACTTCTGCCATCCTCCAAAATATCTATTTATTCAGTGTAGTAGTTATAATAGAAGAATTTAATTAAATCATTCTGTATTGGATATGATTAGGAAAGCACTGATTTTGCCCCAGTCTAACAGGGCTAGAGAGGACTTCGGGAGGCTGTGTACTTCTTCCATGGTGGCAAGTATATGAATACTCACTATAATATACAATCATTAAAGACTTTCAGATTTTTAACTGATACTTAAATTTAGATAGAAGTAGTTGGTATAATTTACAGCTAAGTACAAGAGAAAAAAGTACCAAATATTGTGTCTAGTTTACGGTTCACTATATGATGATCATCTCTACTTATTGCTGGTATCACAAAGCAATCTAAAGCTAGCAGAAAGCACAGTGGTGTGTATATGTATAGAAATTTTTCTGTTCCCTTGATCTGGAATAGCTCTATAGTGGTTTTACCATGTTTATGCTCCCAAAGAATTGAAAGAGCACATTGATATTTGAATGGGGTTTCAATTATGCTTCTGCTTGTGCTTTCAGGACTTAAACTTGTGATTTTCTGAGTTCTAAATTACTCTAAATTACAGCCCTCCATCCATGCTTAGCTTTAATCTTGTTAGCAGTCCTACTAGATTAACAACATTTATAATGGCTTAAAGTTTGAATACCTGGAATCTACTGGCAGGATCTTCCAGAGAATGCACAGGAAAATAGATGGATGTGAGAATGATTTAAAACAGGTGTCTTCCTAATGTGCCAGAGTTGTCAAGATTTATAAGGCATGAAAGGAGATAAATCTTTTTATCTGAATATGAATAGGACCTCAAATTCTTGTTATGTTTCAAAATTGTGTCTAATGTGTAGTATATAACACCATTTTTGTCCTTCCCAAAGCATCATCTGCACATGCACACAAAAAATTTGCATCCAAGACCAAACTACTCTGGGAAAGCTTGCTAACAACAGCAAGTACCAAATAATCTCCTGTATGACAAACATTCTTCCAATGTCTATCCAAGCACGTGTATGATCAAAAGATACTTACAGGAAGGAAATGTAGTCGTAAGAGGTTTCTAAGCAGAGCAGTGAAGAGTTCAGAGATTCAGAAATTAAGCTATAGCTCTTCCCATTCTAAGCGATGGGTAAGAAAGCAATGGTGATTGATAGCGTAGAGCAAGGATGGAGGAAGTGTGGAGAATATGGAGCTGGACTTGCTGCTAGGCGAAGGCATGAGTATTTTTTTCTCCACTGAGGCTAAGACTGCAAGAAGACCGGAGTATAAGAGGAAAATATTTTAGAGAAAAAGAAAACAAGAAGGACATTTTGCCAGTAAAAGTTGCCTATAATGATGGGGCGTGGAGGAAGAAGGGAAGAGAAATCGGATGCAGAATTAACATACACAGTGGGAAAAAATAAAAAGAAATGGAAGCTGAGAAAATTGAAGAAAATTGAAGAAAAAAATAAATAGGGAAGAAGGACAGAGCTAGACATGTTTTACTAGATATGAACCAAGATGACATACAGTCAGAAGACATTCCTGCAGTGACATATCCTAAATGTAGGTGATATCTGTTGGTCAGGTCTGTCATCCATTCAATCTGTCAATCAACTAGTGTTTCATATTTCCACTTCCCTTATTTTTTTATCACAATTTCAACTTCTTGCAGTTCAATTTATCCTTTGACTAGGTTTTATTTCTGCAGCTAAGTAAATCTTATCACACACACAAACTACATTTCTGGGAGTGTTACCACTTGGCGTTTTTGGATGGGAGTGTTTTCTTAGGAGAGGTGCATCATTACGGTTGGACTCGATGATCTTGAAGTTCATTTCCAACCATAATGATTCTATGATTCTATAATTATCTTCTGTTTAAGGCATGAATTCATACTGTTCCATGCTTTCCTGTTCCACTGCCTTCCTTTGTATTCCCTGGCAAATCACATACAGGTAGGATATTTGTAATCATATATTCATTTAGCCAATTTTTTTTTCGAATCTCACTCCTGAATTATTTATTTTCCCCTTCCTTCCAGAAAAAAAAAAAAAAAAAAACAAACACTGTTAATTGACAAGCAGCTATTTTCTTTAACGACTGTGAGCTGTTTAACCTAAAACACTGTGAGCTGAGTCAGTCGGTTGAAAGTTCACAAGTCTTTCAGCAGTGGTTCTGTTCCTGCTGGAAACACACTGACCTTTGCTATCATGTTTCTTCTGGAAGTTGCTTTGTTATTTTGATGATTTAAGTCCTTGGCAAGTTTAATAAAGTCAGCAAGTGGCTGCAAAATAATTGTGAACTCACAGCCTGTCTAGTTTCTCGTTAAACTGTCTAGTATGATCACTCAACTAATGATAGCTCCTGGAGTAAGTTAACATGCATGTGGTATTCTTAGTAGCCTCCATTAAAAGTGGGCAATGTAGACCTTAGTTCAAAAATAATTTATACTAACTTCTGAGAGAGTATCTAATGCAGAGATATCTACAGACTGCCTAAGAGAAAATATTATAGTTATCTGCAAATTCTGTTGTGTCATGTCTTTATTTTATCCACTTAATAATGAAGGCCAAACAAACAAACAAAAAACCTCTCAGTGCTGTCCATGGAAAACAACGAATCATTACACTCTTCTTAGTTGCTTTTGTATTGATTTTTTTTTTTTTTTGCACATCTCAGGTGCTGGATAATTGTTACGCAGCTCATGTATAATTCATTTTGCAATGAATGGCAGTCAAACCCACCATATGCAAATTTTGGAGGCATCCTCTGATGCCACAGATCCTCTGATCTGCGAGGATGCTCAGTGGAAAAGATTGCTCTTGCATGGCAGCAACGGAAGTGGGGAAGTCCCATATCCTTCAGACCTATGCCCTGAAATGTAGTTCCCAGGTGGATTCCTTGAACTCTAAGAAAGGTTGTAGCCTTTCCCTATAGGGAGATGAATGACACTCCTTCCCTCTTTTTGGCTGTTCCATAGAACCTGTAGGAAATAAAAAAAAATGAGATTTTGTCCATTGTCAAATTTGGTCAAGAGGTTCAAACATGTCTAGGAGGGACTGACCGTAAGATGCACACACATACGAATGTGCACATGCAGATTTTATTTCAGTAAGCAAAATAGCTTGCCTTGTTACTTCTTAAAGATCAAAACGGCCACTATAAAGAACAAAGAAATGTCAGCTAGTCCACATGAAATGTCATGGTCTCAGAAATGTTTCTGTCCCTTATGAAGTGGGTAAAACACTATTTGTGAGTGATTAATGTTTTACTAAAATGTATGAATTCAAATTGTAATAATGCAAATTTTGTGGATCTAGGCTGAAAACAAAACATAAGATAATGCATTTAATGGATGGCATATAATAGTGAACTTGGATTTGTTAGTGATTCTGGTTTGAAAACAAAAAGCTTATTCTCTTCAATACTGGTATTTTTATATATTCTGCTTTTTCCCCTTCACTGCTTCTGCTATAAGAAAGTAAAAGGGATAATAATAGCCAGATCTTTCTGTATTGGTACTTTTTAGAAGCTTATGCTTTCTAATACTTATGCTTTTCATAAAAAAAAATGAAATCAAGGCAAATTCATAGCTGACACCCATACACCAAAAGTATGAAGTGTGAGAAAATGATTTATTTCCTGTGAAGGTCATGTATTTTTGCTTTCTAATAAAACTTTCCTCTTAATTTTTTGCTTTTGAGTAAGGTCATTAAGAGAGGGGGATGAATATCTGTAGTCTTGCTCGCCCCTATTAAGAGCAATTACAGGCTGCTATTTGACCCCAATCTGGCAGAACAGCTCTTTTATAGCTTTTTACTCATGACATTGGTGTGGGAGGTTGCTGAGGCCAGAGACGAATGTGTTTGAGCAGCTGTTCTGCTAGGGATCACTGCTGATCTTTGTGTGAAAAAGGTGATTCACTAGGAAGATTAAGTGTGTATTTGGTCTCTATACAAGCCACATAACTTACATACATTCCTTTGTTTATTCTGGCAGATGGGTGCAGAAATATAGATGGGTTTCACCTCAGACACTTTGATGTGTCCCTGTGTCTTGTTCTGTCCAGTCAGGCCAGCATTTATTTTCTGTAGTTTCTTTGTGGAGTCTAACACAACCTTCTGACCAAAGTTGATATTAACATTGCATGACAACATTACTCAGTCTAACGGTGGAGTCCAGTGGCTCAAGTCACAAAAGTTCTTCTTGAACCTTTGGAAGGTTCTTTTCATCTAGAAGCTCAAAGCTAGAAACTTCTCCCAGAAGAAGGCATCTAGAGTCACGCCAATCCCTGGTCCAAGGAGTAATTATGTTAAGCAATCACTGAATATAGTGAATAGAGCAAATCTGGGAGCTGGCACATGGATTTCCTAATATGCATGTGAAATCCCCAATTAAGAGGCTATCTGTCATGGTAGGAGAACCAGGCTTCCTCTTATTATTTCTCTGTCTCTCTAGCCTTTAAAAATTCAAACTTCTCCTTCAGAAATTCAGCAGCTTCAATTCTTGGAGACCAAAGAATTCTGTAGAATCTTGTTACTAGGATTTTAACCTCAGCATTCAGAGTTATACATTGGAACCTCTCCCTCTGAAGAACTGCAAGGCATCATATATGAACAGCACCCCAACAATCTTTTTAAAGGACAGTGGCAAAACCTTTGTTTTGGAAAGGATTTTATTCTACACTTCATAAAATCTGCTGAAAAAAAATGTTTACTACGTAGATTCTCTGTTGATTTGTTTTTCGAGGGGCAAGAAATATGGAAAAATTCTGAGGATTGGATATTTATATTCATTTGCAAGATGAAATCATGATTTGCAGATGAATTGCAAGATGAAATCATGATTTGCAGAAGAAATTTCAAGTGCCATCCTAACTATCAGGCCAGATATGAAAGCTTGTCTATTTGCTATGTAAGACTTTCTGTTGTTGTTGTTGTTTATCTCATTAGGCACCTACGTTTGATTAAGTGTTGTTTGGTATTTAGCTATAAATAATAAATCTAGGAGAAGAAAACATGTCTTTAAGCTGATAACTATCTCTTCTTACACACTGTAATTGCCTTTGCACTGTTCCAGTTGGATTACAAGATCCCAGTTTAGTGATCTTGTGCTCTAGATGATGCATATATTTATGATTGTTTGCCTCATGACGATGAATAAAATATAGATATTAGCAGTAGGGTGATTGGTGGACACCTATATACTCAGGTCTATAGCTCAGGTCTGCTAAGCATGGTCCCTCAGCAAGTCTGCTGATGAAACAAAACTGGGAGGAGTAGCCGATACCCCAGAGGGCTGTGCTGCCATCCAGAGGGACCTGGACAGACTGGACAACTGGGCGGTGAAAAACCTCATGCAATTCAACAAGGCCAAGTTCAAGGTCCTGCACCTGGGGAGGAATAACCCCAGACACCAGTACAGGCTGGGGACCGACCTTCTGCTCTGCAGAGAGGGACCTGGTGGACGATAAGTTGACCATGAGGCAGCAGTGTGCCCTCGTGGCCAAGAAGGCCAAGGGGATCCTGGGGTGCATTAAGAAGAGCGTCTCCAGCAGGTTGAGGGAGGTGATCCTGCCCCTCTGCTCAGCCCTGGTGAGGCCACATCTGGAGTATTGTGTCCAGTTCTGGGCTCCACAGTACAAGAGGGATGTGGAGCTGCTGGAGAGAGTCCAGCGCAGGGCTACAAGGATGATCAGGGGCCTGGAACATCTGCCCTATGAGGAGAGGCTGAGGAAGCTGGGCCTGTTCAGCCTGGAGAAGAGAGGGGACCTAATCAGTGTCTATGAGTACCTCAAGGGAGGCAGTGAGGAGGATGGTGCTGGTCTCTTTTCAGTGGTAGCCACCAACAGAACTAGAGGTAATGGCCACAAACTGAAACACCAAAAGTTCCACAGGAACTTAAGGAAAAATTTCTTAACAGTGAGGGTGACAGAGCACTGGAACAGGCTGCCCAGAGAGGTTGTGGAGTCTCCTTCTCTGGAGATCTTCAAAACCCGCTTGGACGCAGTCCTGTGCCACGTGCTCTAGGTGACCCTGTGCGTGCAGGGGGGTTGGACTAGATGATCCCTAAAGGTCCTTTCCAACCTTAAGGAGTTTATGATTCTATGATTCTATAAAAATTTCTTAACAGTGAGGGTGACAGAGCACTGGAACAGGCTGCCCAGAGAGGTTGTGGAGTCTCCTTCTCTGGAGATCTTCAAAACCCGCTTGGATGCAGTCCTGTGCCACGTGCTTTAGGTGTCCCTGCGTATGCAGGGGGGTTGGACTAGATGATCTCTAGAGGTCCCTTCCAACCCTAAGCATTCTATGATTCTATGATTCTATGACAGCCCTCAGGCGATGGGCTTTGAGCAAACTGGCCATTTCGGGGTTTCTGGGAATGCCGTCCTCCTCCACCTTCCAGTGGTGAGCTCATAAACAAGCATAGTCATTTGGTGATTGGTCATCTAGAAAGTTTCTCCAATGTCCACAGACAGGGGACACATTTACTTGTAGAACTCTGTCTTTTCACTCTTCCGTTCTTAGATTCTTGAGTGTACTGAGGTGCACTATACTCAGTGGTTTTCCATGGCAAGTGAGAAATGTGGATTCACTTTCTTGTCACTAGCCATGCTGGGACAGTCTCAGATCTGATATATTTCAGTCCTTCTGCAGTCAGAAAGAGAGAGCACAGGATTTGGTGTATGGTGTGGAAAAGGTTATTTTTCCTTTTTCATTCAAATTCCACTTGCTCCCTAATAAAGGACATGTTGCATTGATGGCTGTCAGATAATGCTTACTCTGAGCTGAAATGTGAGTACTTGGAAGTTATATATATATTGATTGGGATATGGGATCATGGTTTATGTTGAGAGAAATGTATTTTTTCTATTAGGTTCAAAAATACCATAGCCCTTGAGTCTACTTTCACAAGTCAGTTGATGGTGAGGATTGTGAATGAGTGATGTATCATGCACACTCTTTTCATGATTTTTATTTCCATTTTCCTTCTTTTAGTTCATCTGACATGATTGTGTATTCACTTCAGGTTACAATTGAGGATCAGTATCTGTAAACCTTAAGCTTTCCCATGGGAGAGGAAAGCCACCAGTCTGTTGGAATTTCACAGTAAATGAGTCGGGAGTTGAGAAAAACAAGCAGCTTAGGTCAAGTCTTAGTCCCTGGATTACTCCAAGCCAGACTGTGCCAGAGCATTTCGTGCAGATAACTCAGATCATACTTGACAAGAGTCTTGAGCTGCAGCAAGCATGCCGTTCAAGTGAGTATATATGATGGCACGACAATAATCGCTCAAGGAAAGAGAGAGTGTGCACTGTGCATTAGCTGTAGATGCTTTTGTTCTAAAGGAACTAATTACAAATTAAGCACCACACTGATTTTATAAAAGGTTGGTAACCACTGATTACATAATTTTGCATTACATAATTATGCATACATAATGCTTTTTTCCTCAACACCTATAAAGGTCTTACTGTTGTGAATTGCACCAAATCATCTCATGACATGACTGAATTGTTTAGCTTTAGGGCACTAATTTGTTCTCACACGTTTCACGGCCCATTTCACCTTTTCTCACAGTAGTGGAGATCTCTTTGGATGAAGCTTTTAGAAAGTGCTGACGGGTGCAATCTGCAAAATTTCACAAAGCCAGTCCTGCACTATCGGGGAAAGGTGCATTTCTCAGGGAGAACATTCCTAACCAAAAATTGAAGATTTAGGATTAGACAGCTTCCGTAATATTAAGCTTCTAAAAATGGTTGAGTCTCTTTATCGAGTACTTTTGCTTTAAGTTATTTATAAAGTCTCTGAAAATGATTTTTATAAAGTTGTAAAGGGACTTGCACGTGTTCAGTTTCACTAGGGATGGATCAGAACCAGCAAGCGCAAAGGGGCGCAGGTGGTCAGACTATGAAGTGCTACAAAGGACAAGGCCAGAGATCAGGTAACAGCTCCACATGAAAGACTTGCAGAAGCTGGATGTCAGTGGAGAGACAACCCCTCAAGGCAGTGTTCACACTCCCCTTTGTATGCAGTGTAGAGGGTTAGCTATGCAACGCTGCTGCAACAGCCAGGAAACTGGGCATTTCACACCTAATGGTGACAGTGACATATGTCATATTTAGTAATAACTTATGATATATCTTAAGGACCATGGAATAAAGAGTAGCCCATAAAATCAAACAGCTGAGTTCCTTAATGATTCATTTAATGATCTGCAAATGATGTCTGATATCACTGATAAATTTATGCAATGATTTATAATATGTGTTTATATGGACTGGGTCTCTGGTGTGCAGCAAGGAAGAGTTATGCTTTGATTTGAAATGTTCACCATGGAGGGTAACATGCCTGAATTTGTTCATTGTAACTGCTCATAATATATTTAGCATTTATTTTAAAAACTTTTGTTAGACAGAGAAGCATTTCTGTTATCACCAACTCAAAGAGAATGAGATCAAACAAATGTCTAACCATAATTCAGTCTTTTTTTCTCGGTTCAAACAGGTACAGTGACCAATGTTGTGTATGGCATAACAAACTACACACATAAATTTTCTTCTCAGACATTTATTAACACAGCAATGTGAAATCTTGTTATTGCCAGCAGATCTAGGACATCAATGTCGCCACATTTTTCATTTCACTTCATATATGTCATGCGCAATTTATATTTATATATGTATACACCTATATATACACACATGCACTTGCTTATTAAAGCACATAGATATTCTCATTGAAATCTCAAGATAGGGCTCTAATGTCTTTTTGGATCATTGTGTTTACTTAACTAAAGTCATAGACAAACAGCAAACTACTAAGCAACGGCTATACCTCCCTTCCTTCCGACTTACAGATCACATAGTCTGAAATGAAAGAAGGGAGGGAAGAAGAAAGGGAGGGAGATTCAAGCTCAGAAAATTACAAGTGGAACAATATGCAAGCTGCAAGCATTCAGATGATGCTTGGGAATCTGGTGTAGCTGGATCAGAAAATGGAGCAGGCAGAAGGAAGAAAGATAGTCTGCTCCACTCAAAACTCCCAAGGAAATGGCAGCAGAGAATAAGGCAGGCCTGGCTCTCTGCGCTGGCTAGAAGGACAGTGGTTCAGGCGAGACCTCAATCCCACCTGTATAGACAAAGACAGAGAGGAACAACTCATGGCATTAGCCTGGCGTTGCCTTAGCTGGTCTGACAACTGGTGCTTCCTGACAGCTCCTGAGGGCACAGAAGTGACGGGTATATTGCACGTACAATTAGGCAGTGTTTGCTGAAAACAAAATAAAATAATTTATTGAGATCCTGGTGGTACTTGCATGGGAAATCAAATTTCACTAATAGCCTAGTTCGTCCCTATTTGGTGGTGACAGTCTTTTTCTTTGCAAGAGTCTCTGCATCAGTTTTCCAGAATCTAAACATGTCTTTACTGATTTTTGGCAACGTGGGGCAGAGAGCAGCAGAGCAGGGGGAGCATGTGAGTGAACACAAATCAGAATAGACCCTGCTCTACCACACGCGGGTACAGACCATGGAGCTAGAAATCCTGCAACACTCCAGACAACAGGAAGCTTGAAAAGATTTCCCCTCCTTGGGAGCAGTGCCCGTGGCCCAACCTTCACTGCACAACAGGCAATTATGGGACCCATGACGGCTCCATCCACAGCCACCGGCATCTCCCAGCATGTCACTGTGCTGGTGCAGGCAGCCCTGGTGAGAGGCCCGCTCTGGTCCAGCTTCCTCACAGCCTTGTGCAGGCCTGGCTGGGCCTTGCGCTTCATGCCAATGAGCACTTCCCTGTCACCTGGCTGCAGCAGGATGGGCCAGCAGCTGCTCTCTTCCTAGCTCTGTAGCACATGGGAATGGCCTGGTTCCCTGAACAGTGGTGTTTCTCATGTCTGCAACTGCAGGGGGGCCTTCACTTTCAAGGAGCAGTACACACTGGGGTCCAGCAGGAATCCTGAGCTCCTCCTCAGTGACCCCCTCAGGTGAGCTCCTCCTCAGTGAACCCCTCAGGTTAGGGCATGAAGGACACGTGCTTTTTGCTTTGCTGTCACTAAGTTCAAATATAAACATAAAATCATGGCTGTCTTTCTTCCCAACCGCCGCCTCTGACAGCAGGCCTCAGTTCATATCTCCTGCAGCCTCTTCAGCTTGTATTCAATGTCAGTGTCAAAGTCACAGTGGAACTTTCTCAGTAGGGTCAAGGGCTGGCTTTTCTCACCACTGCAAGCTCAATAGGGTCAAGGGCTGGCTTTTCCCACCACTGCAAGAGCAGGTCTTCATTTGGTTGCCTACAGTACATGATTTGTTGAGTAGGAGTTGTTGTCACAGACACTGTGAAAGGATCTCCCTGAGCGGCTCCACTAAATCCAGTCTTGTGGCACTGAGTTACTTCAAAGGAATTACTGAGGTGAGGAGAGCTGAGTGCAGAAATAAGCCCTATAAGGCTGCAGCCGGCAGCAATGCTTCTGGTTTTGAATACAAAAAAACTGCAGTCACTGAGATTTCAAGTGAGAGGTGAAGTGCTTGAGGAGCTCACCCAGGAACATCTCCTTGTTGCTTACTGCACAGCCTCGTGCTTTGGTAGACATGTATGTTATTTCATTCTAAATCAAGGATAGCTAGAAAAGACATGCCTAGATGTAAAAATGATATTCATAGAGGTGCCTATAGCCGCACGGGAGAAGGAATTTTAGCCAGACTCTTTGCATTTGTTTCCTATTGAACAACATACACTATATAAACAATAGGAACACTGTTAGAGAATGTTTCTCTAAGCTTTTAGGATGAAAAAAAAAAAAAAAACCCAAAACATAAATGTCACCCAGAAGGAGGTCTCACTCCCATCCTTCCTGTTTATTGAAGGTATGAATGCCTGTTTGTTTCTTAGGAGTACTCATGATCTCAAATGCTGACTCTTCATTCCTCTGTGTTTATGTTTCCATACTGTGTATATGGCTACAGGAAATTTATCTGAGGCTGTGTTTTCTTTGGGTCTACCTGAGTTTACAGTGGCAGCTGTGGAAGAATTAATGGTGATCTGGGATCTGGCATCTCCAGAACAGAGGAATACAAAGTTACTAGTGATTTTCTTTGTTCTCTAAGATCATGACAGGCTGTAGGAATGAAAGCAGAGGAACCACACATTACTAGACTACTTTCTGGGGTCACCCTCTCCCTGCTAGAAACAACTAATGCATCAAGTATGAAGCATCACAAGAGGGGCCAGGTCTGCAGGTGAGCATGGGCTGAAATGTGTATGTGCACATGTGTTACCACTTGCTCATTTTGTGCTTGGATTGGTCACCACAGGCTTCTTTTTCATTTTTTTTTTCTGTTTTAATAAGAAAGAGGCATGTAAATGCTAAACTGGTTTGAAAGAGAGAGAGAAAAGTGGGGTTCCATGATATACAGCTCTTCCTTTGTCTGTTCTCTATGCACAGGCAAACAAAAGAAACCAGTCTTAATTGCCAACCCAACCCAAATTGCCACAGATTGACCTTGGAGAAAGTCTTAGGTCTCTATAATTCTGTAAGTGTCTTTGTTGTTGCTTGGTCAGGAGAGTGATTTTGATTTCTAAAACAGAACATCAGATGAGATGATTGTCACACCTGGTCTTTGTTTTTTTGCCTGGTTGGTAACAACTGCTGTCAAGACTTTTAAGACTTTGGTGCCAGACAAAAGTAAGCAGTGGCTATGTTTCTCCAGATTTGTATTGTTCTACTCCCCTGAGAAAAACTGGGAAGGGAGCTGGCACTCCCAGACACAAGTCATTTTCTCCCTGGAGGAGCTGGGAAGAGATCTCCAGTGCCAGGAGCAGGGCAGCCTGTGCCCCCTCTGACACACTCGAAAGACTTGTGCCTTGCTACGGCTGCTCTAAATAAAAGCAGTCCTAGAGCGGTGCTGCATTATACTAATTAAATCCCACTAAATCTGTGGGATTAAAAGAAATAATTTGCACTTGCATTTCAAGAGAAGTTAACAGCATTTACATGTTCAGTTTCTTGTGTTTTTTTTTCCTCCCTCGTACCCAGAATATTCAAATTGATTGTCTTCAGATTCAAATATTGCATTTCAAGTCTCCACACATTAGAGAAAAACAAGAGAGAGGTACATGCCTTGTTTAATTTTTAATTAGGACACCTGAAAGTGTGGCCAAAAGAGAAGTATTTCGCTTTCATCAGTTTGATTCTTTTTCTGTATGTGTATATATATATATGTATACATATATAATGTCAGGATTTCAGAGAACCGCAAAATGTAAAGCACCAATACAAGATCACAGTTTTCTGTGCATTAAAGCCCTCAGTTTATTCATAGAAAGTGGGATGGAGCTGCAGTGTAGCAGAAGGTTTTCCCTTTTAGGACCGAGAGGTCCGAAAAGATGTGCTTGGTATGTGTGAGTTAAGTCCCTTGTCGTATGCTTGTCTCTCATTGCTAGTTTTTGAGCAAAACCAGATGAGTAAATTTGAAGGGACACTGAATGGTCGATCATCATGGACTTCACAGAGACTAACTGGTTTTGAAAGGGAAGAAAATGTTTCTCCAGCCATTGGGAAGCTGATCTGGATCCAAAGTCTATCCAGAACCTATCTACAGTTTGGCCCTGCTGGCCTTGGGGCTAATGGGAGATGGGAGATGTATGTAGGGGCCAGTTTCAGAGCTAAGCCTCTATAGCGAGTGTGAAATACGTAGTGTGTGCTACCCTGCTGCCAGTTTTGTGGCTGGCATCATGGCAGGTCCTGGCTGCAAAGCTGCGAGTCGACTGCACCTTCGCCCTTCAGCTCGGCTCTGGAGCTTGGCATGGGCTGGAGCTGCAAAGTGGCTGCCTCTACTGAACTGTGATTTCCTCAGTACTTTAATTTGGCCAGCTAAGGGCAGATTAACAAAGGGATGGAGAAGGAATTTCCCTGGTATCAGGCCACGTACTGGGCACAGAGCTGTTTGAGTTGCTTATCGAGACATTTGCAAATGTTGTTGAATGTATAAGGCAGTCTATTGAGTATAAGGCAATCTATTGTGCTCCAAAATCAGTCAAACAAAGCTGAAACTGTTTGGATGAAGTTTTTGCAAGCAGTTTAGTGCATGGCTCATATGTGAGACGGAAATACAGCAGCTACAGTTACAAAGTATTAAAAAACAAGATCTTAGTTTATGCTGGGTATAGGGTATAAGTATAAGGTATTGCTGTTGGTTCCTCATGTTAGGCGGATGACTAGCCCTTGAAAAAAGGGTCGAGGTCTTTGTAGTTTAGCAGAGGAAGAAAGTCCATCTGAGTGGCACTAACGTATAGGCAATATAGACTGTCGGTGTCTTTCTACTTTCTGCTCTTTCCCGTAGCTCTGCCATTTAATTCCTGCGGGCTATTCTGCCCTCTAGTGACTGCCACGCTGTCTCACGTGCCTCCCTCTCCCATTCTCCCACTCAAGTGATGCTGACTGCGGCTCGGAGCAGAGTCTTGGACACAGACCCAAGGGCAGGAGGGTTAGGTTGAGGGTTTGCAGTTGGGTTAATTTTAGGCATGGCAGAAATTCAAAGACTATAGCTCCTGTTGAAGTGGGGGATCTCTGTGCATTGCTCTTTTTAATTACAGCTAATTTTGTCATCACCTATTAAAAATAATCTGCACCAGTCCATTTGCCTGAAAAAATGTATAAGCAGCATTTGTATATGTGTGGTGTTTCTGAATTTGTGTAGAGGTGTGTATATTCTTTCAGAAGCTTATTCTGGCTATAGACTTTGTGTATTTGATTTTTTTTTTCCCTTGTCATAACAGGTATGGGTTCTCTGGCTCTTTCTTGAGCTTTGTACTAAGACCACTGTCTAAGTGGTCTAAGGTCTAAGATCAAGATTTTCATCTGACGACCTCAGCATTTTGACAAGGTCGTTCAGTGTTGCCAGGTCTAGGGACCAAACTGCAATTCCAGTGTCTCCTGTATGGCCTGCGATTGAGGACTTCAGCCTTATCTCTCTCTACTCCTGGAGGTGAGAGCAGCATCTCCCAGCTAGGTTAGGGATGTCTTTAAGGGAACGGTCATTCTTTGTTTTCTCCAGAAAGAAGCAATAGATCAGATGGATACATTCTGTAGACCAGATTAATTGGACCTTGCTGACTAGATGTGATATCTTTGCCTTTATTTTTTTTTCCTCATATATCAAAAAATCTGGAGAATGACAAGAGAGTTGCTGAGCTACTTCTCTAGTGAAACACATGCAATTTCCAGTTTAGTCACTTGATAGTTTCACTCTGGGGTATTTGAAATGTGTGCAATTTGAAGAACCCATGAAATACAAAAACATGTACAGATTTATCATTATAAATCTGTAAAATTACAAAAGCTAATATAACACCAAATTTTGTAATAAAAGATTTTGGTCAAGCCAAACAAATCTTAAGCACAGGTTACAAAGTTACAAGTAAACCTTTAATCCATCTGTGTGAAAACAATGGCAAGGGAGCTCATGAGGAGTAGACACATACTCGAAACGATGATTAACTATGCAAATAGTTTGTATCCTTGTTTGCACGTACTGTCAACAGTTGAATTTATACCTAACTAGTCCTTTCATGTGATCAGTGGCAAAAAAAAATCCATTACCACAATATCATGTGCTCATTTCAATGACAAGGAAGAACAGTATGATCCTTTATTCCTGTTTTGGTTAATTATGGTCCCAGCGCAGCTAAGGCGATAGTGAACAAGGGGAAGTTGGCAGAGCTGTATTTGATGTCTGCTTTGACATTTCAAATTACTTTTGTTTTATTTTACTAACTAATTTTTATAATGACTTTGGGAGACAGATTGCCCCCTACATGTTCATTATTACAACATGATCACGGTGAGACAAATGCTTATTCATTTCTAGATTCTAATGGTGCCTAATTAACGTTTTTGAACTCTGACGCTCCTTTTTCCCATTGAAAGGAGCAGTGCAAATACTACATTTTACATTTTGAAAAATTATGCTGCTTTACCTTAATTTGTGGACTATCACCCCAGTCTGTAGAGCTGGTATCTGCTGGAAGCTTTAACATCTATTTGTAAGGGCAGGCTCAGCTTTTTATGTCTATGTCTAACATCTTTCTACCTCTAACACACACTCAGAGAAGAAAACCGCACAAAGGAATCTTGTCTTTGTTGTTTCTCCTTGATTAATCCTCCTTTTGGAAAAACTTTCTTCTACCCCACATACCTCATCCAGATGCTTGGATAGCAACATTGGAATGGTAGGCCCACTCAGAAACCTAGAAGCTACATGAGCTTTATTTTTGTTGGAGTTCCTTGCAGATCATGATCCTGATCCCATTGTGGCTGGACTGAACTATACAGCAGAAATATGTCTTGATTTTGCAAATTAACAGATGGTCCAAAGTGAAATTCGTCATTATCGTGCAATCAGCAAAACCTGATTTGGTCAGAGCTCGTCCTGATCAAGAGGATGAGGATTAGGGTTAGACAAGGGGACTGGGTTGGACTTTTGCTCAGTCATTTAAGGTAGGAGAAGCCCAGGAGACAGCTGAAATTCTACCTAAAAGATTCTATTATTAGATAAATGATATATATACCTTTGGAAATCATCTTGTGTACATTCTCTCCAAAGCAAGGCTTTTGGGCAACTGCCCATCATGACAGTCTTACAAGAGAAACATGCTTTCTGTTAGTGTAAATTTCTAGAATTGGTGAATATAAACAGAATAATTCACAAAACATAACTCCAATCTAGAGAACATTAATTGTACTGTCCTTTAGGAGGATGCAGATATTATCACACAGTTCTGTTCTAATTTACTCCGAAGTGATGCTGTCTCTCTCCACATACTATTCAGGAATATCCCCTACAAAGAATAGCCTCCCCTTGGCTAAAATCAGCCATTGTGTCTTTCACTCACAGGGATACTGAATTTTGTTAAATTGAGCTTCTGGCAATTGTTTTTCTCATTCAGATAACTCTGGTCCACTTAAATTGTCACTATATAAGTGCTTCAAATTTAAATACTGTGGGAAAATGAACACCCCTTTAAAAAAAAATCCATTTCTTTAAGGTTGAGGGGGAAAGTGAAGTTCTTTTTTTTTTAAAAAAAAAAAATCCATTTCTTTAGGGTTTAGGCCTCTGGAAGAGCAAGGATGCAAGACCAGCTCCTGGATGGGATGCCCAGCACATCCAAGGCCAGCTGCTGGAGGGATGCACTGTGTGATGTGTGACAGGTCGGCACTAGCAGCTGGAGTAAGGCTGCAGGCCCTGGGTGCCTGTGTGTCCAGGAGGGAGCAACTGGGGAGACTGGAAATCCAGGGGCCAGCTACTGCATTAGCTGAGCGTCTAGGCCCAGCTGCTGCATGGATGTACATTGTACAAATGTATATGCATATAAATATATATATGTCCCACTGATGGATCGTCCTTCTGATCAGCAGGAGAAGGAACAGGATGGGGCCCTTGTTGTTGTTTGTGCTGAGAGTGCTCTGAGATTGTCTGTGTGTGTTGAAATGTGTGACTGCCCACATGTATATATAGGGTGCTCTCTCTGTCTCTTACACATATGTATGTGTGCAAGTGTTGGGGCCTAATGGCAATATATGCTCAGCCTTGCTATTGGGTGGACCTAGGAACATGGAACATGGCTACCCATGCCCCATGGGGCAAGCAGGCTCAGCCTCACACTAATTAATGAATACTGTACAAAGAAGCCAGGGTTAAGCATTTCTGTCACTGCTTAAAAATCCTGTTTTTTTAAATGATCACTTATTTTTATGAAAAATGGATTACCATGATACGACTTGAGTACAAATATCATCATATGATGATTTGAGAATCATCAAATATCATCAAGATGATTTGAGAATCATCTTGAAAGTTAGCATAAGCTACTGCACAACTTTAAAGTTAGCACAAGTTACTAAGTTAAAATATCTCTATCCATACAGCTCATTTGAATGCAGAGCTATCTGGACTGGATTTCTCCATTTCTCTTTGTTAGCGCTGAAGTTATTTGACATTTGGAGGTTTGTTTATGCATACAGGTGTGATCTCACCAGCTCTGGGCTCCAAAGCACAGGTCTGATTAGAGCCTCATTTCTGACTCAGCTATTTACGTTGCACAGCATCAGCTGCACATTTATCTGTGGCTCCGAGGGGGACACAGTCAGCACTGAGTCACCGCTGCCGCAGGGGTAAAACCGTCAGCATCCTGTCATCTTGCCCACCTTGATATGTTCATTTTAGTGTGAAATCCATTTAGGACACAGCAGGTAAGTGCTGACTCATTGGTTTGATTTTCTGCAGCTTGTTTCTATCTCTGGTGGAATTCAGGCAGTGCTCTTCTTTTTCAGTATTGTCATTAGTGGGTTTGAGAGAGGAGCTGATCATCCCTCTGACAGCTGGTCAGACCTCTGTTCAGAGAAACATTTGGTCTGATATGGAGAGGGAAATGACCATTCTGATGGGTATTTAGTACGTGCAGGTAGGTTACTGGGTTTCATTTTTTCAGATAGAGTTTCTGGCATTTATTTATTTATCTACCTGCATGGCAACAACACTTTTAATCGAGAGGGATAACCCAACTGCAGTAGGTACTTAGGTACTTTATACTCCTGATAGAAATAAGTACTTGCAAAAGGATTTAGGAGTCCCTTAAGACAGAAGACAGACTCTAGACCAAGATCTGGGTTATTTTTAATAGTAGAGAATGAGGTTCTCCTCTCATGTTAGAGCAGGAAGAGCAATAAATTATTACTTCATTTTGAGTAGCAGTACTCCTATCTTAAAGAGTATATTGTAATAAATGTAATTATGTAGAGCATGCTGTCTTAACTTCCAATGTTGCACGCGCAAAACATTGTAAGATTCGAACAAACAGAAAGGGTTTGTTAGCATGTTCCGTGTGCCATGATCTCCTCCCATAAAACTAGCTTGCAAATAATTGAGCATTACTGTACCAACCTAATGCAGCTATTGCTTTTTATTGCAAGGTGATGTAAAAGGTATCATTAGGCAGCCCTGCTATCCGATCAAGCAACAGTCGTACTTGATCCTGCACATTTGCAATTCCAAAACAGAACTGCAAGGGCCACAATGGGAAAGTCAGATTCCTTTCTCGACCTCTGTGCAAAGGGCTGAGAAGCCCTCGGAAAGAGATAAACGTCACACTTAAGAGAAGCCTCCCGTGATGCCCCCTCTCACGTTAGCGCTCTGTGTGCCCCGTAACATGGCGTGGGACCCCCTAGTCCCCCGGTGCCGCCATCAGGAGGCGGCGGGGGGGTGGCAGGAGGCCGCGCCGCCCGCCAGGGGGTAGCAGCGCCTCACGAGTCACGCGCTGCCCCAACGGCGGCACCAACCGCTGCTCCAACGGCCGCGCCAACGGCCGCCCCAACGACTGCCCCAACGGCCGCTGCCACGGCTGCGCCAACGGCCCCACCACGGCAGGTTGTGCTGCCGGAGTGACCTCCGTTGCCGGCACACACACCAGTAACTGGTATTATAGCAAACCCGCAGACCTTGCCTGTGACAGTGCCCTTGAAAGCCCGCAAGGAGTAACACTTTTGCGTTATTGCTGCATTTTCTAGTCTTCCGTGATTATAGTACAGTTTACACGGAGAGATGAGCGTGCCTGTTGGAAGCCTCGTGTCGAAAGGCACTGCATACACCACACTGCTGCCCGCTGCTGCTGCAGCCTGGTGCCAGGTTACTCAGTCGTGCCTCAGCGTTGGCGCTGAGCAAGCAGGACCGTGGAGATGCGCGTGTGTGTCTCCGTCTCCCGCCGCAGGCGGCCTCGGCAGAGCGAGCTGCGCCCGCCGGCACGGCCAAGCGCTGGCAACGCGCGTGCTGAGGAATGTGGGGCACGGGGAAACGCAGACTGCTCTGCGAGCTCAAAGCATGGAGCAGATTAAGAGGGCTTTGAAGTCACCAAGGAACTGTGGGTGATGAGTACAGGCTTTTACAGTGTGTTTATGTTTGATAGAATCTTTCCTCTCTCTTCTATACACAGGTTCGTTTTGATTATACAAGTGCTCTCATTTGCCTTCTCCTGTCAGAGAAACTTCCCATAACTGCACTGAGATTTCATCATTTTATCCCTACAGTTCCAGGACTCAACATAAACCTCTTTTCTATGGACTTTTGTACTACAGCAGCAACACAGCCAGTGAATAAGGAAATGAGGCTGAGCTTTGGCCTTCCGAATATGCTACACATTCAGGGCCTGTTGGGTCTGGAGGTCTTTTCAGGACGAGCACTATCACACATTTCCCCGTAGTCTTTCAGATGCACGCTCGCAACATGTGCATGCTGTGCCTATGCATCCAAGCAGTTAAATTCATTAGGCAAAATAAGCCAACCAACATCATATGCCATCATACGCAGAGGCAGGAGTGAGACTCACTAGATGGCAAGGATTAAAATGTAAAGCCTTAATCAGGGGAAAGGCTGTCAAGACTTTTCTAGTAAAGATTAAAGGCCAAAAAGGCATGGGCTACCAGCGGTGCTTAAAATGAAACTGCATGTGTAGCAATGTCAGATATCCAGCGGTGGCTTTCTGGTGCGATGACATATTCTGCTGTGATTCAGACAGACCCAGCAGATAGCTGCACCTGTCAAACTGATCCCAATCTTTTCATCTGTAGGGATCGGAAGAGGGAAAAAGGAATCAAGATGAATCCCGAATATTGGAAGAACTATTTCTGCGAGATAAATCAGATTTTAAGTAGCCTCTGGAATAATTCTGACTAACCATCTCCTTTGCGTAATATTGACTGGTTTAAATTTGATCTAAAGAGAAGAATGGCCCCAGTAAAGCTACAAGAAGAGTGCCCTGCGGTTGCTCATTTGAGAGGCTGAGTAGTAGCTGAGTGATTAAAGGAATTGTCCTCATGTTACCTTTATGTAGCCAGTGGAGAAATGTGCAACTGTTACTTCCTTTTATGAGGGCTCAGGCAGGCAGAGGAAAGAAGAGAGAGCCACACTGCAGCCTGGGGCTGTCCAAATGACTGTGGTTTTTTATATCATCAAGAGCAAACATTAGCATTCTATAAAATTAGAGAGATGGAGCTCTATACACTTCTAGTGTGGATTTAATGTCTGTTTTTGTATGACAGTTGGTGTTTTCCTTTCCTTTCCTATAAGAACTGAAACTACTGTGCTATTTGGGGGATCTGATCATACAGGTTTTGTACACCAACAGTTTTCCAGGGTATGCCCATGACAAACCATATCATATGCAAGCATGCATATTTGTAATGAACATATGATGCATTATTCTAGCTGTGTGTTGCTTCATTTTCAAGTTATGCACTTGAAAAGAAAGTACAGAAAAAGGAAATCCTGCCTAGAAAAAGGAATTTTCCTGCCTAGAAAAAGGAATTGCTATAACCATGACTTTGTATTTATTTGTGTGGCAAATGGCTTTCTTCTTTATGTATCTGTATATTGCTTTTTTTTCTTTTACAACCAATTTGTGTCAAATTCTCTTACAGACCTTGTATAATGGAGATACCTCTACATTTATATTCCAAGGCATAGATGTTTCCTTGAGTTTTCGTGAAGCTTTTCTGCATAAGTGTGGATATTTATTTCTTTGTAAGCTCAACACCATACAGGAGAGTAAACAATATGTATTGAATAAATATAGCTAGATTAACCAGTGCAATAATACAGGCAGATCTGAGTCTTTTAGAAATTTCAGAATGTAATTTAAAATGAAAACAATTAACCATAAGCTCCTGAAATCTGAGGTTTAACAGAGTAAACAACAACAACAAAGAACTTGCAGGCAGCCTGTCAAATGACAGCTATGTAATAAAAATAATCTGATGTATGTCTGCAAAGCCTCCCGTTTTTTGTTCCCTGATGTGGTTAGCCCACCTTGTGTAGAGCAGGAGGGGACTGAGCACATGGACTTACTGTTTTGCTGTTGGCACCTTCCTCCCCTAAATTCCTGGAATTTCTGGTTACCCAAGCAACCCCAAAGCTTCCAAATCCTGCCCTTTTCAATATGTGATGATGTCTGCATGGTCTGGAGTGGCCTTGGCCCTGAACAGTCATGATGCTTGGACCTGCAAAAAAGATAGAACGAGAATAAAGGCTGAAACCTGGGGACTCTAATACCAGGATTTCTTAAGATCAGACCACAAGGAGCATTTCAGCCATGGTTATTTCCAGAGTAGAAGTTTGGACCCACTTTAATGCTGTCCTGCTTCTACTCCTCCTATATTCCTGAGCATTTTCCATTGAACTGAAGACTGTATTGCTGGTTCACTGTAGCGTTAAAAACCGCAGCACATTAAACAGACCCACACCTCTGAGTCTGAGTTTTTACGTGGAGGTAGAAATGAGCAGCTGCACCCACTCGCTCTCACCAGTTTTAGGAAATGATGGACTTTGTGTGTGCGGTGCTTACTCTTGTAAACTTGCAACAGTGCTGGTATAATGCAGGAAGGGCCTGGCTGCTGGAATTATTGTGCTTTCTGGTAGGAATGCAGGTAGCTTAGGGAGGATCAGCAAGGTAGGGGAAGGAAAACAAGCACAGGAAATCACTTACCTGTTTTGTCCTCTTTGCTAAAACTGCGTAATATAGAAAACAATATTGTTCATGAAAGCATTGATTAACTCTCTCGTCCCTTTTTGTGTCAATACATTTGGTACAGAAATAATAAGCAACATAAGTGAAAGCAGGAAACTTGACTCTCTCATGCTGGACATACTTTCCCATTCCTGTGCTTCATCCTTTTCTGGGTGATTTCTAATTTCAGCCTCCCCTCAGAATGTCAAAATTCCCCTTTTGGAACAGTATGTTTTTGGCGAAACTTGCTCAGCAGGTTGTGTCTAGCCACACTCGAAGCTCACATCCTCATAGTCTGTTCCTTAGAAGGATGTGGATGTTTCTGGAGAAAAAAAAATGGTTTCTGGAGTAAACATAAGTTAAATACAGTTGCAAGAGTCTTGGCTCGAAGGAAAACATTTCTGGAACATTACATGAAATACTGACCCCAGTGTGTATTTATTATGAATAATCTAGTAGGTCATGAATCCTGGAAATTAAAGCAGGAGCCAGGTAGGAGAAAAGGTAACAAATGTGTATGCCTATGCTATTACCTTAATAATCCTGGCTTTTTAATTAAAGAATTGTAAGCTAAAAATGCTGAACGTCCCTTGTACAAACATAGAATAAAATCTATCTTGTACTGGTACCACATCCACAAACTATTACATACCTTAGAACCAAACAAAATATTTAGTTTGTTTCAGAGCCAAGCACCATGCAGTTAGGTTTACTCAGAATTGAGTAAACAGTAAAGGATGCGCAGATTTCTTTCATCTGTCTTCTTAATGAACAATAAATCAAATTTTAGTGAAGTTGTTGCCATTATATAAACTTTTCCTGGTATGCAATGACAAATAATGACAGCATAGCCTTTATATGAGTTAGATGGTGGCCCAGAAATATTAACATACAGGCTGCAAGCACATGCATGCCTTGGGCAAGCACATACACTTTGATAATACAAACTTCTTTCCCAAGTCCTGGTTCAATTCTGACCAGCCTCAGGCTGGCAGGTGGGTTAGGTTTCCTGTTCCTAAGTCTGCCGCCTAAGGACACATACCTATATGAGGGCCTGCACACAAGCCTATGGAGCCTATGGAATGAAATCACTTTTCAAGTGCTGACCACGTTCAGTGATTAGAATTTTAACCAAGGCCCATATGTGACTGTCAAATATATCTGGTTCTGAGCTATCCCCAACTGCTACCTCAGCCAAACCCAGACGTGGAAGGAGATGAAGGGTGAGGCTGCTTCTTCCCCTGGCGAGGAGGGGGCTGATTCTTTCAGAGAAAATTTAGTCTGATCTTCAGCTAAAGGAGCTTGTCGACAAAAGCTATACAATTAGTACATAAAAATATATTCTAATGGAAAGTTCAGAGAATGTTGAATTTAATGCAGTTTATTTTATGTTCATGCTGATAAAATTATGTTTAAGTGTAGTTTTAAAACCTTTTCTATATAATGCTGTTTGAGTTTTAAAATGCAGTTATCTCTTGGTGTCTTTGTACTTAATTAAGAGCATTAATGTACAGTAGCCATATGAATTCTGAATTTAGCATTATTACAGTTATTTATTAAGCACAATATCTATTCTTGTATATGTGTAAGGATAAAAATGATTTAATATTTATGTGGGTCTGATGCTGTCACTGAAATAGAAATGTAGTGGGGCAGGTTACACAATTTCCCCAAACCTGTAATACTTTAGCGAAGCAGCATGTAGATAGTATCTGGTGTGGCTTTCAGTTCAGTTGTAGCTTCTTAGAACTGGAACAGTTTAACTGCACAGTGGATCCTGGGTAGCCTTTTCCCACAGATATATTGTAAATACCCTTATTTTGATGAAATATCAGGCTGTTGTCACTGTGCATTTGTTGTAAAGAATAGCCATGAACTGGGCAGGGTGTATTAACAAGGCCAGTGATTGCACAAATCACTGCGCAGGTCTCAGTGTTTCCCAATCAGCAACGCTCTTCAGAGCCCATGTGCTGCTGCTGCCATTTCTGCTGCTGCTGTTGGTCGTCCTTGCCATGTGGGCTGCTTTCCAATTCCAAAGGAAGATCCTCCCCCTCAGAGGGGCTTTTCCTCATCCTAGTCTCTGTTTTTCTGTGTGCAACAAATAATTCGAATGAATTGATGTTGCCCACACCTAGTCAAATAAGTCTTTGGTTTCATACAAGGAAACTGGGTAAATTGTGCCGTTCTGTAAATATAGCCTACCATAACCTCTGCAGTAACAGATAATCACAACTAATGTTTTCCTGTTTAAATGTTTTGAAAGACTAAGTGAGCTGGGCCTGTTTAGTCTGGATAAAAGAAGGCTGAGAGGAGATTTGATCAACATGTTCAAGTACCCAAGGGGTGATTGTAGGGAGGATAAGACCATGCTCTTCTCCGTGGTGGCCAGTGACAGGACAAGGGATAATGGGTGTAAGTTAAAACAAAGGAAGTTCCACCTCCATATGAGGAAGAATTTCTTTCCTGTGAGGGTGACAGAGCCCTGGAACAGGCTGCCCAGAGAGGCTGTGGAGTCTCCTTCTCTGGATGCCACCCTGTGCCCCGTGCTCTGAGTGTCCCTGCTGGAGTAGGGGGGTTGGGCTATATGATCTCTAGAGGTCACTTCCAACCTCAACCACTCTGTGATTTGGTGGTGGGATGGCTGTACTGGGCTTGCAGACTCCTCGTGACCTGCGGGCAGTTCAAGCACAGCTTGTGCACCAGGGGGTCTGTCATCGGACTGACAGTGAGTCTACGCTAGCCTAAGGGCTGACAAATAGCCTCCAGCTGTGGGAAGATGATGAATCCTGATGAATCAGCCTCCTCTTCAGCCTCCAGCCTCCCCTCCAGCCTCCCCTTATCATTCTTCTCCCCCTCCACTCATCCCTTCCTACAAGATTTCTCCCCAACATTGGCAATTGCAGCACATCAGTGCCACTGGAAGGATTATGATGGCATCGGCAACACTGTCATGGACCCTTTTGTGGGTCTATACAATTGTGCTAAGTGCCTCAGGTACTGTGAATTTACATGGATGTTTTTCACCATTTTCATAGCCAACAATTTGCGTGCTACAGTCAGACCTATTCAAAAATGTGACAGCTGGGTGTTCCGACAGAGCCACCCACATAGCTCAGCTGGTCAGCAAGCCTGCTTGCCACGAAGCTGCTGACGGACAAAATCACGACTCCTAGCAGGCAAGTACTTGATAATGGAATGAAATGTCAAAATGAGCCTTGCAAGCAACAAGAAGAGGAACATGAAACTGATGTCGGTGCAATCAGCCTGGCTGTTTCTTCTCTGATTTCTGATAATGCAGGTGTAGTTAAATGCTGTGGTCTGAACTTAATGTGAATTCCAGTCTTTGAAGAATAAACAAGAGGTGGGAAAGAGCTTATATCCTGCTGCAAATCTAAAATAGAAAGAGGCTCAGAATTTAAAGGCCAAGTATCATATAGAAAGTTTTGATATTAAATAGGCTGTAAATTTACTTGCAGTTGGTATCTGTAGGAGCAGACAGTTTTTATAAATTGTACCGATATTTGTACATTTTGAAAGACTTACAATGACCTGTGTCCTTAGACCAGTTCAAGGTAGTGTATCAATCCTGGGACAATACTAATCCGATCAGAATCCTTGAGAGGATTGAGCTGTGCTAATGCCTACTGAATAGAATCATAGAGTCATAGAATGCTTAATGTTGGAAGGGACCTCTAGAGATCATCTAGTCCAACCCCCTGCACACGCAGGGTCACCTAGAGCACGTGGCACAGGACTGCGTCCAAGCGGGTTTGAAGATCTCCAGAGAAGGAGACTCCACAACCTCTCTGGGCAGCCTGTTCCAGGGCTAAATTCTCAGAGCTGTGTGTGTGAGAAATATCATAGAACACAAGATGAAATAATAGATACCTTACTGAACTTTGATTTCTGAATAGAAAAGACCGTTTTGTGAGATATGCATTATAAAAATTCTGGCTGGAATGCAGAAATAACTTCTTCCAAAAAAGTGTATGGCTTGTATAGATTGATAGGAGAATAAATAAAGTTATGGCAACACTGCAGACGCAGTTTGCTCTCCCTGACTCCTGTTCCCTGATCAGCAGTGGATCTGAAACATAACTGATATGAAACTTCATTTTTTTATGCATATTTACTTGGATGTCCAAATAAAACATTTTAAAATGCTAAAAACATGAAAAGCCAGGAGCAATGATCCTTTTCTGCATTTGCTTACATCAACTTAAAACACTGCCCCTCCACTGCCTATATTTGGAGCTTTTTAGCACTCCCTTCTGACAGCCACTTCACTTTGCCTAAAGATCTCTCTCTTTTTTTTTTTTTTCCCCACAGAAAAGACTGCTGCAAGAGTAAGCTCTTTCACAGGTGTGTTTTCATGTTTTTCACAGAGTGTGGTAGGATGACACTCCAATATTTTCAGTTAGCCTGGCTGTCTGCAGTGTAATTGCAAATAAGGTGATAATCATGCTGAGTAAGTAGATATGATATCACTATGAAAATTGGCATCATTGATTTTCAGAATATAAGGGCATATAGATTTTCATAGAAGGGAACAGAGCAGAGTGCAGGCAGTACATATTTCAATACAAGGCCTTCCCATGGTAGGTTTCACCAGTGATGTTATAGACTATTGAGTTTTTCGATAACTTCCTGATAGCTGTTAGCAAAGTGGCTGAGAAAAGAGGTCAGGCAGCTCTGAACCATTTTCCCTTTGCACAGCAGCCCAGCCTCAATCTGCTGAGGACCTTTTGGAGCATGTTTGGACCTGAGCGATACCAGACCTGAGACAGTGGTACTGGTAGTGTGGGTCAATCAGTAACGAAGCCATCAGCTACCCCAAAGCTCAAAAAAAAAAAGGAAAGTGATTCAAAAGCATCTTTCTTTTCTTTTTCACAGTCTGTACAGAAAAAGATCAGTCTGGCTATATTTACAGGTCTGATTTTACAGTTTATTTTGAGTCCACATGCCAGCGACAAAGTTGAACTGATTTGAACTTCATGGGATGGTTACCAGCTGCTATTGTAAGCTATTTAAAAGCTTTTGGGCTCCCGACTGTAGTGTATCAATGGCAAATCATTTGCAAAAATCACAGATTTGTGTAAATAGTTTCCCATGGCTTTACGATAAAGCTAGATGAAGGTCTGTTGTCATTAGGAGAAAGTTTTACTCTGAAAATTAATACTGATTTGAATGTGAAACTTTAACAAGGGGATCTGGCAAAATCAACAGAGTAATCAGCCGTGTGACACGGCCCTTAGCAGCGGCACAGCAGACTGAGCAGCCTCTGCTCAGCCTCAGTCCATCCCCGTGCAGATCACAAGCCATTTGTGGGCAGCGCTTCAATCCCGACTCCGATCCCGTGGGCAGCTCCCAGAGCTCCTGTGCAACCTCTTAGTCACTGCTCTGCACGAAGCAGCCACAGACCCTTCGCACGCCTTGAACTATTTTTGTGACATCTTGTGTGTTTATAACTGTGGTGCAAAGCTCTTCCACTGAGTGACGGAGGAGCAAATCACCTTCTTTGGCTACAGTCCTTATTCTGAGAAGAAACATTGCCCTGTTAAATTACAGAGCTTAGTGTCACTCTAATATAAACCTTAGAAAGTCCCTTACAGGAATATCTGGTTGAACATAACCCTCAGTTTCTTCCGCTTATGCATTCAGCAAACAAAAGCCGAATGTGTTATGTATGTAAGTATAAAAACAAGATATCTCACATGGCATATTTTAAACTGGAAAAAAAGGTAAGTTGTTACACTGTGTGTTACATTTTTAACTGCAGTGAAAGGGATGTGCTTGATTTTATTAAGTGCAGGTGAACTGGTTGATTTACATTTAGCATGTAGATGGCATCAACAAACTCTTCAGGGAACCCATTGGAATTACTCACATACATAAAATATCTCAAGTATATGAACATTTGCATGATTACAGTTAATACCATGATGTATGCTAAACTTTCTCCAAAGGTGTATTTTCTAAAATGTCATTCAGTTGTGCTTAGAGTTAAGGCCCCTTTTTTCCACAGCTATCTCTTAACATGTATTCTTAGGTACCTCTCTCTTTTTGTTACTGTTTCTGTACTCTGTAGATCAATTTCATGAACTGATTTCCCACCTTTTTCTTTGCTGCTGGGAGTTTCCCTCTTTAGAAACTTTCTGTCTTTGAGAATTCTTTCCTAATTCATGCTGTGATTACTGTAGAGTTTCTGCAGTAGAAGTATTTGGTGAGTCCAAACTATGTGTAGGTACATGCTGCTTGAAACAATGTTGAGTACAGGAGAGAGATTACCTGTTTCCATCTGGACCAGGGCTTGCTCACTGTACCATATGCTAAAAATGTGTTCTAACAAGATGAAATTTTCACTTGGATATTTATGCTATCCACTTATATCCTCTCTTGCAGTTAGGATCTGATCTTGATTACACACAGTGTGCTTACACTTTCCCGGTTCTGGGTAATTTAGCCTTTGGCTACATGAGCAGTTTATTTGAAGTTTGAAACATCGCATTAATTCTGGAATCAACAGTTTGATAACAAACGCATGCAAAAATCCACTTGTTATCTAAGCATAATTCATTATTTCCATATAATAAGTTTTTGCCCTCTAATACCCAAAGAAACATCAGACAGCTCCCAGTCTTGTGGGACAATCTCACTCTGTAAATTGTGATGCAATTGTCACACCATGTTTTTTGGACTGGGAGGCATCTAATACTGCACACATGTAGGACAGACATTATCTATTATATAACGGTATAGGAACACAAAAAGATGAGAAAAAAGAGGCCTAAGACGAAGCTATCCAGCATATGATCCAAGAGATATTACTGCTGAGGCATCTTTACTTTGTAGATTACTATTTTGGAGCTGGAGCAATGTTTTGGAGGTCTGAGATTCCCACATCAGGTCAGTTGCTGACAAAACCCTCCCGTGTCTGCTTGAAGTGAGGCCTGGCATTTGCACAGAGTGGTTCTCTCTGCAAAAATCCCAGCTGGCCACCATGTCAGGTCTTATATCAGCTCTGCAGCTTGAGTACAGATGACATGAGGCTAAAATGCCCAGGACCTGTTCTGCCAAAAAGCTGCTTGCTGCCCTCTGCACAGCGTCCTCAGCGCAGGGACTGCATGTGAGGCCATGCAAAGTCACTGAGACAAACAACAAACCTTCTGGCTATCGGGAACTTCTTTAGAGGGGAAATCTCTTATGTTCTGACTATGGCCCATGTGGATTATCTCTTATATCTTCCAAAAAGTGCTGGTCTTTTGCTAAGATTTTGTCCCCAGAGGAATGGGAAATGCTTTGCCTAATCACCAGCTAGATGTTAATCACTTTGATTAGTTTACAAGCCACTTTTACATCCTGTGCTTGTGCAGTGCTGTACTGAGCCATGCTGGTGATCAGCTCCCATTTCCTTGGAATATGTGGGATAGACTCCCAGTGAGATTTGATCCAAGTTCCGCACATTGTGCAATATCCGTGGCAGAAATCACAAGAAAGTAGTTTGTAAGACTGATGAGGAACGTTTGCAAAACAGCTCACAGGTGAGAAGTCTGGATGAGAACACAGGCTAGCATATAAGCAGGGAAATAACATTTGGAGCTGTAAAGACCAGAGAAGCAAAGGGCAGGTTGTGAGGCCTTCAGAACATCATGGAGTAGGGCTGGTGAGCCAGGACATGAGTATTTATTTCATCTATTTCCCCAAAACTGACGGACTTAACTATAAACAAGAATAAAATGCCCTTACGGACTTCAGATTTCCATTGCGTAGGGCTTTAGCACATGGATGTAATTCTTCTGAATCATGGCAGATAGCTTTAACCTGGAAACTAAGCTTATCTGTGTAGTCAAGCCTATTCATTTTTGTATACTAGATTACTTAAATATTGTGTACTCTAAAGAGTACCAAAAATGCTGGTTGCCGTATCAGCAATAGCCAGAACTTAGTAGTCTTGTCTACTGCACCTCTAGCTCATGAAGTTCGCACTGCTGTTACTTATATTGTAGAGATGAGTAGCAAATGATCATTTCTGTAATACGATGAAGGGCTCTAGCTCAACCTCACTGAAGGACCCACATTAACTTCCATAGTATCATTTAACTTCACAGAATAGCTAAAATGAATCAGATTGATGCAGTGTTCTTCTGAGCAGGGACAGAAAAAAAACAAGTCAAAAAATGACTGCACGTAGACATTCAGAGATGGAAATCTGATGGAAATAAAAATTAAAAGGTTGATTTACAAGAAAATCATTGTACCCATCTTGGCTGGTAAATGTCTTTTGTGCACTACTTCTGCAGTCAGAATATTAGCAGAATTTGGCAGTTGACTACAAAGGTGAAAAAAAGTTTTGATAGGAAAGGAGATGTGCCATTTGTCCTATAAAATTTCTAATAATAATAATAATAATAGTAACAATGATAATAATATATTTGAGGAAGCATCATAAGCCATAGGCAACCAGGACGCATTTCTTTCTGTGCTCAGTCAGCAGTGTGCTGTGACACATGAGCTTTCATGCAGGATACTCACGGGTGGTGCATAGGCTTTACACTGTCCTTTGCCCAGGAATGAGTATCAAAAACTGCATAGAGGTACCAGAGTGAAGAGTTTACACTTGCTGAAATTACTGACTATTCTTTTTCGAATTCCTTTTTTTTTAATGAATATGCATGAATAGTACCATCAAATCTAGAAAAGCCTATTTGTCTGCCACACTGAGGTTCGTTCAAACAAAAGAAACAAAGGAGAGCTGATTTTTTAAAAAAGTTTCCAAAAGCCTTCCCAGGAATATGTGGGAATTGCTTAATAATAATAATAGTTGACAATAGTACCAGTAAGGACAGAAATGGGAGACAAGATTTTACTGATGGCTTTTCTACCCAATATGTTAATGTCAGAGTCATGAGTAATGGAAAGGCTACATTATCTAATCCGCTCCCTGCATTTGTATTGCTGGCCGTGTATCTATACTGCCTCCTTTGCACGGCTCTGGGAACGTTTGCTTTGGGAACCGCTCCTACACGCTGTGTGCGAGCAGCCCTTCCCGGGCTGCGTCACTCCGCTGACTTCGGCAGAACTGCAGCGAGCGGGGCAGGTTCGTGCAGCACCGCGCGGCGCCGTGCGAGATGCTGCAGCTCCTCCGGGTGCTCTCTGTGTGTTACTCCCTTTACTCTTGCACGTATGGCTTTCTCTGAGGCATTGTGCCACTAAGCCATGTTCGCTAATGAGAGGCATCTAGGCTTGATGGGAGACAGAATAAAAAGGGATCGGGACCCACCAGTCCAAGGCAATGCCAGTCTCTCAACAGCAGCCTCCTGGCACGGCTCAATCCTGCAGGTGCCAGCTGTGAGGAACGATCCAAGAAATGGATATTTAGGAACTACGGACCTTCTATTTGAGGCTGCGCGTTTGCGGGTGCTGATGCAGGTACTGCAGGCACAGGAGCACTGGGATAAAAGGAGTTGCAGCCCCGTGGCGCTGCTCTGGCTCACTCCGCTCCCCCGGCAGGAACCGGCCGCCGGTCCCCGAGGAGGGCGGCCGTGCCAGGCAGCGGCTCACGTTTCATCCCGCACTTGTTCCTTGTGCCGGGCGCCCTTTGACGTCAGTGGAAACCTGACATAGGAGAGTACAGAGGAATTGGGCTCAATTGATTTTTTTTTTATAACAGGATTAAATGGAAGGAAGCCTTCTGAAGGGCACAGAAATCTTCTTCCTTCCTTTCACAGGCAATAACAGCAGAAATGGATACTTTCCACTGTTAGGGATAAGGATGCTTAACCATATGGATTGTGTATGTTTGTGTTTATGAGAAATTGCCAATACACTTGGAAAGGGCAACCAGCAGGCACAAAGTGATTGCCAGAAAGTGTCTGCAAGGAGCGAACAAGGAATTCCTAATGATTTTCTATCATGTTTCCAGTTGCTGTTCTGTATCACATACACAGCACCCACCTCTAAACAGCTTCTGCCTGTACAGTTTTGCTTTCACATTTCCATTTCATGGTGGCTAAGTCAGCTTGAATGGAAGCATGTCAATGTGAGAGGACACACACTGTGTTAATTAGTAATAAGCCTTAAATATATTCTGCTTATACTTGAAGGAGTCTGAGAAATGCCTCCAATTTTTATAAGCAATTTTCCAGATGGTTCCTTTTGCTATTAGCAATAGTAACCACATTGTATGAATACAGCTTTTTTTTCTTTCCATTTAACGAATAAGAGCAGACGATACACATTTTACAGTGCTGGATGTAAATGCTGGAGTCATCCTGCTGCTGTTATTCCAGATTTGCAGTGACCTCACTGACAACAGAATTTGGACCCATGCGGCGTACTCTGAAAAGAGTAAATTCAGAACCATGTTTGGATAAACTGTCTCCAAAAGGACACAGGAGAAAATAATATTACATTCACAATGCCATTCCCTTAAAAAAAAAAAAAAAATCACCCCAAAGGCCACCAAAGAGCCTTCCTGAAGGCCACTATAGGGCTCCTGCAAGAAACTCGTGGCCGGACGAGCCGTTGTGCAGAACTAGGCCGCGCGGCCGCCCGCCACGTCCAGGCGTCCCGCAGCCAAGCGGCGTTGGGCAATACACGAACACGTAGAACACGGGTTGCTCAATTCCGCCCTCGCGGGCCCGTCCTGCGGGCGGCTGTTGAATCACTCCCAGGCTACGCGTTTCCTAAACGTTAGCGAGTGGGTGCCGGCCCAGCTCAGCCGCGTCCTGCTCCAGGTGCCGTTGGAAAAGGAGCAGGAGCAGCGGCTCCGCGCAGCGCAGCGGAGGCGCCTGGCGCGGCCCGTCCCGCGCGGGCAGCGCGCAGGGCGGCCGCCAGGGAGCAGCACCGCGCCGCGCACACGCGCGCGCACGGACACGCGCGCACGGACACGCGCGCACACGCGGGCACCGTCCCCCGCACGGCCGCCAGGCAGCGTCCCGGGGCCGCGTCCCGTCCCCAAGGTCACGGCGCCAGCGCGGAGCGCAATGCGGGCACCGCCACCTCGCGCGCGGGGCGCCGGCGCGGGGAGCGCGCGCTGCCAGCGGAGCGCGCAATGCGCGGGGAGCGCGCGCTATAAGCGGAGCGCGCGCTATAAGCGGAGCGCTCCGCCCGCCCCCGCGCCGCCTCCTCCCGCGCTCCCCCCGCCGCGGGCGCGCAGCGGGGCGCGCAGTTGGCGGGCGGCTATAAAAGCGGCCGCGCGGCGCCGCCAGGCAGCGACAGCGCCGCGCAGCCACCATGTCCCACCACTGGGGCTACGACAGCCACAACGGTGAGTGCCGCGGTGGCCCCGGGTGGCACCTCCGCGCCGGGACAGCGCGCGGGGACGCCGGGCACGCGCTGCCGCTGCCCCGCCGGGAGGTGGCTCCGCGCTTGCCTTTTTTTCCCCCCTCTTTTTTTGCTTTTTCACCTTGAGATGCCACCTGCGTTTGAGCTCCGAGCCAAGCGCGCCTCGCAGCCTGCCTGGAGCATCTTTCTGCTCTCCCGCTCTAATTCCTTTACTTCCGTAGCAGGGCAAGGAGGAGCGGAGGATGGGGCTCGACTCCGGCAGGACGGGTGGGCTCCGGAAGGGCATCCTGGACGTGCACCCACCTGAATCGCCAGTGCCCCTGGCCTGGCGGGTGCCACCCCCAAATGGGATCCCCCCTCATCTGCATTGCTTGCTCCGAGCCCTGTGCACGCAGTGCATTATCAAACACCGGTGCACGGGTGAAATCTTTGCAGCATTTCAGATCTGGGGCTGCATTATGGGTTTCAAGGGCTACCGGCTACATCCCCAGAGCCTGGTGGCTCTTCCTCCTGAGCTGCTTCACGCTGCCTTGCAGGGCCCGCTCACTGGCACGAGAGCTTCCCCATCGCCAATGGGGAGCGCCAGTCACCCATCGAGATCAAGAGCAAGTCGGCCAAGTATGACCCCGCTCTGAAGCCTCTCAGCTTCAGCTACGATGCCTCCACAGCCAGAAACATAGTCAACAACGGGCACTCGTTCAATGTGGAGTTTGACGACTCTTCCGACAAGTCAGGTGAGACCTCATCCTTGTGTCTTCCTTCTGATGCTAGACCCTTCATGGTAGGGATGGGGAAAGGTATTAGCATAGCATTAATATGCTATTAGTTTACTAATGTTGCCACTAATATATCACTTAAAAAAATTCTAGTGATGCTATTGGGCTTTCTGAAGACAGTGATGTTTTGGCTTCAGTAAGGTCAGGCAAGGTTCAGCCCTGGGGAGTCAGGATCCTGCTCCTGCTTGGAAAGCTGAGCTCTTAGAAGAAAACTCGGCCAATGTGGGCAATTTTGATCTAACAGCTCCAAAGGCCAGAGAAGCAAATTGATTTCTTGTGGTTTAAATCAGGAGGATTTGGATTGGGACTCAGATGTCAAATTGTGTCACTTTTTCCTCTTGCACAAATTGACAAATTTTACCATTTTGGCATTGTAAAATACCGTAACTTGCCGTAAGGTACATGCCAAATGGTTAAAAAAGGAGACAAAGTACATTATAGAAGTTGGCCTTGTAGTGTTATAAGGATTAAACTTAACTTGAAATGAAAATAGTTTGGAAGTAGTTTATTGGGTTATCAAAAATTATTGCATGTATTTGATACCCATAAGGCTCAGAATGTGGCGCGTTTCCAGCTTTAGAACAGGAACAGAAAGATGATTAGAAAATACTGCTTTGCTCTTAGGTAGTTTAAAGAAGCCTAATCCCTGGCATTTCCTGACTCAGACCTTTCTCAGTAGAGATAGGACTCTATGTAGGACATGTTCCTACAAAGTTTGCTAATAGCCATCCATTCTACAGTGTCTTACTATTGATTGTATCCTACAGTCAAATTAAATAGAAATCTTGCAAACCTCTTAATAATCCTTCCGGAGAGGAGTGATTGTACTGATGGGACAAATGGTGTGAGTTGAGCCCACAGTCAGAGCAAGGGTTCTGTAGGCTCCGTCCTCAACGGCTCAGCTGGCTACATTTGCAGAAATCATCACCCTGCTACAATGAACGTGCCTCTATTTTTAATTTAGAAAGCAAAAACAATCCTATTGTAGAGAGAGTTGCTGCCTTCTCTAGACACTGCCTGATTTAACTTGCTTGAGCAAGTGCCCTATTTTTCCTGAGCTTTTCCTTGGCAATGTCATTTAGGGAATGGTGCTGGAAACAAATTAACCATGCCTACAAAAATCTTTTTCTTTTTTAAAACATGAGTAGTATAACTACAACAGCAGCATGTTCAGCATCACAGTAAGAATTCGACATCGTATTTTAGTGATAACCTTTATGCTGAACAGTATTAAATAGTCAGCCAAGTGTTTCACAGTTGTATACAGGACTGTATATACAGTTTGTGCAAAGCATTCACATAAATAGCTATATCGGGAAAAAAAAGAAAAAGGTATTCTGATTTCATAGTTTTTATGAAGCACAGAGTACCTAAATTTAAAGCATGTGAATTTTAACAATGTCATGAGGGATAAGGTAAATAATTGGAAGTAGAGAAGAAATGGATTTGTTTTCACCGAGTATATGCGAGTCAGCTGTCACTGAATCCAATGGAAACAGGTTCCGTATTACAAAACTACTGCAGGCTCTGATCGTTGGTCTTGATTTTTAATGGTGTTGAGTACAATTCCTGTTCTCACTGGAGCAGGTACTCGGTACCTAGGAAAATCATGACCAACTTTGCACATGCATTTGTTCACAAAGATGTACCTGATAACTAGGGAGGGAATAAACAACTTGCCGGAGCATATGATAATCTGAAGAAATGTCGTAGGAAGAATGCTGCTTAGAAAAGTCAGTGCAGAACTAGAACATCTGTGACAGGGATGCTCTGACAGCTACGCAGAGACACAGCTCTGAGTGGGAGGGCAGGCAAGGCAAGTAGAAACATTCACAGTAGCTCTACTAGCACATCAGAAACACATTAGTATTACATGGAAAAAAAAAGCATTAGAGATTTCTGAATCCAGCTAAGGATGGATCCTCGAGTTTGTTACATCCTATTGTAAATCAGAGCACATAAAAGCTACCTGGCAGCATGCTTAATGGCTTAATTTGTCTGCATTTAACTAGGTAACCTACTTTCCTTGCATGAAATAAAGCTGTCCTTGACAGCTTGCCCCACTTCTTCTTTACAGAGTTGGGATACTAATATAATGTATCGACCAAATTCTTAGTTAGACATCATGTAGTAGTCACAGGGAGAAACCATATGAATTTATCTGATACTCCGTTATGCTTTACGGAAAACAATCAAAATCCTATAAATACTTCCCACAGACAAGCACAAGACTTGCTCCCCCTAAGCTGTCCCATATACAAAGATAAATTATCTGTGGTAGTAGGCAAAAAACGAAGTACTAAGATCATTGTTCCTGAATAATCTCGAACACATGAGTAATTCTACACAAAGAAGTAGATCCATTCATTAAAAATCTTCAGGCACGTACATAGACACTGCAGTCAGCCGGGCTATAGCTCTGAGTATTAATGCCTATCTGAAGACACCTGCTCTTAGCAATTTATAAAATATCACTCTCCCAGATTAAGGAGCAGGTATTTGTTATGTGTGTGTGCAGAAGAATATCTGTCTTAACTTTTGCTTGTATTGCCGAGAAACTAAAAATCCAAGAAGATTAAATAATCTTAAAATAATCTCCAGTCTGGACTCTTTAGCATAGTAAGGTTGTAAAACAAAAAATATTTTTTGAACATAGAGACTTATATGCCTAATGTATTTTTGCAGAAGAATATATCCTATATTTATCCCAGCTGTGTCCTATAACCCGTATGATTTTGTCTTAAATAGTGTTTCAACACTGAAAGATCTTTATGATAGCATTGGAACCTGACTTGGTTTTTGTTTCTTGTTGAGTTTTTTTTTTTTTTTTTTTTTTTTAGATCTGCTGATTAGCTCTAAAGTACTGAGTGTAACCCCTAAGGACTCTCTTCCTCAGCAGTTGTACCCAAATCTTGTATTTTGGTTCTCATAGTTCACTCTTTGCATTTCATGGCTTGTGTGACAGCTTTTACATGCCAGAATACACTTCAGTGGCTAAGTCCATTCCTGAAGTGTATTTTCTTCACATTCCACCTTTGCCAGCTGGTAGCAGTGATGTAATCACCGATCATTGATTTATCATAAATACTGATAAATTTTTCATGATCTTTTATTTGTTGAAAATCCATGATTTTCTCCTGGGTAAAAGACTGTCTCCTCTTTTTATTTTATTTTTTATTTGTTTGTTTGAATGCTTTCTTAAACCTATTTGTAGAAAACAAATTATTATTTAGTTTCCCTTCATCTGCTTTAGTTCTTGTGCTTTCCTGTTAAATCTTATGTCTACTGTCTTTTAATAATAGTGAAAATGTAACTACAGACATTTGTGTATAAATCCCTATAATTTTAAATAAGGACAAAATAATCTGTATAATAGAAGTATCACAGAATAAAATTGCAAGTGCAAGTTAAAATTTATCCATTCTTCTCATTCTATCTCATTAAGAGTAACTACTTAGTCCTATGTTAGGCATTTTATATTAAAGTCTGCCACAAGCAAATATTTATACTTTCGCTCACTTTAAATGATAGAAGTAGACAACAACTTCTCAGAGCTGAAAAAAAAAATACAGGAAATGACTTAGTTCAGGAAAGCCTAAAGTGCACAAAATAAGGTTGTAACATGCATATGGTTTGCTCCCCGTGCAAGTTTCCATTTTTTTTTTCATATTTTGCATAAAACCTGAAATACAAGTAGGAGGTGCTTACAGCAGTAAGCACTGTATTTTCTTATCATGTATTCACCGAGTTTACAAAAAGCAAAAGTAAATCAATAATTCATTTTAAAACAAGAATATTAAAATATCATATTTTATCTATAGGCTCGCTAAAATGAATTGCAACTTACGTTTAAGCCTCTGAAGCTAGAGATAATACCGAAATCCAAGACTGAGTCTAAACATCTGACATTAGTGGAACATTAAAATTATGAGTAGTCATTGGGGAATCAAAATATTGGATTGCTCTTGGCAGTAGCACCATTCAGGCAACTTTGAATAATTGTAATAAGTATTTTTTCAACTGATTCTTCCTGCAATGGTAAATATTAATGGAAAGGCACCATTCATGGGTCTTTTTTCAAATGTGACTCACTGAAAACAGCCAAAGTATCAAATGCACCCATGTATTTTGTTATATGGGTTATCCAACAGTTAAGATTGTAAGCATTGCTCATTTTGCAGTGAATTACAGCCACATTTGTGCCACACTTGCTCTACTCCACTCCAGTGGACAGACTGAGGAAAAAACACATGAGCCCGCTGTCTTTAAGGCAGGACTTCTAATCTAAGTCCCTGCCACAGGAGGTCTATTTTTAGCCTTGGCAGCCTTCAGAACGTAAGATTAGCCATGCCAGAATAATATTGCACTTGAAGCTCCACAGTAATATATGGCCTAAGCAATGTTCTAGGCCTTCTGAATTATAAATCAGGGATCTGGTATTTTTAGGGGGCTTCATTCAGTTACCTACTGATATATTACAAGTAATTTTCTCCACTGTTTGACTAGATGCATGATACTTTCAGTGATATCACTAGAAGCTGCAAAGCCTAAGTGAGCTGAGGTCTTGTGCATAGCTCCAGTGCTTCAAGGAACTGAGAAGGAAGACAACAGAGCTGTAAATTAGCCCTGAATGATTCAGACCTTCATTTCTTTACATAGCTCAAAGGAAACCTCTCTGCTTTCAGCAGCAGTTTTTTCTTTTCTTGGTTTCCCAACGTATGACTTCCAAGCAGATATTTGACTTGGATTGTGCATACAGAAAACAGGGTGACTTCTATCCCTTCATTTAAGTTCCTATGCTAGAGACTATTCTTAGTAAAAAACAGAAGAAACTAGTTCACAGTTATCAGCCAAATTAAGAGCCACTTAAGGAAAAGTTTGTTTTTAAAAGGGGATGTAATTAGGTGGCAGGCATCACCATGGCTACTCTGTTTGACATTTTTTTCCCAACTGATATGTTTGTTCATTTACAAACAAGCCTAAGAGACTTGTGTGTACTTAAAGATAATTCCCTTCCTTGCATTTGACACATCCTCTATTAGATCTCAAAATAATAAGAGAACCATGTCCAGTACAATTTTCAATGCTGTGAGCAGTCGCTGCAGTTAATATGATATGACCACCAAGAGTGAAGCCAATGACATATTGTTAAAATTAAAAGAATCTTAATGTTTCCAACTTGGTACTTACCAAGTCATTGATAGCTCATTCAAGACGAAACATGTCAGGGCTGAATGCAGATCAGAGTCCTAACAACACCTTATAACCCATATGAATCTCCCCCTAAGAGACTACATAAGAATAAAATTGCACTGGTATCAGGGAGTAGTGGACTTCACTGTGGTTGATAGAAACAAATATTGAATAGCTCCCTTTCTCTATGAGAAGCAGTACTCTCCGTCTGCCATCATCATGCGAACAAATTGTCCATAACTTTATGTGTGTTTTTCATGTTTGTTTAATATTCATAAGCTGCATCTGTAAATAGTTTAAGAATAAGATGCAGTCTTCCTGCTGTTAATACACAAAGAGCAAGTTCAATTGGCAGCCTCCTTCATGTGCTGGAAGTGGGCAGTGGACCCTTACATTCACACAAGTATGTGCACGCAAAGTTTTAGATGCCTACAGACAGACTCATATGTGCCTCGTGGATATATTCCCACGTGTATTCCCACCTATGTGAACCATGGGGCTTTTGCACAGCGTGAAGGACTGAGGAGGAAGGTCAAGAACCTGCCTAACTTGGTCTCCTTAAGTAAGTTTGTCTCTCCGGCTGTCTGTATCAGACTGTTCAGGAGGGGGAAGCAGGAATCACGGCCCAGCTGCCGAAGCACACGTGTGCAGGCCTGGCACATTCTCACAGGTGGTTCATTTTCGCCTCTCTGGAACATCCTTGTCCTTATCAAGCTAACCTTCCAGCAAGATCAGTATAGTGTGTTTTTTTTTTTTTTTAAAGAAACCAATTGCATAGTATTTCTCATGGTGAAATCCATTGCAGATGTTTTCCTCAAGTATGATCCCTACAGCCAGCACTTAGGTCCGTCTTACTCTCCTGCTCATCATGATACAGTGTCCTCAGAGGAATGTTTGAAAGCGATAACATAAGGAAGGAAACATCTCCCAGCACGTGACATTCTGTACTCTCTGCTTCCAGAAATGACAGCTCACCCTGACTGAACTCCCATCCGTCACATGGGCAGGCCCGTCCTTGCATAAGAACCCAAGGCTGTTCCCTCAGCATCCTCATGAGAGCCCTCCTTGTGCCATTAATAGTCCTTGGTGCTCAAGACATTTTTGAACTGTGGGCATTTCTCATGCTGTAGTGGATGCCTTGTTTCACCTACCACAAGGAGCTCTGTTGTCAGTGATTTCTGTTTGAAGAACATTTTCTCATTCTGTATTTGCTCAGAATGACAATGTTTAGCTTTTTTTTTTTTATTACACTAGTTTTTATTACGGAAAGTAACTCATTCTGTCTCATGAAACAATCTTGTAGTTTAGCCATGTGGATTATTCCTTTGACAGGTTTATTATCTTGATGAATACTTTAGTCTCCTGCACTGTATAGCAAGAACATCCCATAGGAGGTAGCTATAATAACAGTAATTCCACAGTATTCCTTCAAAACTTCACACATGCAGATGCTGCCACTGCCTAAAAGTAATAGAAAGAGATTGACAGTATATTTTTCAAAGCTGTTTCTCCTGTACAAGGGAGAGGTAACTGCCCGGTGAGTTGCCTTTTAACAGAACAGCAAAGTGGTGTGCCTCAGTAAACAGCTGTCCCAGGTGCAACGAGGTGCCCTCTTCATTTCTGTCCATTTCTAAATATGCTAAGAAAGCGTAATGGAGTCAAATACAGTTCACTTTCTTTGTCCAGGAAATCCCACAGATGTTAATGGAATAGTTCAGATGATCATTTGACTTCCCAAATTAGCTCTGCCGATATTGCTGTTCACCTGATTTAGAAACTATTTTGAGATCATAACAGTACAATATAATTGCTGGATGTTATAATGATATAATGATATAATGATTTCAGCAAGTGGTAGAAGCCTGAAAGCCCAGTGACCATATATTAAAGTAAATCCCAAATTTCTCTCATTGTAACATTGCATGTAGGTGTCAAATAGAAGGAAAGCTGAATTTTCAAGCTGTCACCACTTCATCAAGTGACAGGTTACTGATGAAGATTTTTTTTAAAAAAAGAAGAATCTATGGAATAGGAAGAGCTGTAAGGAAAAAAATGTTTTCCACGTTGGTGAATGCCATGTTCACTCTGCATGTGGTTACTGCACTGGATGAGCTGGTGCCGCAGGGGCTGCAGGCTCCTGGGTGATGGGAGGCACTGTCCCCATGCAAAACCACCTCAGCAGGGGCTCAGGAGGCTTCCTGCCACTGTGCTGGTTAACAGGAGGGAGCCACCAGTGCATTTTCAAGGTGATTTTTCAGTTATGCTAGTTCCAAAAGGAAGGGAGCTAATTCTGAGTTGCTTAACTATGTATCGGGATTTCTTCGTGCCTCCAAACCAGGGGATGGAAAGGCTTCTGTCTTTAATGGAGGCCGAATCAACATGCAGGTGACAGGGACGGGAATAAGGAGGTCCCCAGTATGAATGTTGCTCTGATTCTCAAGTACTTGTTACTTTCCAAAAGCTCATTACGTTTATTCTTAAAGAACTCGTCCTGGGAACACTGAGGCTCCAACATTTCTGCTTTGCTTTTTAAGTTTAATTTTAAGGTTTTCTTCTTTGGAAAAGCTGAGAATTATTAACAAAAAATAATAACTGCTTAATGTTGACTTGCACAAGAAGGGCTGTTGTGTAATTAAGCCTGCTGAATTTGTGTTCATTCGCACTAATCTAATTATTACTTTCTTTAAATGCTCTGCTGTGAGTCAAAATAAAATAGTGCTGGATTTGAGAACCACAGAATGTGAAAAGTAAGCAAAAACTGAAAAGAGACTTTTGTGCATCTTTTGAATTTTTTAAAAGTATAGCAAACTGTGTAGAAATAACACTGCAAATGGACTTAAGAAGACTGCATGGTTCTGCTTTTCAGCATGCTTTCCACTGATTTATGATGGCAGATTAACATGTGCTACGCTCGTGCCTTCAGAGGTTCGGGGATGGTAAAGCCTCAGCCCTTGTACATCTGCAGCAAACAGTCCATTAGCCAAAGGAACTGAAATTGTAACGTTAAACTCTACAGCATCTTTTTAAAATGAAACATGATATTGCATAGACTATTTTGCATGTCTAAAGATACAGTGACCAGTTACTTCATTTTCAAAAGAAACCAGTGCACATTTTCAGTAAGCATTGTTAAAAAATAATATACTCATTGGGAGTGTTGTACTTGAAACAGATACACTTCTTGACCATATAGTACATGTAGAAATATAAAAATACAGTAAAATGTGCCTGTCATTGCTTTAAACTGCTGTTCCTCTTCACTTTACATACCTTGGCAATAGGTAGGGTGAGTCTTGGTCTGTTTGGTGTTGACTACGGTGTCTGAAATTACAAACACTGGAGTATAACATACATTCACGTTTTTCGAAGAGAAATGCCTGTTGGGAGATCTCTAATTCTAATTTTATTTGCCAGAGAAGGACACCCAAGCAAATGCTGAATTTGTCCACCAAACCCAAATTTTGCATGTATAAGGCACAACAGTGGAAACAAATATGTTTTATATATCCTGCATTTAATTTTCTGTGTTTCACTTTTTTTAGTCAAATCTTTCTAGCCTCTTTGAGTTCCTTCCATTGCCAAGTATCCATGGCTATTGTCATACATGCTTGCATATAATCGGAGCTACTCAACCTGAACAGACAGCTAACTTTCCTCTCTATGTTTGTTTTTCATTTTCACACATGCACGTACTGTGGTAGTTATGCATCTATGGGATTTGCAGACTGGGAGGAAAGCATCTTTATTCCACAGAAACATTTTGTTTGTGGCACATAACCAGAGCACAGTTACATGTCATATAATCTGTCAATACTCTTCTGTCACTTTTATATATATGTATATATATATGTGTATGTATGTAGCGGGGAGAGAAAGAGGGAGAGAGACACTGATCTTTGGATTTGTAACACTTAAAAATACATTTTTAAAAATATCATTCTATTTCAAATATTAACACCCCGAACAAAGGTTTAAGTATGAATCTGACATGCTCAAACAAACATGCTCTAATAATTTAGATAAAGGATTCTTTTTAACAGGACTGCTTCTCATTGGTATGTGCTCTGTGCTGCACTGGAGAAGACACTGAGTTTTCCCTGGGCATTTTTGCAGTATTAGGTCTTGATCCTGCCACATCATAATGGTGATTGGTCACAGTTTAAGTGCAAGGTTAAAAGTAGCAAGTGGAATAAGGAAGCACAGGGGAGCTCTCTCCTTTATAATTGAAAGTGTGGCTGGACGCTCCAAATGCATCAGTCGCATAGCAGGCATAATGTCAGATAGCAGAGAGCATGAGCAAGCACCTAATTTCCACACCAGATATTGTTTTCAAAAATCTGTCTCTGTAGATGTTACCACTCTCACCACCTTTTTTTTTTTTTTTTTAAGCCACTTGTTCTCTCATTCTTGAGGAGTAAAAGATGCAACAAACAAGAAATTACAAATTCATGTCTCTTCAGTGCCTAGTGCTGTGCCTAGCACTTTGCCTTAAGGAACCCATAGATAGCAGGTGCTTAGCTTTAATCTGGAGCCGAAAGCTTTTGGCTCAATCCAGCCCACTGTACGATTTGCAGGATTAAGGCCTAAAGGGATAAAGTGTCTCAAATGAGGGAGCAGAGTGAGTACATAAGTAAGAGAAAGATGACTTGTCCTTCAAGTGTACTTTCGTAGAATAACTCTATGGAGGCTTCTCACAATGGCTATTCTTGGCTTTTCTTATTTACTTGGTGACAGAAAAGTTACATCCTCAGCTCTTCCCAACATCCTTGTCAACTTATAATATTAGCATGCCTGTTCAATTGCTGATGAGGCACACACTGTAAAGGCACTTACATTTTTATATGTCTATTATTGATTTGGGCTTATTGCAGCAATGTACTATTGAAGATGACCTGGAGTAGCATGGCAGCATGCAGAGAAATGATTCACTTGGAGGAGCCGCGATGGGCACTGGCTGCCCGGGGCTGTGGGCGATGCTGACGGGGGGTCTTTGCTTTGCAGTGCTGAAAGGTGGAGCCCTCGATGGAGTCTACAGGCTGGTGCAGTTTCACATTCACTGGGGATCCTGTGAGGGCCAAGGATCCGAGCACACTGTGGATGGTGTGAAGTACGATGCAGAGGTAGGACATGCTTTGCTTCCTTCACTCTTCTTTGTAGTATTCTTTTTTTCTTTTAATCTTCCACTGTGGTTGCAGCAGTCCTAGAAATATTAGTAGGGCCAGAGACTGGTGGTAGGTATGGGAGAGCAACCATAGAAGACTGGTAAAATGGTATCTCAAGAGCTTTGTCTTCCATGAGCAGAGATTAGAAATGTTGGACTCCTTGTAAGTTTTTGTCAACTACATCATATCAAAGAAATAAGCCAACTGTAACTCTGTTATTCTCCTGCTTTCTCAGTGATTCCTGAAAATTAAAAAGAAATAGAATTGCAGCATTTCTTTATATACACACTCACTTTGTTCTAGCCTCAATTTTTGATGTCACAGACTTTTATATAAAAATACGAATATTTTACAATAGGTACTTTCATCTTTTGATGGCAAAGAAGCAGGGAGAAAGGCAGGTAGCCAAATGATACCATGGTGGCACTTTGAATACATCTCTGCATATTCCTTGACTGCTTAAGACTATTACAGTCATAATACAGAAATTGTGTGACTTTAGTGACTTTCATCCCACCCTTCCATTTTAGAAATCTAACACTGACAGAAATTTAGAAATCTAGCAGTGACAGACTTTTTAACCCTGACAGTAAATGCACATATTGACTGAACACAGCTGTGATTTGCATTGATGAACAGAAGAAGTGACCCTACAAATTCACCTGCTCTGCAGCTTTTCCATGAGATAAAGATATCTTTTATCACATCCAAGGAACTTGCCATCACCTTATATCTGCTCACGGTGTTACAATGACCTGCTCAATTTGACTTGAAAATACTTGTGATAGTACCAATTGTTTTCATTTCAAAGAAGGTGGAATTGCAAGAGCAGATAAACTTTCAGAGGAAGAGAAAAGTCCCGTTTTCATTTTAATTAGAAGTAATTGGAGAACTAAAAAGAAAGGAACATCCTGGATAACAGGACCTGGAGATTCATTTCTCTTTTCAAAGGTTTTTCAAGAAAAGCCCTGTTTCTTAAAAACTCTCTAGACTGCAGGTGAGACCTGCAGAGGCAGATGTTAATGCCTGACATTATTTCCCTGACACTGGACAAACATGTCTTTCAGCGTTGACAAGAATTCCAGAGTACGTAGCATTAAAATAATATATGAAAGTCTAGCAGGCTGTGTGCAGGGAATGCTCGTACTGAAGATGACAAGTTTCACCAGACTAAAAGGAGAAGGATATAGCCCACAGTTTGCATTCAGAACTCATTTTGAAATAAGAGTAAGAAGTAAAATATAATGCATGACAGAAACCTTTTTGCATAAATGAAACCTGAAAGTAGATGTATGATTCAACAAATTCTTTACTGTACACAAAACTTTTAAAATCCCATCAGTAAAACACCATCTGCCACTAATGTTTAATAAATGACTCTCTTGCATCCTCATTTGTAAAATATTATGGATGGAATATATTCTTCATAGTGCTTCTTGTTTCCTTGCATCTAGCTCCACATTGTTCACTGGAACACAAAATATGGCAAATTTGCTGAAGCTGTGAAGCATCCCGATGGCTTGGCTGTGGTAGGCATTTTCATGAAGGTGAGTTAAATCCTTCTTTGTGTTACTTGGATTAGTCCAGTATGCTTACTGTGTTGCCGGGGAACTGCAGAGCCTAAAGTATAGAATAAGTCAGTATTATGCTATACTGTATAAACCTGGCCAAACTAGATCTTAAGTTTATCTCTATACAAAATGTGTACATTTTCTTATTGCTGGTGGTGTGTAACTGCCTTACATCTGTTTGGCTGCCTAGTATGCTTGCTGCCACCATGACAGTGGTACTGCATAACTCCTCCAGTACAAGAAGATGTGCATAATTACATAGTTCTGTATATATGGATATGCGGGTAGAACAGGCCTAAATAACCTCTCCTTCCCTCTCCTGTCATTGTTAAATGCTCAAATTATTTTGTCTTGGTTGAATTATCTCCACAGCTGGCTGAAGAAGGTGACTATGCCTTAGCACTGTGCACTCTCTCCTAGTCTCACTGTGTTTTGTTAGAAGGGTGACTTCTACAAAAAAAGAACAGCTTAAGTCCAAAAATAAATCTGTAAATTTAAATTTACAGATTTAAATGTAAATTAAAATAACTTTATTCTCACCACTGTCCTTGGCTGACCTGTTTGTGCTGTCAGCTGGCATGTTTTTAAAGGGCCAGTTTCAGTCCCTTTGCCATAGTACTCCTGTTATATAAGGAATGGATCCTGTGAAAATGAACTGTTAAAATGTTTCCTCAAAAAGTGTAGCATATTATGAGAATGCAAGATTACTTTCTTTTTGTGTGGTTTGTATTACAGGTAGGAAATGCCAAGCCTGAAATACAGAAAGTTGTTGATGCTCTGAGCTCTGTTCAGACCAAGGTAATAAATGTTTTGATCACCACCGATTACACCCATGTTGCATCTTCTCCCAAAAGTGTATCCTTTACTTCTCCTTAGTTTGTTACATCTGTTTTGTTTTATGAGAGTAAAGCAAACCTTGCTGCTGTCAGCACTGATGCCATTGCACTGTGAAATGCAGAACTGATTCAGATGAAGTTATGGTAGAGGGCAGGGAATACCCCAAAACTGTGATCATTTTCTGTCTCTGTGACTACATTTTATCTGTCTTTCAGCTGCATTTAAGCCTATAGAGTAGAATGATCTGAACTGCTCTTATGTGCACTATTTTTTAGTCAGGGGCATGAAAGAGGCACTTATGGGATAAATTTCTTTTTGGAAATGTGTCTCTTTTGGCTGTTTGGCTGGGAGAGTCCATGTGAAAAGTTTGAACAGGAAGTTAAACCTTTAGGAGGAAAAATGCCTCTCTGTAAAAAAGCTCTCTATATTTTAAATACTGTGTTCAATGTGTATGTGATCTTAATCCCAGAAGAGACCACCACTACAAGCTAAATGTGTATATGCCAGCTAGGACCTTATCTCCTTGTTCTATTGCAGGGGAAACAAGCTTCCTTCACAAACTTTGACCCTACTGGACTGCTTCCTGCATCCAGAGAGTACTGGACATACCCTGGATCACTGACCACTCCTCCTCTGCTCGAGTGCGTGGTCTGGCACGTTCTGAAGGAGCCCATCACCGTCAGCCCAGAGCAGGTAGGTCTCCAATAGTAGGTGCCAAGAGAGTTGTGTTGGCATCACACTGATTGCATTGGCCTAGCAGTCAGGGAGATCTCTCTCTGAAATGGCAGCTTATGTTACTGCAGAGCTACATGAGGTGTTAGCTAGTGTGTCACATGTCAAAAATATATATCTGAAGTGGTTATCTGCATTTGGCAAGGCTTGTGCTTGTGAAAGTAGAGTTTTCTGCAAGTGTAAGGCTGCCCTCTGTTTGGACTATTCTCCAGCAAAAAAACACCTGAGGATTTAAAAAAAATTAGTCAGGATTTCTAGATACACAGCTCCTTGGCTGGAGCTGCCGTGTAGTAAAAATACGGGGAATTCGTACAACGTATGAAAAAATCCTTTGTGTGGCACATGTATGGTAAGTCTAACATGTATTTTAAGCATCAGTGAGCTTGCTTTACACACACAAATTACCTATCTGGGTATACCTAAAAAAATACTGGATTTACCGGGCAGCTGAAGAACATTTATTCATCATCTGCAGTGCACACATTGTACATCTGTAGATGTTTGGTAGATGTACCAGATCTTCAGCATTTCTGGAGCTTTGGCAGATTAAATCACTTCCAGGCCTAGGTCTCTGCCCATCCATTAATGAAATAGTGTAGAAACAAGATTGCAGCCTTAGGTCTGCATCTGTGTGCTTGGAAGATATAAATAGAATGTAGAGCTTATATATATAAATTCACTCTAAAGGTGTTTAGTTTACCCTTCAAACTCTTAAATCTTTTTTTATCTATGACAATGGAATTAACACGATTCTAGGGAATTTATTCAGCTGATACGAAAAAAATGCAATTGATCTGTTCTAGGGCATAATATAGAATAAATGAAGAGGATGAACTACTGAAAATAAACCTAATTTATAGCAATGATTGCTGTTAAAAAACAGCATCTTCTAAGGGAGCCTTAAAATTCATACCATTTATTTATTTTTTACTATTAGTATTGTCATTGATAATCCAAGGTACAAGTATAGTTTTATGATAGGGCAGGAGCGTATTCACCAAAGTAGAATTGTTTGATCCTACCTACAGGCACTAGTTGTTTCTTTCATGTGCACCCCTCCATATTATACTCGACATTTCAAAATAGTGCATGTGACAGATTGACTTTTCATTCCCAAACTGATCAAAACAAGAAGCCATAAAGCAGTATTACCACTGGATTTAAGCTGAGTTGAGTTTTGAAAGCCCATCTGACACCAGACTCTCAGAAGCCTGTATCCCTCCTACATATTTCTGTTGGCTGTGTGAGATCATGTCTGGAGCAGGTTATTATTTTGGCACAGTCATTTTTTTTTTATTAGCTTCCCATCTTAGACTCCGTAAATGGCAATTTTGCTTTAGGAACCAGCACTAGAAGCTTATGGAAAGGCTCCTATAGACATCGAAGACATTGTTCTATTTGAAAATCAAGATTTCTTGAGTGAATTAGGTAGTTTTAATTTGTATCCAAGGATCAGGTCAATTTAATTTTAAAGTATTAAGTGTCCAAAAAGTCCAGCCTTCATAAGAGCCAAAACAGTACGTGTGGATGAAGTCTGTTGTGGACGGTGCATCACACGGCCGGCGATGCCATCTCTAGCCCGTTAGCTCTGGAAAAGCTTTAAGACGAACCCCAGGTTCTGTCCCCAAGTGAATTATTCAAAATAGTCTTATGGCAACAGGAGGATGCAATTGAGGATGTTTGTGCTTTCTTCACAGATGTGCAAACTCCGTGGCCTTTGCTTCAATGCTGAGAACGAGCCTGTGTGCCACATGGTGGACAACTGGCGCCCATGCCAGCCTCTGAAGAGCAGAGAAGTTCGAGCCTCATTCCAGTAACCTCAGTGCTGAGAGCGTTAGAAATCGAGTGTGTTTGTGAGGAGCCCCTCTTGCTAAGCACAATTCCAACCTTTGCCATGTGTGCCCTGGCAACATCTCGTCTCCTAGATCCATTCTTTTCTTCTCTGCATCTGAAATGCCAGCTAAGGAAATGGGAAAGGCTCTCGGCCAGACAGGAAGGGGGTTCTTAGCGCGGGGCTGGGGAGCTGGGGTGGGACAGGGAGGCTGGGTGTGTTTTGGTGACCATTGCCACAACTGACACTGGTCTAACAGTGTGTTGGCTCTTTGGGAGAGGATATGGTGATGATAGCAAAAAAAAGCCATTTTAAGAAACCTCATCCACATAGTATACATAACTAACTTGAAGCTTTGACAAAAGCACAGGAATACAGAGTATAGCTATGACTTAGAAAAAAAGGTATTTTGAGAAAAAAGCAAAGTGAATATTGAGAATTAGACTTCTTAGATTTTAAGAAACTGACATGTAAATATTTTTAAGATTGTTTTACATTTTTACCCATGCTATCAACAACCTCAAATATGTCTTAATGGTAGTGTGTTGGATTTTTTAATTAAAAAAGTCCTCAATTAAATACTATCTTTGCAAATTGTTATTACTGTAGAAATAATACAAAGTATCTTTTCATTGAAATAATATATGCTCTAATTTAAAAAGGAAAATAATATTGTATTTTAGATAAATTCTCTAATAAAACTATGCTTATACTTTTACTTCCAAGCTGTTATTTTAATTCAGGAAAGGAGTTACTGATCTGTTCATATCCTTATATATTAACCATAATTAGTAAACATCCGGTATACAGAGGATCAATTTCAATGATGCTGAAGATGAATGCAAACCTAGGGTATGTTAGGTAATTTTCTGTAAGTATCTCTCTGATGGACAGCAGAAAGAAATATTCATTTTCAGCAACCACTACAAGTTACTGTCAAAGTTGAGTGCATGATAAAAAATCAATTCACAAGAATATTGAACAAAATCCTGCTGAAGAACAAGCTTCTCTGAAGTGGTTGCTTGAGCATTGCCGTTTTGTGGCAGCCCAGAAGCAAAGTGCCCCATGCTTATGCAGAACAGTTACCCAAACCATTTCTCCAACAAGGTCAAATCTTTTAATACTGTGTATCCAAAGCTTGTTTTTTTTTTTTTTAGCTTCACAATAAGGCATTTCTATGAATGATTTTAATAGAGAAGCTGCTTCCAATAACTTCTATTGCTGGATCTCTATTACCTATTTTCTTGTGCTTTCCTTAACACGTATTCAGTCAGTATCTAAATACATGGGATCCAATCAAACCCATAAGGGGCTACCCTCATTCCTCCACTCCTGGCTGTCGTGAGAAAAATTGTCTTCAGATGTGAGTTTAAGATTTTGGTGCTAAATTTTAAGGCATTTAATTGGTGACGCCTGACTGTGATCCAGCCATATCAAAGTTCACTTTGCAGTCGGTAAGAGATCAGCTGGGCAGGCTGTGCTCTTGTAGCCAAGAAGGCCAATGGGATCCTGGGGTGCCTTAAGAAGAGCGTCTCCAGCAGGTCGAGGGAGGTGATCCTGCCCCTCTACTCAGCCCTGGTGAGGCCACATCTGGAGTATTGTGTCCAGTTCTGGGCTTCACAGTACAAGAGGGATGTGGAGCTGCTGGAGAGAGTCCAGCGCAGGGCCACAAGGATGATCAGGCGCCTGGAACATCTGCCCTATGAGGAGAGACTGAGGGAGCTGGGGCCTGTTCAGCCTGGAGAAGGCTGAGAGGGGACCTGATCAGTGTCTATAAGTACCTCAAGGGAGGCAGTGAGGAGGATGAGGCTGGCCTCTTTTCAGTGGTGGCCACTGACAGAACTAGAGGAAATGGCCAGAAACTGAAGCACCAAAAGTTCCACAGGAACTTAAGGAAAAATTTTTTAACAGTGAGTGTGACAGAGCCCTGGAACAGGCTGCCCAGAGAGGTTGTGGAGTCTCCTTCTCTGGAGATCTTCAAAAGCCGCCTGGATGCAGTCCTGTGCCACATGCTCTAGGTGACCCTGCGTGTGCAGGGGGCTGGACTAATTGATCTCTAAAGATCCCTTCCAACCTTAAGGATTATATGATTCTGTGATACATCCTGAAGTTCTTGGGATTTTGAAATGTGTGGGTTGGGAGTGAAGCACTTTAGCATGAGGGTAGCCTTTGTATCCAAAAATCTCTGGAAATTCTGCCAGATTTTCCTTTCTGAATAGCTTTCCACTGGTTTAAAGAAAAAAAAAAGCTTCACCAAAGGCCGTTTGTTCAACTTTCTTGAATTGATCTCTGGAAGTGCCTATTTCTTTCCAAAAGAACTATTGTGGTCAATTTTGGTTCTTGATCTTGTATAGCTTGGTGTATGCCTTTCTGATCTCTCCACAGGCCTGAGTTAGGCACTTAACTCCCTTAAACACCATAGAAACAGTTAACACCTCTAAGAATGGGAGAGCCGATACAGTGTTGGTTGAGCTGCTGACACAGGCCAAGAGGAAACACTATACTTAAGGACTTGTGTCCTGCTTATTTCAACAGGTAGCATCCTTTTGTTGAAACTGCAGGGAGGGCTTGTTTCCAGTCACAGGCAATAAGCTTGTTCCTGGAATGGCACGTATATGCCAGCATTACTCCCAAAGGTTGCAACCCTATTCTCTTCTTAAAGACTGCAAGTCTACAGGTTATGGCAGTATTAAAAAATGTTTGAACACCAGATTTTCAAATCCCTCCTCTATCTTGATTACCAGGTAACCGAGCTTGCTGATAAATGCTATTCTCTCTGATACCTGTGCTGCTCATATAGTATCCACTACTGTATGATAGAGAATGGAAACTTCTGCTCTGGCTCAGGTAAAAACCTGGGAATGTCTGTGAAGTTCTAACCACTGCTGCAGTTAAAAGTTTCATACCTAATAACTCAAATACTAGTTGAAGCCATGGCCTGTACCATGCCCAGATCACTGCTGGAATTCCAGTATCAAGTCTGGATTGCCTTGTAAATGTTATGCAAAGCACTATCTGTCTCTAACCTATAGGTGTTAATGTGAAAATTGGAAATCCATGTCTCTGTCCAATGACTAGTTCACTCTTTCATATTATACATTCTTTGCAGCATGAACTGGTATTCCAGCTTCCCCAAAAAGCTCTTCTAATATACCAGGCAAAGCACTAACAAACAGCAGTAGCACCAATGCTATTTATAAACCCTCCTGGCATGGTCCTTCCCGCCGACTCCCAAGCAGCTGCCCCTAGGAGGTGATGAGGAAGAGAGGAAGAGAAGATGCCATCACTCAGGTGTAGAGGTACAAGGACAGCTGTGGAATGTGCCCTTGGGACAAGTCCACCCGGTTACTGGACTCACTCCAGCATGGGTGGTGTAACAGGGAACAGCTCTTGCACCTCTGCCTACACGAATGAGGTTCAGGTCAAGATAGAGGTTCACACCGAACAAGGGCACTGTGTTTGTTAATCATTTTTGACTAACATTTTTTCCCATAGGGTGTGTGAGAAAGTAATCATGCCTCTAATGAAAGAAGGGACAACTCAGTTTCTGTAGCCATCCATCATCACAGTGGGCAGTATCTACTGAGCCTTTTCTTTCCATTATATCAAAAATCGTCTCACCAGGGCAGGAACCTTACGTATGGTTTCTGAAAGAAACTGGCAGAGAGTAGTGGGTGTAGCTTGTACAGAAACAGCCAAGTAGTTTCAAAAATCCAGCTCCATGCTTTTCTACTTGCTCTGACGTACTCCCATCACACTTCAAGGTTGCTCCATAAATAATAAGTAACAGTAAGCAATGACAACCAACATCAGCCATGTATTTATCATCTTGTTTGCATGAGCCTGTTTACCTGGACTGTTGCCAATAGCATATGTTTGCTGAATATAAGGTACTTTTATATTCAGCCTGACAATGTGCAAGCTGGTGTTTATGTCATACACATGGCATACATGAAGAGCCTGCTGAATTTCTTACCTATGCGTTCTTGCGGGGAACTTTTCTTTTTCTTTTTTTTTTTCCTTTCTTTTCAAATGAAGAAAATTTGAGATCTCCCCTTTCCTGCAAATCAGCTCAAAGACCCTTTACAACATAAAATTATACATGGACTGTTCACAAACTCACACTTCACATTTAGACTCTAGCACAACATATATCCTTTTCAAGCAAGATTTATTTGCTAAAGCCACTTAGAGATAAAGAAAACAATTTTCCTGGCATTCTTGTGATTTCCTGAATGACAGGTTTGATCAAGGTGAAGCTGTATGTCACCATCCAACTCTTATTCCTGACCTCTGTTCTCCTTCATTGTTTGCATATATGAAGAGGTTATAATTATGTTTTGAAATTCTTTCATAGCAGACTTTAAACCACCACCCATTGCAGTATCACAGTTTCACCCACTTCACCTGAGTAATTGTTTTTAAATTCATAATGAAAGAAAGAGACCACCTTGATCATGAACCAGAAGTTGGCTTTTCATGCACTGCAGGCAATTGTATTATTAACAAGTAGGCCGCTCTGATTAAAGGGCAATTTATTTAGAAAGAAAAAGAAAGAAGGCTAGTGTGTTAATGCAAAGTCATACTAAGATACTAGGCTACCACTTTGATAGGGGAGAGAAGCTTGTTCACTTGCGAACTGTTTATTTTGCACAGTTTGTGATCTTGTCTCTCACTTGTCTGCCAACTCCATGTGTTAGAACATTTTATGATTTCTCCGCTGCTGTTTCTAAGGATTGGACGTGTCCTAGATTGACATGGGCGAGTAGACTGTGATTAGAGATGCTCCCAGGCGATTAAATAATAGTGCCCTACATGAAGTCAGCAATGTTTATAGAAGCCAGGACAGTGTGTAGAAGATTATCACTCACTAGATGACAGCTTTAGGATTTTCTAACCCTTCAAAAGAAAAGCCCTGGTGAGCAGCAGCTGTTTCAAATCTAATATTGTAGAAGCAAGCACTGATAAAAGTACAGGCGATGGATTTATTGAAGGATTTCCATGGACCCTCTAGCATGAGACACTTTCTCTTCCAAACCAGTGTCACACACAGTCACATAGCACCTGGTAATAGTTGCTTACTGTGTGTATTTGATGTATTTTTAGACTATTTGGCAACCAGTTGCTCCAATACTGTCCCTTTTCCTCTTTCAGTATGACAGGGACGGGTCAAAGGGCAGTTCTGCTATCTCAACTCCACGAATGGTTCTCACAGGCTGGGAAGCTCCCCAGCCACCAGTTCTATTAAAGCATGAGGCAAAGGATGCATTTTCAAACCATCATTGTCACCATTTCAAGCAGTGAACGCAGTGCTAAGGCTTTTCACAAGTCCCTACCTGATTTTGACTAACAGATGCACTTTTTTTTTTTTTTTTTTTTTCTCCAAGACATGAACTAAAGCCAGATAGGGTATGTCTATATCCCAGAGCAGATTACAATGCAATATTGCCCAAGCCATCATGTCCGCCGAACACAGAGGTTTTTTGGACAGTCACTTCAGAGCCCAAAGCAGTATAGCTATGTTACCCGGGTGGATAGACCCAGATTCTCAGCAGGGCTCAGTGCTAACATGATATAGCTGTGTTGCTTCTAATGCTGGAGTCAGTTTTGTTCAGCTAAGCTGTTACTGCACTGCACCATATTACACAATGCCTAGATATCCTTAGGATATTTTGAAAAAGGCAATATCTAAGCACTATGTTTGTAATGGTGTATTGTGTGAAGCTTTGTATACTAGTATGGCAAGAGGCAATCACTGTTCTTTTAGGCTCACACCAAAACAGAGAAGAAATACAAGCAACTAGAGCAGACAGGAGGATATTGAATACATATTTTTCTTGAGAGGTGAGTTTAATGAGTCTTGTAACATCATTCAGGATTCAAAAACATGTAAAATTTGCTGTCTGTTGAGACAATGGCCTTCTCCTAGTGGCAAAACCCCTCCTGCCAAAGGGAAGGAGATCCTGTGGGACTTTGTGCTAAGAGGTACCATGGATCAAGATGTAATGCAGACGGACTTTCTCTGTCTGCAGTGCTCCAACAGAAGTACAGAGCTCCACAGATGGTGCCTCTGGGATGCATGACACGATGTTGAGGCTGATGGTTTCAGAGAACACAGAGCTAGACTCTCTTTTCTGGTCACTGCTCTCCTTCCTAGCCCATAACCAGCTAAAAGTCAGGTCCAAAGCACCCGCTCACCTCTGAAAACAAAGCACCAGTAATCTTCTACCACCTTCTCAGTAGCATGGGAGGACTTCATCTGCATGGTCCCTGGCCCTTGCATACGCCAGACCTGGCCTACCCTATAAAGGATGTTTAGCTGATCGTGTACCACATGTACAAAGACAAATGCAAGCCTAAGCATTCATGGGATCTTTGGTCTCACGCTGCTCCTCAGCCAGCCTCTTCCAGTGCACTTGGAGGAGCTCAGGACCATGGAAGTGGACTGCCCTTTCCGAAATAAAAATGGAAGAATAGCCAGGAACCCTGTTTCGCCAAAATGTGTGGCTGCAGATTATTTTCTGTAGCTACTCAAGGTCAGGGAATATCTTCTTCATCCCTCTACTAGCTGCCTTTTTGACAAGCTGACTTAGACTTGATCCCAGAGGAGCATGAGACCATTTAATGGGACAATACACCAGGTGATGCTATAATATTTTTATTTGCAGTTTTGATGATGCATTTCTTCACATTTTATTAATTGTATTTGTTCAAAAAGACACTATAAATAATCTATCTGATTACATTATACTCACATGACAATGTTAAAAAATACATTCCTTGAATCAAATTCAGAACTGAAAGGTCTCTAAATACACTAAAAGAGTCTTTTGGTTGATTTTAGGGCCATTAGTAACCATACCCAGAGAAGGAAGATGGAAATAATAAAACAAGAGGAGCATTTTCCAGACAAAAGAGAAAAATGAGCCTTGAGTGAACAACTGTAAATAACATCTCGCTCAGAATGTGTTCCTGGGGGAGACTTGAAAGGACAGCATTTTGCAGATCAACTAAAAAAGGTGATAAACATGATTTCCTCCCACTCTCTCTAGCAGTGCATCAGAATGTCTTAAATACCTTTTTACTAGTAACGGAAATCACAGTCAAATGGCATTTTAAAGTAATGTGCCTTAAATGATTTTAGAGACACAGACAAGCACTCAGTGAATGATGAAACCTACAGTAATCCCAGAATGAATACACTGCCTCTCCTGTGACTTCTTAAATATCATGTTCTGCTCTCTGCATTCCCCAGCATTCCGTGTCTCTGGAGAATAACTCATCATTTTGTCAAGGACATGGGGGTAGGCATATACAAAATTAGGGCCTAATCATGAAAACTCTGATGTCTGTGAGTAATCAACAACATGAGTAATCCCATCTATTGATTGAAATTCAGCTTGCTTCTCATACTCCCGCATAGGAAGACCATTCTCCCTCCATTAGGAGTAGAGTTAGAGGACTGACCACCTGACGAGTCACCTTTCCTCTTCCTTTGGATTTCAGTTTGGGGACTTATCTAGAGGAATAGACTGAATGGGAATGGATGGGAGGAATTTTGTATGGAAATAATGAGGAAATGTTAGAGGAAATGTTCTTTGTTGCTTATTCTTCCTACTTCGCAGAGGGTCCCTAAAGATCAGAATATGCAACTATGCGTCCCTACTGCTATAACCAAAGCAGATGTACAGAGAGCTGTATTCAGGCCTCACAGTAAGTGCCAGTTTTAAGTTTACAACCACTGTAAGTGCCTGAGGGATGAGAAAATGGTAAATGGCAGAGACACCTGCTTTTCAAGTCTGTGAACGTGCTCTAAAGAGTCAACAGAGAGATTGCCAAGGTAGTGATGTGTATCAGGACCTCCATATGGCTGGAGTCGCCATACAAACCCCTGACTTTCCAAGTACCTCCAAGCTCACGGTGTAACTAGCAGGAGCGTAAAGAACCCTTGCCTCAATCTCCTTCTGTCTCTGCAGACACTGCTGCTCTCTGGGTGGCAGGAAGAGGGGCCAGGAGCTCTGTGCCTGGGGAGGAAGCCAGTCATGCAGCTGGGTGCCTTGGAGGAGCCACCCTTGACCTTTGTTGAGTAAAGCTCTTTTTCCATCTAGTTGTCTAAACGTTGAAAAATCCCCAGGTAAATTGAAATGACAGTTCATTCCCATGTGAAAATCCATTCTCATTTCTCAGAGGATTTCCCAAGCACTGACCACCTCTCTAGGTTAAAGAAAGAGAAATGACTATGAAACAAATCTTTGCCTCTCCAAAAGAAAAACAGTATACAGAAAAAAAAAATCCCCACCTCTGGAATACTGAGAGGATTTTCATAGTGAGGAATAATTATCTTAGTGTAATAATGACCTAGTTTGTCACACAGTACCTGGTGTCACAATACATATTATATTTAATAAAGTTATTGATAATAAAATAACATATTAATAATGTTTTATTGGACCCTGGGCCTTATATCTATCTCCTGCAATATATCTGGCTCCAGGATAAATGTCAATCCCAATTCATGAGAAGGAAAAGCCTTTCATCCTTCAGTGAGCTATGCTTTCAGTACTGTAGATCTTTAAAAAAGTGTATATTTTTGTCATTCTGAGTCCAATATACCAACTACTACGCAGAACAAATAATCCATATCAAGCTGAGAAAAATATTTTATTTTCAGTCAGTAGCTGCTTAATCTTTCTTTCTTCAATTCTTTGTGCTTTGATCAAAATGATACCCTCCAAGACATTCATTGCTAATAACCGAAATGGAAAGAAAAAAACATAAAAGTGGGTCATATGTTCAAGTGTTCCAGCAATAAAAGTGCATTCAGAAAAATACTTTCAAAAATCATAACCTTGCCTGTGATTGCTTAGAGGAACCAGTTATTTCCCCTAGGGTCAAAAAAGCTTTATTAAAGGACTCAGTTGAAGCTAATTGCCCAAGGGGAATATGGTGCCAAGTAAAGAGCAGACCTGTCATAGACAGCCATCACTCACTCCAGTCTTGTATTCTCAGTGTCTGAAGAGCTAATGACACCAGATTCCTAGGAAATTCACAGACTACACACTTGATCAGGAAAGATAGCCAGTCTAATCTGTATTTAATGAATACTGCAGAAAGAATACTAAGAGCTTAACTGAAGGGAGCAGGGTATGAACAGAAATAGGTACGTGCTCTATGCACGTCTTGTGACTAAGCTAATTACGTCAATCTGAAAAAGTTGCCACACTTCTTCCACCGAGTTTCAAAATGTGGTGTCTTCTTTTCTCTCAGATGAGAAAACAGCATACGGTCGGACTTGGTGATCTTGAAGGTCTTTTCCAACCATAATGATTCTATGATTCTATAACTACGTAAGCAAAGGCTGCAGAATAATTAGGAAAGAAACAGAGCTGGCTAAAGCTGTTATTTCTACAGTGCTGTGCAGGCAAACAGACATTCATGCCCTTGTGAAGCCCTAGTAATATCAGTGGGTACTGACAGTGACATCTGTGAATCAGTAATCAGTAATGTGATGTTTCCAGTCTTTCTCCTTCCAATAATGCTTTCTCCTAGCATTGGAAAAATAATTTCCGAAAGAGATGGCTATGGCTGTCAGTTTTAAAAAATCTCCAGCACCTTTCTTCTAATTCAGGAAGGAAATTGCTGAAACTTATTTAATGCTGACTATATATCAAGGCATCAGCAGTGCAGAGAAGTGTTCAAGAGAGAGGTGATTGTCATCCACAGTTTGCAGGTTCCTCTCTCAATACACTGAGTTTTCATCCCTCTGTCATTGAAATTTATGTGCAAAATTCATACAGCAGATACCAATGGCACTGTCCTTGCACCTTTCTTTTGATCTCATACAGCAACCCTGATTTTCCCACTCCCGCAGCCTCCTACCACTCACCTCCACCTCAGTTAGTATCCCAGTTCTAGATGCACTCAATTTAGATCCCACCTCTGCAACCCAGTGTTCATGTTCCCTATCTCAAAAATGCAGAATGTGGGATCGCCTGGGACACAGTGGAGCAGCTGTCACACTGTATACGACAGCATAAGAGCTTCTGCCAAAGCAATGTAGAAACAACCTACAGTAGAGTAGCTGATAACTTATTCCTGTGTCTTAGCTATGATTTCCCTGTATTTTCTGGTCTGTTCTGCTGCATTTTTCTGTTTTCCTGTCTAAATGAGTTTCTTTAGTGGTCTAGGCAGCAGTATAGATGAAATAAAAATATTTGAAACAGACATCTACAATGCACATTTTACGAAGGAGGAAATTAAAGCAAACACCGAAATAAAAGAAATAAAAGAAGTGACTTTCCAAAGTCGCATGCTGCATAGTCAAAAACAAAACCCTAGTCTTACACATTAACTACAAGGCTGTTTTTGCTTCCCAGCATTCAGAAATGAGTTACTGATTGCAAGAATAATCGAGACATGCCTGAGAGAATGAGAAATGCCTGGGAGAATGAGCAAGAGCTCTCGGACTTTCAAAGCAGCCCCGGGAACCTGGGTGAGCGCCAGACAGGAGCACAGCTCACGCAGCCTCCACTTGAGCAGTCGGCTTCTCAGCACAGAGCTGTTCTCCCGCACGCTGCTGTCTATAAACTCCAAGCCTGTGAAGACTATGACTCAAGACTTCTGTACACTTATAAGGGTGAAAATATCCTCAACAGCCTCAGCTATTGCAAGACATATGCAAGTGAAACCTGATGTAACAAGCCCAGTCTGGATACATGGAGCTGACTGTGCTCTAATTCTATTATAAACCCTAATTTTGAAGGGACAGAAATACAGCGATAATTAATCACTCCAGAATGAGGCAAGAGAGTATTCTCCTTTTTCTTTTAGCAAATCTGAAAAAATGACACATTTTTATGTAAAACACTGGACAGATTGTTCCAGAGCCTCAAGATTATTTCATTTTCCATATTAATAAAAGTAGATTTAACAGGAAAAATTGGCACAGAGTGGGGATTTGTAGTAACGGAATATTAGCAAGTAAAGAATCGTGTGGCTAGACTAGGCTTACAGGCAAGTAACTTTATATGAAATATGAATTCTCCTGAAAATAATGGAACGAGGAGTTAACTGCAAGTGTTCCTGTCTGCAATATCAGGGTCTCTGCCTACATTTTTAAAGAGGATCTCTTTCAGAGAGAGATCTGTGAGTATAGCTACTCTCAGACTTGATTTAACCTTTCCCCTGACCACCTGGATACAAAGATATCATGTTGATGTAAGGATAACAGGACTTTCTTCTGGACAAGTCCAAGTTATTATCTGGAATATCCTCATGTATTGAGTCACAATCTTATTTTTTATCATGAGCCCCAAAAGCTCTATCTGTTTCTATTTCTATTCTCATCAAAGCTTCTTTATTTAGTCCTTCTCCCAGCTATGAGTTGTGGGGAGAAGGGGTTGCTTACAAGTTCTAGGCCTTTTCCCAGGAACATGAACCACAGAAGAAAACTCCACAAAAATTCCCTCACAGAGACCCGTTTGTAATACTCCTGAATGAGCGCTTTAAAGCGTGGTCAGGAAAAAATACGCATCTCACAGGCCATCATATGCTAGTAGCTTTGTGTCTGCTCTAGCTTCTGTTGGTCTCCTACCAATCCTGTTGGCATTTCTGCTGTTTTTTTTTGAGTGTTTCTTTTTCTATGCATGCACACCGCTCTTCTGTCAGTCCTATATTCAACCCACCTAGCCAAAGATTTCTAGAGTGAATCCTATACATCAAGAAAAAGAATATACTGCTGCAACTTCAAACCTCTTTCTTAAGGGGTCAATGAAAGAATACAGTATGCTATAAAGAAAAAAAAATCAGATATCTTTAAGCACATAGGTTATGCAGTAAAAGCTTTTGAATTTAGAGCATCAAATGCCAAGTAACCAATCAAAGGAAAAGAAATGGCAATAACTGCATTACTTTCTCAACATAAACAACATGAATATATTTATCCTGAAGTTTTTCTTTTTTTAGCTGTGAAGATATAGCATTATCAGAGTTCTGAAAAAGCTCTAGAGACTAACTTTCAACATCTCATCAGTACTGGGCAGCACTGACCCCAGAAGTCAAGAATCAAACTACAAAGGACCTTATCATACTGCTTGTTTTTAAGAGTTCCCCATTTATTTTAGTGGGAAATCTGTTTTAAAAACAGATACCTTTATGTCACCCTATGTGGTGAGCTGATAAAAAAATAGGTAATCTATCATTAAAAATAACTGCTTTGTCCATACTACTTGCCCTTATCATTTAAAAAACACTGGGGCTGGAGTAACTGCTGTACTGGTACATTGCATGAGCAATGCAGCCTTGCAGGCCCTATTGAAAATTAGCAATTAAAATGCAATCTAGGTTGACAATCAATATTTTTTTCCCTTACAGTTTTTCAGTCTCTTCTCCATCATGCAGACTAATTTCCATAATCCTATTCAACAGTATTTCACATCTATAATGACAACTCCTGAGGTGGGATAAAGATTGAGGTTCTAATTCAAAAAACCTTAAAGTAAGTAGACCTATGTCCTTACCCTGACTGAAAATGGAGATTGGGTCATCACTCATTTTCCTAAGGTGAACATAAAATCAATTACTAACAACACAACTTTCCCCTCCCAGAATCCTATTCAGACTTCATGGCTAGAGAAGCTTTCCAGATTAGGTCTAATCTCTTCCACTAGTACTACACTGACTTAATGATAATTTTCAAGTTTTCATTTAAATGTAGCAAAAGTTGTGGTGGGAGTAAATTACTCTCTGCAAAATTAAACATGATGAGGCATGAGAGAGCTTTTAAAAGGGCTTTGAATCATCTTAGTCACCTTCACACTTTCCCCACTGTTTGGCAAATGGTACAAGACATCTTTCGTTTTTAAAGGTCTGTTACAAGCTGCCTGATATTGCTCTATTGCTTGTGATTCAGCCTCATTTCTGCAGAGTGGGTTTTTTTTTTTTTTTTGCAACCTACACACCAGGGAGGCTGTGAAACAACTTCACTCTGTTTCTGAGTCCTGTAATTGAACAGCAATTTTCAGAAATGTATCATACAGAAACTATTAAAATTTTCTGGTGTGTTTTCAATAATCTACTTAGTTTTGCTAAGGAAAAAGAGACAAGCAATACAAGGTTCATCAGCCAATTCTGTATTTATCAGTCAAATGCAGCTGTGATGAGAATAACTCCAGTAACTTAAGAAAACACAACCTCTAGATTAAGACTTGACCAGTAGTCTCAGAGTATGTTAAGTAACATAGCAAACTTCATTTATGAATTTTATTTTCTCTGCAAGTAAACAAGGACCTAGGGCCTAAACATATGCTGTTTTGATTAGTCCAGGTAATCATGGTTATGAGATAGCTATATATGATGGTTATATGATGGTTATAATGCTTACACCTATTCTCAGAGGAAGAAAGAAACCATGTTTTTTTGGATGCTTCACACAAACTTGATATTCTGATTGTGGGAGAAATGAGTTGTTTGGAGTCATTTTGGTCCAAGTGTAATCAGAAGTATCACTTAATGACTTCAGTAGGTTTATTGGGGTACATTTATTCGTGACAGTGTTGTGGAAGTACTTATTAGTCAGATTAAATTAATATTCTATGTTATTTTTTGCCAGATTCATGCCCAGACATAGAATATTTTCCATAAGACAGCTCAGAATGGGAATGGAAACACTAGATCTATGGATCATTGGAACTAAAAACTTCTACCAGATACAGAAGTGAGATTGAAATATTGTGTTTTAATGGCAGATACTACGCTCATGCACAGAATGAGAGCTGATACTGCACTTTTCAAGAGAAAACTTACAGCATTATGTCAATTTATGAAAATTGGCAATTATTAGATGCCTGTATTTCATGACACTGTCAATGGAACTTTTCCTCCTTGAACTTAGCATGTAATATGAAATTATTCATGCCCATCCTGCCTATAATACCTTGCCATATAATTGCAAGTCTTGAGCAAATCAATGCAAAATCTCTACTTCTAGAAATGGAATAAACATGAAATGAAAGGAACATTATTTTCAGCTTGAACAAACAGAAAGGAATTAAATTACTGCAAGTCTTTCCACTGCAGTTCGTTACCTTTGTTTTCAAATTCCTAATATATTGGGCATTCTTATAAATATACTTCAGATATTTTGAAACTTTGTCACTTTTACTTCTTTACATGTTACTTTTGAAGTGCCTCTACTTTAGTCTGGAGCTTTAATCAACTCTCTTACCGACCTCCTTTAGGTCTTTAGATATTCTCTCTACAAGGTCAACTTCAAATCCAATCAAATTAGCATCTTTTGCCTTGTTTTGAAATATACAGCAATTATGTTCTAAAGACAGCTCTATCGTCTAGCCTGATGTAATCTGCCAGTAGACAGACTTTATACATCCATTATTTTTGAAAGACGGAAAGGGAAGAAATGGAAACTTATTTGTATTTTGGAAAACATTTTGCTGATTCTGTGCTAAATATCAGCCTTCTCTCACCACCAATTATCAAGCAGAGCAGACAACATATATCAAAAACTCAGTTTCTGACTAGATGACACAAAAAATCAAACTAATCTCTAATGATTCTGGATCAGGATTGTATTTTGACATGGTCAAAACTCACTGCCATTTTCTCTGATATATTAACCTGGACAAAGGTCACTGGGGTAGAAGGGAGAAAAAATGCCAGATAACTGTACACTGCCATTTCTTATCCTCGACAAATAGTTGGAATCAACACTTAAATCCAAGCAGACCTAAAATTCCCTAGTTTTTATCATCTATTAACTGCTCCCTCTGGGAAACACAGTGACCAAAGACCTCTAAGTATGTCAAGGCTATAGTTGCAATATAGGCATGGCCATGGTGGTTCCTACCTGAGAGCTGGGCAGCAGAGACTTTGTGACAAAAGAGATGATTTTGCTATGTCTCTGCTAACAATTAATTCCCACTAGGCAAGGGAATACCCAGATAATTGATTGCACACACATTGTCCTCTGGCCCTTGAGGACAGAAATGGAGTGACATATCTGGACATATCTGCTTAGGGACTTTTGTTGGGGAAACATTTGCAAGTAGCAGACCTGCAAGTATTATCTATTAATAAGATGAACGTTAACATGAGCTGGTGATAAGCCACGCAAGATCTTATGCAGAAATTGAAGTGGAAAATCCTGCCCCTGCAGAGAAACACGAGTGCTCCTATTAGAGTAAAATTACTTTAAGAATCAGGAACCACAAACTGTATGAATAAAAGCATGGTTGTTATATGAAAGTCTGTCAGTGTTGCACTCAGGTAGCAGGTGGATTCAAGATCGTGGCCTTTCAGTATATCCTATGAACTGACTGTTTCCTTAAAAAGTCAGTGCTAGCATAAAACCTCCTGTAAGACCAAAGAAATCTTCTTCTCATCTCTTTGAGGACATCAAATATTTATAGAAATCTTCATTTATTTAGCTCTTCTTATTGTGCCACTCACAGAGAACCACACAGAGGAGATCGGGGTTGACCTTGACTATTTAATGAGAAGTATAATGGTATCGTTGCAGCAAACTGGGCTGGCAACACAAATGCTAGCAGCTACTGCACTTGTCTTCTACAAAAGCAACAGCAGGAAAAAAGGTAATATTAGATGAAGGAAACATCTCCTCATGTGGGATCAACATATGGTGGCATCATGCACCAGATGCCAAAAGAGCTGGTGCTGTTTGGTGGCCTATATTCCATCATAATTCCCCTGTAGCGTAGGACTGCTTTGGAACACTGAGAACTTGCATGCTGCATGGCAGCTGATACCTGCAAATTTATTAATAAAAGATTGCAGTAGCTTCCTTCTTCATCATTATTTAAACCTGTGTAAAAGTGAGTGCACAAAATAGAACCATTCTGAGATGCATCTTTTTCTCAGAAGTAAATTTTCATCTAAGGATCATAGCAGTGAAGGGAAAAGAAATCCCTTTTAAAAGGCTTTCCAAGTGCCCCAGGTAGTGTCAAGTGTCTAATATGCTTGATAAAATAGACAAAAGTGCATTATGTGCCTCATGACAAGAAGATAGGACTGTACTGTGTCCATAGCTCTCATTCTGGGGATGCTGTAACCCAGCATAGCCATGGCCTATTTGTTTTTTTTAAAATCACTTTTATTTCTATTTCTATTTTTATTTTTATTTCTATTTTTTTATTTTATTTATTTATTTTTGTTGAATCAAGGAGTAAAGCTTACGATACACAAGCAGACAGGAAATAGGATACTTCTTTTGTTATTTTTTTTGGTTACTTCTCTAAGAGAAATATTTGTCCCAATTCTGCATGTGTCTTCAACACCAAATCTTTGCCTGGCTAGAACCGAGGATGGCTGCCTTTTTCTTCCCAAACAGAGAGATGCCAAAATACAGCAGTGACCTATTTGATACACAATAAAATACATGTCAGATCTTGAGGACTTTTAAGACATAGACCTAACTATCTGTGACCAAGGCCTAACTGCCTATTGTACTCACACATAAAGCTGCCCTGTGTCATGTAGATGTGATGGCAGAACTGCATATGAATGAAGGATGTGGAGGTGGGAAGGTCAACTGCTTTATGGCTCAGGTCAAAGAGCCATAATTATAAAAGGGAATGGCTGGGTTAAAAAGAGTTCACAAGATGATGGGGGAAGGAGATTGTTATCCCTGAGAGAAGTACACAGGTTTGAAGAGAATTAACTAAGTAATATAGATTAATAATGAAGTTATCCAAGGCATAAACAAAGCTTCAGTTTTCGGAAGAAGACTCAGTAAATTCAGATTAAGAAAAAAAAATCTCCCAAGATTACTGCTTTGATTCAGAAACACCTCTAACCCAGAGGTAGTTCATAGAGCAGACCCCAGAGCCCCAGAGGTGAACCCACTGTGCCTGTCTGGACCTCCCACACCGTGTGACAATCTCAAGGCTTAGTGTCATGAGGCCAAAATCATCAGACTCTCCCGCACTCTGTGCCCAATCTCTGGGCAATGAGACAGGCACAATCTAAAATAAAACATGTTTTTACTGCCCACGAAGAGCAGATTTTTTGACTTCAAAGCAGAGCAGTAAGACAGCCTGTAGGCTATGCCTAACCCATAGGAAGTTGGAAGGCTTCCCAGCAAGACAAAGCACCAACAGCACCAGGTGTCTCTCAGAGCATCCACCTTGGGAATGCACCTCTCCTCAAGGGTATTTCGGAGTTTTTCTCTGTTCCTGCCAAGGTATAGGAGCTACTAAAGTAGCCAGCACTGGAGAAGTCAGTATGATTACAATCAACGGTCTCCCATCTTGTTTGTTCCATTCAAACACAACTGGAGATAAAACTTTTCTAAGAAATCTCTTTTTTTTTGTGGGTTATAAATTCTGATATACACAAACAATACAGAGGAGTAAAAACATGCCTTAGACATTCTTCTTCCTTGCATAGCTCTGTAAGCCAAGCCACAGGGATTTTTCTCTTCCTGGAGAGCACAGTTCACAGCAACAAGTTTTTCAACAAGCTTAATGTGCCCAGAGACATTACTTCTTTTACAGTGGAAACAAAAAGAGGCTTTCACTGCAAAAGAGATTTTTTACAATGTTTTTAAATTATATTTTTACCCTGAAATCCACTTAGCACCCTGAATATATTCTCTCACCACTGCGATCATGCCTTGCTGTACTATTTCAAAATTATGTTCCAGGAAAAGATATTGATTCATTTTCACTGTGTATCTCCATGCACATTTTACATATAAAAACTACTCTCATCATATCTGTCTGCATTTGGTAGAAATTAGAAGTGCACTTATGAAACAAAATTAGAAAGCTACTGATGTAAATTGGACTTTTACTTTCCCCCTACTCTGTGAAAAAAGAGGAAAAACTATAGTATAAAACAAGATAAAATACATACAAGATTATTATAATAAACTGCACAAAGCAGTTATTAAGGGGATTTGGTGAGACCTATTGTAACGCAACTGCCAGGAGCTAATGGTTAAAGAATACCAAAATCAGTTTTCTTGGATTAAGACCTCTCTGCAGTCTTGATGTATCCTAGTCTGAAATTTATTCACAACATGGAGATAGTCTGCTGATTAGACAGTCCCTTATGAGCTTTTTGTATAACATTCTCTGGGAAAACTTCTCTCGTTGAAGTCTTTTGGTTGACAGTCCAACCACGGCAGAGATCCTCCAGTACTGAAAGTTTATTGATAGCTGCACAGTGTGTTACCTATAACCACATGGAAAACTCAAGGAGAGTCAAAGAGTGGCATAAGTCTTTAAAAAATGTTTAGATTCAGACATTTAAATCTCTCAAAGTCAAGTACTTATTTATCGAAGCACCAAGATTTATTTTCCTCAAAATGTAGAAACAGTAGACATTGGTAGACACATTTCAAAACACCGACAATTTTAAAGCTGTGAAATGGTGAAAAGCTGAAAATATGTCATTGCTAGAGCTTGATGAAAAGGCCAGCGTCCTGCCTCTAGGCATCTGTAAGGAAAATAAAAGACTGCATGACCTGGGCTTTCCTCTTTACAGTGCACAGAGATAAAGAAAACATTCTGCTGACATTGTGGTGGGCAGTGATAATACTAGAGATCTTGCCATCTGGCTCTTCTGGGGAAGAACATCCCAACCGCTCGAGTTTTGGGGGAAGAATGACTTGAGGGATTCCTGTCTGTGACACACAAGGGTCAGAGTTATTTTCCGCTCTTGCATGTGAGAGCACAGGAGGTTAGTTAAACCCATGTGCTTCCAGGAATACAAACCCCATAGAGGCTGGTCCTTCTGGGACAGGATACTCAGACATGCTGCTGTGCTATAGTAGCCTCTTCTCCTTTCTGACAAAAAGGCAGTGAGTTTCAGGAAAGACACAAACCTTTCTGTTCCAAGAGCCAAAACAATACATGTACACCCCAAACAGAGGAAGGAGAGCAGGGAGACTGTGTCAGCTAAGGGTGTTTTTCTCATAAAGCTTCCATGAAGTATCTGGACTTCATTCAGGGAAATGACCACCAGAAAATTACAAGATTTGACCATCACAGTGGCAACCATTCAGTGATGTATAAGTTACAAAACTTCTTACATCATCCCTAAATTTGGCCCAAATTGTCCACATCCTTTGCATGTGTTTCAATCGACTTCTTAGAGCCTCCCACAAAACAGAGGAAGGAAGATTATAAGGCTGGCTTTTCCATCAGCATACCGAGTATCTCATGACCTAGAAAAGTGTAAGAACGTGTAAGGACCTATTTCATATCTGCATAATTGAATATTACCGTGCGAAGCCTCACTCCAGTTAATCCAGAATCGTCCTTTGTGGGAGGGAAAGGGGATGAGAGGGAGTGTTAAGCAAAGCAGTAAATAAATAAGTACTGTGTGGTTAAACTACAATTATCAGTAAATGTTATTTGGAGCAGAAATAAAGGAAAACTTGAATTTTCTTTTTCAAAAGCTATTTAATCAGAGGGAAACTTTTTTTCTTATTTGATACTTTGGTCTTTGATTTAAAAGAGAATCCATAGAAATGTGAGATTTTTCATAACTAAAATCCTCTTGAAACCTGCTGCTCTTTGGTTCCCAGGGTTGTTTAAGTACTGGATAAAACAGAAAGGCATTTTCGAGCCAACATTGCCTTGTGTGGTGAGTCATGAGTTGGAATAGCTAAACAGAGCTCAGCAATATTCTCTTGATGTTAATCAGGAAACCTTTATTTTTTTAATCATAATCACAGTGCTGCTGAAAGAAAGCCCTGGTGCACCAATATTAACAGTTTTATCTTCTTGCATATTTCCCTCAATGGATCTGCAAAAAATGATCACTGAATAAGTGAAGAAGGAAGCAAGTGCATACTTGAGGAAAAGGACGTTTCAAAGTGACTTCCTCAAAGAAAATAAACTGAATCCAGATAATGGAAAATTCATATACTTCTAGACAGACCTGGTATTCAAAGTTCAGTGAGTTGTTATATGTGATAATATATAGAAAGGCACTTGTCAAGGGCAGAACAGACTGAGTCATTGAGACGTCACCAGAAGTGACAGAATTGATGTCATTCCACCTTTTCAGTTCAGGTAGTTCAGATAGCTCCAGAAAAGTGACTAAAGCAAGATGTGCTTTCACTATCTTTTATTAGGGATTTTAAATGGGAGTAGTGGCTCAAAATTACCTGTCAGAACAACTAAAATGTTCTTTCTTAGTATGAGGAAGAGGATACTTTTTCAAAGAGTTTCCATTCATAAGAATATGTTGTGAGACTTGGCATCAATGGAGAGTGCAAGTATTCAGTCTCTCCAGATTTAACTGTGCATTGCTTAGACAATACAACAATTTTTCCACTACAGTTACCTCACATAGTAGCTTGTGTGTTTCATACTGCAAAATTCCTGCAGAGTCTATTTCTAGTCCTAGGGTAAATTGAATATCCTTAAAGAAACAAAGAAAGAATAGTGAATCTGGAAAAAAAAAAAAGCAAACAAACAAACAAAAAATTAAGCAGTGAAAATGAAATGTGGATAAACTTTCTTGTTGTATGTGAAGAGTGCATAAATTACCCAAATTAGAAATGATAAATAAACTCTGCTAGTCTGGATAAACTGTTGACTTTACTTTTGATTCCAAATATAGAACGCCTTAAGTGTATTGCAAGGACTACAGCGAGCCTCAACATAAATTCTTTTGCTGACCACACTTCTGCCTCACAATCTTGAATACCCTTCCAATACCTTAAAAGATTCTTCTTCCAATAACCTCATTGCCCATAATATCCCACTTCCCATCCCCAGAAGACTTTTTATATTTATCTACTCTTATTTTGTCAGAAAGCAGAATAAATGCACATTGCAAATGTGGTTTCCTTATTTTAGCTAAGGCCTCCAGTAGGGATTAATGCACAGTCGAGAACGGAGTCCCAGGAGATAGTTGTTTGCAGTTTGCCAAACAGGGCTATAAGCAGCACAAATGATTCACTCTCCTGATGCTGACTATTTCTCAACTTCTGAGAAGAGTAAGAACTGACATAATGAAATAGCAATTAAAATTAACATTTTTCCCTTTGATACAATCTTATCATACTGAATTGAATCACTCAGTCTCACATAGTTGCAAATAATTGCAGTTCTTTGTTGAATCTCATGTTGTAAATGAAAGACAGTTTTTGTTTTTTTATTTTTTAACAGACATTTTGCTTCCCAAATTTACTTCATTTTAACAAGGACTCATTCATCTCCTCTTCTGCTGGAAAGCTAATAAACATTGAAAATACCCAGCTCCTTGCCTGACTCCCCAAAGAATTATGGCTAAGTCTTCCTTTAATAGATATAGCTATAGACACTTCTCTCCAATGTTGACTTACCTATATTTGTAAGGTTTAGGCCTGTTGGGAAAAATTTTCTTCACCAAACCTGGAAAAAAAAACTATTTTAATTGGCTATTCTTTGCTTCAGACTGCACAAGTGATTCATTTGTAATACTTTTTACTGAGAGGGTTTCCCCCAGAGCTCGCCTAGAACTTAAATCTTAACCTGGCTGTCTGCACCAGCTCACATTCAAAATTTCACCTCCCTGGAATCAAGTTAGCCAAAGGGCAAAGAAGGCCTAACCATAATCTCTCATGACAGCCACAACCATTGTGAATCATGGTGTCATTATATTCAAGAATAAAGCCTGCATGTGCAAGAAGTAGAGCTCTCTTGGCAACTGACCCACTAAACTAATCCTCACCCCTGGAAGATGTCCAGAAACCTGCACATTTTAGTAACAGTATAAAATAGCAGCAATTCTTTTGGTTTTCCTTCCTGAAATACTGCCTTCTACAGTAGAGACTGAACATGTGAAAATTAGAGCTAGGCTCACAAAGAAATATTAACTTGTTATTGAAGAATCCAACTTCTGGGACACCTCAGCCCTGTGTTACACACCTAGGCTTTCCATGCAATGTATAGGAGGAGGTAGGCTCCAGCCATGTGATTTTCCAAAAGCAGGCTGATCACATGGCCCAACTTTAGCCATTAGACCCTGATTAGGAGATTTAGATTTCTTGTTTGTGGAGATTCCACTGTACTCATACAGATTTCAATCCACCAACCTCTCCTTGGTGTTAGGCCCCTCTGCCAGTCCTTCTCACAAAGTATGGTTTTACAATTGGCTCTTTCCATATGTGGGCATAGCTGAGTGTTTACACAAAAAGAAACAACTCGATTCAATTTATTTCAGTGCTCTAGATCATTTGAAGCTATATTTTCCGTAAGAGATCCTAAATCCGAGGACCAGAAGATAACCTGGTGTGAAAAAAGAGAAAGCTGTTCTTAGTTTCACTTGTAGATGTTTTCCTTCTAATGGACTCATTAAGTATTCATCGGGTCCTAGGAAAAAAAAGAAAAACAGAAAAAAGAGTCAGCATGTCACTACAGTTCAGTGCTTACTTACGATTCTCATTTGGGAGAGGGGAGATCTCACTTTCCACTCTTCTCTAATCCAACATTTAAATATTTGAAAAGAATTACTCTTGCTGAGCACAAACCTAGGCCTTTATCCTTCTGCTTGAGAGCCTTAGCCTGAAGAGCCTTAGTTATTCACATCCTGTTCCTCTTTCCTTCCTCTCACTTAATGAATATTTAATTATTCCCTGAATAGTGGAAGTTAAGAAGGCTCTTTCTTAGAAAATTAGAATTACGGCTTCAAATCTTTGTAGATAAAAAACAAAAAGCTTTGATCTTCCTTCTCTAAAGACTCAAACTCTTGAAGGTCAGTAGAAGTCTGTGGTGTTGCAACGACCCTCACTACTTTGTGCAGGGCCTTATCTAATAAATGGGCCCTGAAAATGCTTATCAGCTGGGCAAGGGAGATGGGGAGGACCTCATCTGCAAAGCTTGATGGAGTTATGCATGTTATGCACAAATGGGTTCCATTAGATATTGCTGAAATGGAGCCATTTCTGAGTGTGCTCAAAGGCAAAATTTTATGTACCTAAGAAACTTTGCTAATGAACATGTAAGCGATTGTGAATTTGGATGACTCTAAAATAAAATAGAGTGAAATGTTGTGTCTTGGTGCCTAAGGTGGCAAAATCATAGTTAATTTCTCTTGCACTTTTAAGACTGAATGTCTTCAGCTTTCATTCAGGGAAGGGAGTTTCTCTGTGAAGATCCTACCTTTCTAATGCTCAGTATTGCGCCACTGGAGCTGCACCAAGAAGAGCAGAAGGCTCCTGATGGCCAGGGAGACTTTCCCAGATGTCAGCCCTCCATAGACTCACACAGATCGCTCCACCATCGCCTGTGCCTGCAACGTACAGAACATGTCATGAGACAGGGAGGACATGCTGAGCGGTCTCCATCACGCTGTGGGAGGCGGCCTGATAGACCAGATCACAGGTAGACACCAGTCTGGACTTCATCAGTTATACTAGGTGGAGCCGCTGTAGCATGGTGCCACATCTAAAGAAACACTGACACCTCCAAGAACCTTTCCCCAAATGCCTTAAGGATCTTAGCTAGCAATTTCATACCCTATGTCATGATTGTATTACAGAAGAAGCTCCCAAAATAGCACATCATTTTTGATCCTGCTGCCAAAGGAAGAGATAGGCTGCCTGTGAGCAGAGAGCTGCTGGCACAAGGTGGTAGAAGCACAGTCGGTTGCGATGCAAGAGTCAGCATTTGGACTGGACATCAGGGCTGTAAACTGCTGCTTACTTTGACTTAATCTTAGCCCAGACTTGCAAAACTAAACCTTGTTTTTCAATCAGTCTTCTGTTTTAAACCACAATATGTGCAAGATACAATTTGCCAGGTGTTTAGATCAGTCAGAAGATTATTTCTCATCCCTTGAAGCATTATTTTTCCATAGAAAGCCTGTAAGATGTGTATGCTTGCAAACTGCTTAGCTGCTGAATGAGTACATGCAAGTAGAGAGAGGCACTGAAAATCTGTCCCCAGAAATGCACCAGTGGGAAAACTATTCGTAAAACTGTAAGTTCATTAAATTCCTCCACACTCACAGCATTATAAACATGCAGTCTGTACAATAAGGAAGAAGTTTATGCAACAAGAAACGTATCAAGAACAGATCCAGCTGATTACAAATTCAAACAGATTTTTTAGATTTATAGAAGAACAGAAATACAGGACCTAAGAAGATTCTCTAGTCTGGTCCTTTGAATTAAGTCTGGATCAATGGCCTACACTAAGATTTCTCCTGACAGATGTTTGTCTAAGCTGTTGTAAAAACCTCCACTGAATTTCTTTCTTTCTTTTTTTTTTTTCTTTTCTTCTTTTTTTTTCCCCCTAAGGAAGCTGTGAATTCACTTGCAGTGCTTTAACTGCCAAACAGAAAGTTTTTCTTATTGTGAGAGAGATCACCTCTGGTGAAGTTTAAATTGATTTATTATTGTTCTTGCCCCATTGGTCTTGCAGAACAATTTATAATCCTCTTCTTTGTAATATCGTTCTGTAGTAGTGGAAGGGAGAAAAATGTGTTCCATCTCATTGAGCTCAAGCAGAAGGAATAATTACCTCCCACATCTCTTTTTATGAAACTCTCTTGAATGCATCCTCAAGCAGGATTTGCCTGCTTAGCTACAGCATCAAATTTTCACTCATATTTAGTCTGTAGTCTACTGCATCTCTCTTTTTTTTTTCTGTTATGCTCCAACTAAAGAGAGACATCAAAATCTGGCCTTCCTCTGAAACTCTTCTTGTGTTCTGGTTGCATTTTTTAAATTAATTAATTTGATTAATTAATCACCAAATAAAACCATTCATCATTTAACTTTGTATTCTAAGGATTAAATAGGAACTGTTTTTAACTATGCAGCATATGTATACACCCTTAATTTTTTCACTCTAGAACAGGCTTTAACCCTCTCCATTAAGACCCGAGCTTCCAAATGTGCTAGAAACTAGTCAGCATAAAGTGTTACCAAAAAGAGCAACTTTTTATAATCATAAAACTTTTATTAAGGCCAAATAAATACTTGGAGCCTTGCAACTGATCTATTTATAAAAGAAAATTAATTAATTGAAGAAGAGGCATGAATTTGTATGCTCTTGTAGAGAAAAAAATGTAAAAAAAAAAAAAAAAAAGTATGAGAGCTGATAATTTTGAAGCAACCGCCTCGAGATGGAATCTTCATGTGGCGCTGGATCTCAGCTTCTACAAATACAGATAAAGATAGAAAAGTACACATCCTTGTTGAAACATAAGTGGAGGCAATATCTATTCCTCCGTCTTTCCCGTGTAGTCATTTGCTTGATATTCGAGAAATTTTAGGAAAGACTTTGATAAGATCCAGTAGACAGGTGTGCTGTGAGTCTACTAATGTAGTGTTTGTACTCTGCGAAGATTTTTTTTTAATGAATCTGTATACACTATTAATATTCAATAAAAGTCTTTTTGATATAACTTTGCTACATTGCCTGCTGCAGTGCCTGCTACAGCAGTGTTTTGTGGCAGACTGGTGATGCCCGCAGGGCAGCCAGACTGGTGCCAACTGCTCCTGCGGGAGGTGAGGATGAGGAGGGGGAGCTGAGGATACGGTCTGTGGTGAGGTGCTCACATCTCGCTCCGCAGAGGCTCTGCGAACACGGGCTAGCAGAGACCTGCGAGCTCCGTCCTGTCCTGGGACGGTGTGTGAAGCAGGAGCTGCACAGCAAGCTGCAAGGTGGGGGAATGAAGCAACATCTCCCTGGTTAACAGCAATAAGCCGAATGAGGGTCTACATCCATTTGCTGAAGAACTGTGTCTATATCCTTGGCCAGTCTAGAGTAATTTCATTAATTTCAAACTCTATTATTTTACATCAGAAGAGAGGCTGGTCCTATGGCTCCTTACTGTAAAACAGCCACACTTGTACCAAAAAGGCCTTTCAATTTTATTTTCTTTATAGATGCAGAGAAATAAGTTTCACCTCTGTTATCTCACTACTTGTACTGGGAGGCCATAGTTCTGACTGATGACAATCTAGGGACGGTATAATAATTTCTATACAAATAAGTTATGATAGCATACTGATTCTGAGCAGAATAAGGAGAAACCACACTAGATGTATACATCTGAAGTAGTCCAAGGCTCATATGTCTTATAATCACTAATTAAAGAGCCTCATGAGAGAGTGTGGACCATAAGGGTTGTGCAAACAAAATACGAAAATAATTCTTACTCCTGTTTCTTTCTTTCTTTGGGAGACTGATTTCATATTTTATTTTTTAAACTAAAATAAACATTAAATTTTCTAGTTCGATGTCAGCTTAGTTCTATTTAAGTCCTCGCAGACAAGGTTTGTTAATTAATCATGAAGTGAGTCTGGATGAAGATTGTACCATGGTGCCATGTTGAGGTTGATTAAGGTCCAAAGAGAAGGAGTGAAACAAATATTGCATCTACTTGACAGTTATGAATTCAACCAAAGTGGCAGATATAGACATTTATATCTGTATCCAGATGACAGTGTTTATGTCCAGGAAGGCACAATAAAATTACAGGGGTGGATGGCAGGTGTAATCCTAAAATGCAAGATGGATGTTTGGATCTCAGGCTAAGAATAGGGAAGGTTCACGATTCTGGAGGGAGAAACAAGCCCAACAAGACTGAGTTGTGGACTAGGCTGCACTGTCCAAAAGCTGCTTGTGATATCAGCTGAAATAATTTATGGAATCAGATTATGAATTATCATTTATAGTGCAATGTCTTTTCACCCTTGGATAATCCTCTAATTCCTAAACTGCTATAGAGAGGCATAAGGCTCAGCCATGCAAGTAAAAATGTTACAACCCCTGAATAGCATTAGGCCTGGTATTCAATGCACAGAATACTGAGCTTTGAGCAGTTCTCCTGGGATCAGCACTTAATGATATGAACTTTCAGAGGAGTTGGTTGACTAATGAAAGTCCTTATTTGGGCCTTTCCAAAATGCAAAGAGTGATCAGACCTTATTGCAAATCCCAATTTGTGTCTATACAATATTTCTGAAAGGCTCTATTACTGCAATGTCTTTGATTCTGCTCAGCTCACAGAGAAATGAGCTCTGAAACAAAGTAGTATGAAATATCCACTTTATAGTAGGAAATCTCACGTTTGCTCATTTTAGATATATTATTTAAGAATTTAATTGTTGATTTGGAAAACCAGAGGTGACAAAGTAGAAAGTTAGGGAAGGTTTAAAAATTAAAGCAGAGTAATTCAGTTTAAAGCTGTTGCTCTATTTTAGAGTTTCCTATATAAAACTTACTGTTACTGGTAAAAAAAAAATAATAATAATTTCAGAGGAAATGATTCGCTTGTGCCAGGAGTCAGTTATCCTTTTTTTAAATTTATTTTTGGTCAAGAGCTTTAGCTCTCTAGGAAATCCACTGCTGTTACTGCTGCCTAAACAGCATTGTTAGAATTAACTTCTTTACAAGCTGTTGTTGCCAGTGACACTGGTATAGTATATGGTTTTCGTTTAATACTTGGTCTGTATTTGCCATATTCCTGTGGCATAGACCAGACCAAGAGAGAGACTGACACAGTGTGGAATGCAAGAAAGAGTTGTATGGCACAAAAAAGAAAAATCCTTTCTGGAAAATTTTTACTAGACACTGATAAATTCACTGTTCATTCAGAGAAACCTTGAACGTGTATAAATGGATGCATTTCTCCTCAAAATCCGATAGGGTTTTTTTTTTTTTTTTTTTTTTTACAGAAAAAGGTTTTGCAAATCACATTAAAAACACATTTTAAATGGAATGGGAAGCAAGTGCTAGCTAATCTCTACTGTGTGAGAGCAGCTATTTGTAAGACTCAAGTATTTCACATGGGGAGCTTCGTAAATGCCAGACCTGAAGTGAAGTAGCAGACAGAAAATATAGTAGCTTTCTGGCCAATCCCAAGTGGCTGTCACATGTCACAGGACTAATAGAGTCACCCCTTATCATACACAGAAGGGCAGCCTTCTGGTGTAATTTAACCCCTATCTACGCCGAATGCCCAGATCTGCCGCACACCACATGGTATGGGGGACAGCTCGGATTCCTGTTGGATGCTCTTTTTCTTCACATGCAAAATTAGGGCAGTGCTCACTCACCATGGGTAAGACACCCTTGGGTCACCTGTGGGTCCCTTAAGCATGGTGGTCTGTGACACTATGCGCTCACAAAGGGCCAGAGAAAAGACAGGGAATTGCAGGGTCTCATGCCAAAGCTGCTTTTCCCTTTTCACTGGGTCCGCATCAGCAGTTCACCATTCATTCCAACAGAGCTTGGGAAGCTCAGAGATGGAATTAAGGGATTCTTAAAAACATAATTTCTGCTCTCCCAGGACAGAGCAAATTTTATTTCCATACTGAATGTGCAGCACAGTGTGCTTTTACAATACACATATCTGTTTAAGTCTCCAGCTGGCCACATAAAAGACAACTAGTGTTGATGGAAAGCTTCGGAAAATTCCACAGAAGTTGGCACTTTTAAATCTGTAAGCATTTCTTCAATTTTTCCAATCTGTATCATGAGCAGTAAAGAAGAGAGGGATTCTGCCATGTGCTGCAATGCTGACTTACTTGTGGCAGGATTAGTGTTGCACTGCTTCCCCCGGGGGATTATTCGGTTACTCTGGGGAAACAGTAAATGATTTGTCCCTCCCTCTTCATGACCATTCATGCAGACACCCACTGGCTGTTTTGCTGCTGTAGGCAACCACTTTGATCCCTGTTCTGACAGGGAGCTGCTCCTCCTCTTCTGATTTAACTTCTGGAGCTTCAGAAATGTAAAAGTGGGCTGAGAAACCTAAAGATCTTTGTATCCTTCCATCCTCTAACGCACAACCATGACTACTGCTTTTGGCCAATTCAGAAAAAAAGGGCTCAGTAAAAGAGTTACTGGAGATTTGCTTTTGATTTGTTTTCAGCCAATGCTGACGAATGAGTTTCCAGTGTACAAGTTCATGCAGCAGGGAGACAGCAACAAGAACAGAAGCTCATTTTATAGCACAGGTATGAGTCAGATGTTAAACACATAATTTGGCCTAGTGCTATTAATTACTGTGGGATGAGTTTGCAATACGTGTTTGATTATATTAAGGTTTTGCTCAGTGAGCGTTAAGAATCCAGCCTCCCATTAACTGCAAAGTAATTTCAGGTCATTAAAATGCTGAAAGAGAAATATGGCCCATTTCATTTCAGACATGAACAAAAGGAAATCCTAGAAATTGCTTCAGTTTAAAGTCAGTGTCCAACACCAGCTTTGAGATATTCAGCACCAGTGTAGAATTAGATCTGAAATCCACATCTGTTTTTATGATTAGGAATTTTAAAGTGCCCAGACCAAAAGCATTAATATAAATGACTACAGTCCCAGAGATAAATAATTGTTCATCTCTGATGTTGGTAACAGGTAAAGAAAAAAGTTTTTATTTTCTTGAAATCCTGAAGGATCAGGAACCATCTTTGCAACATAAACTTGGACTTTTACACTGTTTTACTATAGAATAGAAATAGTTTTTCACTTATAGGCATTAAAAGATGCTTTTAAATGATACTGGCAATTATAAGTAAAATAATATTTCTTATGGCAAAATTCTCAAACAACCATTCTGTGGAGCATATCAAGCTCAGTGTGCTCTCAAAGCACCATGAATATCAGATCTGAAAGTTAACTCCAGAACTCCAAAGAGCCTATTGTGTTCCTTTTCGCTCCTGTATCATGAACAAATCCACTTAATTTCCACTTTCAGATAAGTGTTCTGGCCCATACTTTGTTTTTCCTCTTCATGTTGGAAGCCTGCCAGCCTGCTTTCTCTTCCCCAAAGACCTTACTGAGTCTGCAGGAATCTGAATGTCAGGCAAGGTTGTAACAGAGCGGCCGCTCTCCTGCACTCTGGACTGTGCTGGCTTCTAAGGATAGCTTAGGAATATTGAGAAAAACATACTTAAAAGTTGGATAGCCTTAGGCCCTGATTTAGCCAAGCAGCCAGGCATACATTTAATTTTGACTGTGATTGAAGTGAAATTGGTTATGTACTTAAAGTTAATAGGTATATTATTAAGTTCCAGGAGGATCAGGCCCTAAAGAACATGCCTCACTGGTGTGTAGTGCTACAACTGCACATATTCAAAAATCACTTTGAAGCTTCAATGTTATTTCCATTTTACATAGTTTTAAATAGATGCATTTTACATTCATTTGCAGTATATTTGAAGGAAATATATAAACTTCTCCCATAAAATCATTAAAAAATATACTATTTTCCCTGAATATGTATATGTATATTTCCCTTGGAAATATGTAAATGCTAATAATTTTTTTATAGAATTATAGGCACAAATAAAAATACCTTAACCGTGCCATTGTTTGAAGGCAGAGGAGAGAATTGTTGTTATTGGGAGGTAATTTTTAATTTTGAGAAAGGCATTTTCTGCATGATATTTACACAGGCCAGCCTGACAGCTTTCTCTGCTACATTGCCAGGATGTGCGAAAGGGCCACGTCCTGCAGAGCAGCGAAGCCCTGCCCTTCCAGATGCCCTCAGATTCACTCCAAAACACAATGAAATTCTCATTCGGGATTGCAGGACAGCAAGGCTGAGGTCAATAGATCTTTGTCATTCACACCAGCTGAAACTGTGAGGCATTTGCTTCTGTAAAAGGATTTGCATCCTTCCTTGTTCTTTCATCTATGAGATGTGTCCAGGGCACTTTCTACTAACAGAATCTCCCGTTTCTCCTTTAATCTGTTGTAACAATTTGGAAAGCATATATGGCAGGTGTTTTTCAGTTATTTCTGGGTGATTAGTAACCACAGAAGAGAAATACGTAAAGATTCACTGTGATTGTTCAAAATGAACCCTGATTTTCCCTGCTGCTGATGTGCCCGATGACTGTTTTTGCCCTATTCTTTCCCTTCAATGCCCTCCTTTCACATTGTTTCTCTCTGTATGTCATGGGAAGTGTTTCAGAAGACTGCTTTACAACTGACCAGACTAGTAGGTCATCCTTGAACTCATTTGGCTTGAGAAGTTTATGTAGATTAAAGATTTCTATACACCAATTAAACAAAAAGACTGGCATTTTGATTTAAAAAGAGCTCCATTTCCATTGTTCTTCATATCACACTTAAACTCTCAGATTTTGGTTATATATAAATACAGATAAATAAAAAGCTACTAAATAAGTATATGCATATATAGCTTTGTGTGTGTGTGTGTATGTATATATATGTGATTTACAGACTCTGTTTTACGATAATCTATATACTATATATGTCTATGAATATATAAATGTAAAAATATATTTGTATTTATATTTATATGAAGTACCTTAAACATATACTTTTAATATAAACATATATATATTTACATATATTTATATTTTTATATACTAATATGTACATATATATAAAATACAGTCTGTAAAGCACAAAAATAGCTGCTGAAAAAGAAACAAAGATTTAATTCAAGAAATAAAAAGGTGAATATGTCTTGAAACATCCATAAGAGCCCTTCCCCTTTTACATTGTCATGGGATACTGGCCGCACAGTGGGAAGGGAGCACAAGTCTTTTCTTTGTTAGGAAACTAACTCGCTTGTGTGGATTTACTGTATTCACACACTAATATACATTTGAGAGAGCTTGATATTTTTTTCTAGAAGTAGTATCATTTTTGCCAGTCTTCCCTGGGTTTCTCATTTCAGGTAGATAACACGGGACTTTAGCATTTGTCTGACACCTCACTGACCCGAGAGAGGTGTTTGTGCACCTAACAGACACAGGTGCTTGGTGTATAAACAGACACAGGAGAAAGACATAACTTTAAGAAGAAGAGAGAAGAAAAGAGTATACAAGAATGTGCAGCATCATCTCTGATACCATGCCCTCTGCAAAGTTACAAAAGCCTTTCACTATATCAGTAATGGGCACTTACTGTTTTAGCTGTATGTGCCCACAAGGCAGAGACTGTGACAGCGACTCATCCATAATGCAAATGCAGGGTATGTACCCAGTGTCTCTCATTGCATTCTCTTATTCAGTGTTTCCTAATTGCTAACTGGAATGCTGTTTCCTTTTTTCCCCATTTTGTTTTCTATAAATCAGGGCCATAAGTCTTAAGGTATCTCTAAAAAACATATATGTCTATGGCATAAGTCTAAAATATGTCTGTCTGACCACTGAGACATTTTGGTCACCTATAGAATATGTACACATCCTAAGTGTGGACAGATAAACAAATATCTATGTTGTGAAAAACGCGTATCCAAGTACCTACCCCTTCCTCAGGTTGAGCACAGTGTCTGAACTTGGATACGTTTTCTATTTCCCTGTGGGTGTTAACTGTGAAATACTAGGTTGGATTTTTTAGATGTGTTTTTTATCTACTTAAATGGTATTATGAACTCAGAGGCAGAAAAAATGATTTTTTAATCAGAAAAGTCAGAAAAGTGTTCTGTAAAATAGACAATTTCCATACCAGCTTGAAAAGAGCTGCCATTTGTTCTGCATTCCTGCACTAGATTCATCATCCTGTATTCAAGCCCCTTTGAATGAATACCATGACTGGAAGAGGCTGTGGGGTCCAGGATTTGGTGTAGGGTTTCTCTTAGGCTGGAATTTTTTTTGACCTTTTCCCATCCCCTTACTTTGCTTTTTTTTCCCAAAGTATCTTGTACCTTCTGCAGACTGTTCCTCACTGTAGAGGTTTTCATACAGGCCATGGGAACACTCAGAAGCATCTATCAGTCTGTTGCTTCTCTGTCAGAGCAGTTGTGACCACCTTCCCCATCCTCTCCTTCTCTGCTGACACTTTCTGTTTCTCTCCCCCAGCACACACACTTTCTCTAGGCTTTTATCACTGTTTTTTTTTTATATAATTATTATTATTCTTGTGGATATGTGTGCAATCACTTACAAAAATGTGGTTGAGGTTTTGGTCTTAAAGTAGGCTCGTTTGTGGCCATTTCTATTTTCCTCCGCTGGGGAGACGTGGGACAGTAGCTGAGAAAGTTTTGTTTCCTGTTTTCACACATTATATGCTTAAGGTCAAGGGGCTTGGCACTTCTGAGGAGCAGAGCTGTGAACATCACAGAGAGCGGAGGAGAGGCGCTTTTTATGAAGCTGAGACTGATTTAATAAAAGGCTTTGAAGATGAAGGGTCTGAGTATCAAGAATCACCCAATGAAGGAGCTTAGTTTCCTGTGGGCGCATGTTGGAATGCTCATCAAAGTCACTGGGAGTTGCCTCAACAATTTATAGTGATAACGATCCAGTTGCATGCATCCTGCATGTCTCCGATGTAAAACAAACAAACAAAAAATCATCCCTGTAGTCCTTATTACAGATGCTCTCTAGGAAATCAGACCGACACCAGCAGATAACATTGCAGTGCTGCAGGCTAAATGCCTCACTCAGAACTCATTAAAGTCGAAGCAAAGATTCTCATCAGCCCTGGTGGAGGTTTTAGGTCAACTCTGTATCACAGAGACTCTCTTGCTGACTTAGCTGTGAAGGGGCAAATGTCTCAAACAGACCTCACAGGAAACGTACAGGTATGTGCAGAACAGGTTAGTGGCCTCTACCAACTGGTTTCTATTCTCACTCCTCATGCATATGAAGAGTTAACTATTGCACTGAACTTGTGCCTGTGATGTGCTCTACTTCCAAGGAGTCAAGTTAGTGAGTGGTGAAACGCCAGTGCGTTAGTTTGTTGTACTATATTAAAATCAGATTGCAATTAATTTAATGTTCATAGCTCACCTGATCGTAGGAATACTGAGGTCTGAAAAGAGGCTTAGAAACTCCTTAAATTCAGATGAGACTAATGCCTAAAACATTTCATCAGCAAGTGGTTAACACTTTCCCAGCTCTAAAAGAATATTTCATAGGCATCTTCAGAAACCCGACAATACCAAGATACAGTACTGCATTGTTCTGTAAGCTTTTCTTTGCTAGTCAGGATTGTAGCAGATAAATTCTTATGTTGCTGTATTCATAACATAAAATAATTGCTGGGAAAATTGATTGTTTGATTTCTGTTATGTCTGTATTGTTCTGTCTAATAATCTATGACTCTATCATTCAATAATGATTTCTCTCAGACTGATGGATTCCTTGTAAATAAATCTCAATTTAATTTAATAACTGGAATTTAGTAAGTAACAAATGAAAGTCTTTTATGTTTCTTTCCTAGCAGTACTCTGTACTTTGAGCGGTGTATTGAGCATGGAGAGAGCCCAGAAAACAGGATCCAGTCACCACAGCATCTTGCCAGGGGCTAGATCTAGGGTTGGCTGACAAATTCAAGGCAAGCATCCATATTGAAGACTATTTTCTAAGACCTTAATCACACAAAGATCTAATTTGCCACTCTCAAATTTTGTATGGAAACACCTCTCATCCTTTAATATCCCATTCCCACTCTGACAATCAGTTCATCTACCAGTCTTGGAAGTTCACTTCAAAGTCATCTGAGTATCCTGACTAGTTTTACACGTTTCTTTACTTGGTCAGCCAAGTGCTATCGACATCTGAAGTGGTACAGCTGAAAGCTCATCCAGACTCCCAGGTTCCTTCCTCACGCTGCAGCCTGCAGCCCCTTCTGGCCTCTCTTTTGGGGGAAATGGAAATAGTGCCTGCTCTCAAACCTAACTGATATTTTTAGGTGGCGCACACTTTTTAACCAGATGGAAATTCATCATCTGTTTCTTTGTCAGTGGTGGAAAAGATACAAGTTGGTTCAGTTTAAGACTTCCTTTTTCTTCCTAACACTGGAGAACTGTATAACATAATTAACACCCAAATGTATAGTATTTTCCTTTTTTTTTTTTTTTTTTTTTCCCCCTGAACACAGGCAGACAATAGTCAGAAAATCTTGGATCCAGATGAAAGGAACCTCTGTTTTTATCTTCCTTGGCTGTGACTGTCCTGCTGGAGGCACCAGCCACACCTGCTGACTGAGGTCTTACTGTGGTAGGGTTTCTTGTCCTCCATACACGTATTCTACCAAGTGAGGAAATAGCTGCAATAAAGCAGAACAGAAAACCATTCTACAAACAACCCTAAGGGACAAACTCTTCTTGGATTTGAGTAAAAAAGAAAGAGAACCAACCCAGTGGTTCAAAGCGTATAGGGAGGGAAAATATAACAAACCAATCATTATCAAAGCATTCTTGGTAAGAGAGTTTTTTGCGGGAGGTTGGGGTTTTTTTTTGTTTGTTTGTTTGTTTGTTTTATTTTCTTGGATTATTTTTTCTCCAGATCCCTTTCCCCATTCTCAGGGAAACAGTAGGGGAGAATCTAGGATTTTCCCTGTGAAAAATGTACAAACAAAAATTATAAATAGTTCAATTGAATTCAGCAGATATCTAAAAGATCTAATAGATTAATTTTTGGTAGTCGAGAGACTACCGCGTTGCACAGGCTTCAGTAAAAGAGAGCTATCAGGCTTTCTTGAGGGACCACAAGGACTTCTGGTTTCTAAAAGTGGTGAAAGCTGCACAGCTTCCTGGAGAATTGCCTGTTGCTCTGCACTTGGGCTTCTGACTGCATAAAAGCAGTACCCCTAATAATGAAACTAATCAGGTTTAGGACTCATGCTCTACACAATGCCAAATGCCCAAAGCAGAGTCAGTGGTGGGAAGCTGAAAAATTCAGCATAGGACTAAATTACACTTTTTTTCATAATAAGGGTAATGTAGTTCAACTCACATGCAGGAGATTTTTCATAGGCAGACTTTATGCTTAGGCTAGATGTCTATGTATTCTACCACCAACAGAAATTACGTGTGTTACACAAGACGAATGCCCACATTTGGCTTATGTCATGGGAGCTGATTAGATATTCTCCATTAAAGTTAATTTTTACTGCTAGAAGACTGTCTTTTTGAAGTTATCAGACTAATACTACAGGATCTGAATAGGTGCAGTTTCACAGGAATACAGGTCTAGAAAGAACCTGTTGACTCACTGAATTCAATATCCTGCTATTCCAGGTGGTCATGTTCGATTATACATGTGTGTATCTGTCTGTCTATCTGTCTGTCTATCTATCTATCCTTATTTGTAAGGTAAGGCTGTGAGATGTTGCCTGGAGCATAGAAAAGTTGTAAAAATTGTGCTACATAATGTGAAGGCAAGAACTTCTGTTATATATACACTATTTTGCACAGCTAGTACATATAAAGCCTATTTTGTTGTGTTTTTTCATCCTGTGGATGGATCAGCTTTCTGCTTGACATAGCATTACACTTCCAGTGACTTGATTTAACAGAGGCATGGTAAGGACAATTTATTACTTATTTGATGGAAGAGAGTTGGAGCTGAGCTGGTTCTGTGCTGTGCTGAAAAAAGTTTGGTGCTGAACTTTTTCTAGTTCGTCCATATCTCTTTTGTATAGGACATCTTAAAACTGTTGTTCCAGTGTTCCAGGTGTAGCCTCGCTAGTGCTGAAGCAATAAAAAATTTAGTTAACTGCACAGAGGAGAAGGATGATACTACAGCAGTGTCAAGTGCCATGTGAATCCATTATCAGCTTGAAGGTACAAGAGCTACTAGCAGTTTCCAATAGTGGATCAGTGTGATAAGTTTCTGAGAATTTAGTTTAATACGAAGTCCTACTAAAGAGGTCAACAACCAGAGAGATCAAAATCCAAATAGTATAAAAGACAAATTACTATGACAGAAACCCCTGTTTCTCTATTGACTGAATGTACCAAGTTATTTTTTGTTCTTTGCAAGACAGCTACTTCATACCTTGCTAATTTTGAACAAAGTGCTATTTAAAACTTAAACGTCAGCTTAACTGGCAAATAGTGATCTAGAACTCAGTAAAAGGAAAAGAGAGTGATTTTTTTTTCTTGCCTACCATTATAATCCTCCTCCTAAGGTCTGGATAAATTGGCAGTATAAACAAGAGGTACATAGGCGGCATGCAGTATATTTTAAAAGAGGAACTAAAATTTTAATCAACAATGTCTGTTTTCCGGTGTAACTGCCTAGAGAAATATTAAGATTTGAGCAATTTCATGTTGTAAACCTTGTCAATGTATTTCTATTTTTTCAGGCTTTGATATAACAGTTGTTATTATGGAATGGAAGCATGACAGTGCACTTCCTTTTGAGAAGTATGTGTTCCATTATCTTAAAATACAGCTATTATGGAAGGTGAAAATATACCTTTTCACATGTTGATCCTTTCTCAAATATAGCCACAAAAGTTGATATAATTGTTCAAAATAACTGTCACCCATAATTTCACAAGGCCAAGTCAACCATTTAACTAAAAAAAATAAGGCAGGATCTAATCAGTGGGTATAAATACCTCAAGGTAGGGAGTGAGGAGGATGGTGCTGGCCTCTTTTCACTGGTGGCCACCGATAGGATTAGAGGAAATGGCCACAAACTGAAGCACCAAAAGTTCCACATGAACTTAAGGAAAAATTTCTTAACAGTGAGGGTGACAGAGCCCTGGAACAGGCTGCCCAGAGAGGTTGTGGAGTCTCCTTCTCTGGAGATCTTCAAAACCCACTTGGACGCAGTCCTGTGCCACGTGCTCTGGGTGACCCTGCGTGTGCAGGGGGGTTGGACTAGATGGTCTCTAGAGGTCCCTTCCAACCTTAAGTATTCTGTGATTCTACTAGATAGGACACCTTGTTGCCACTAACTGTATCATAAAACACAAGCATGTTTTGCAGTGCTGCCTGGGAATATTTTGCAATGCTGTAACTCTGCAAGACTGAGCTCTGTGCTAGTGAAAGGGCATTTGTGCGTCTCTGAGCAGGCCCAGGGTAGCGATGAACAAGGCTAGTCACGCAAGGAGCCTTCTGCTCTCAGGCACGACCATCTCAGCAACACAGCTGCAATCTCCGTGTTTCCTCACAGGATAAATCAGCCCAAGGGAGAAAGATGATAGGACTGCAGCACCTTTTTGAGGTTTGTCTTTTCCTGGCCTGTCCCAGGAGATTATTGTCACAGGAAATAGAGCAGTTTCTGTAGTGGGAAAGATAGGAAGACACCGTTATGACTGGCTGTCAAAGTGAAGAACTCCTGGATGCAGAGTGCCCAGCTACAGACTCTTGTAACCTCTTCACTATTGCATAGTCCTGTATAGAAGGCACTGCCAGTCACTGATATTATGCCCATATCATTTTCCCTTTTCTACAGCTGTTATGTTAAAATAGTAATAAAAAATGTAGTAAACAGCACCTCAATATCCTTGCTATATTTTTGAAAGGTCCTATAAGGTTAAGGACGTTATCTGGAAAGCCAGTTGCCTCCACTACTCCTCCCAGTTCTCGATAAGCCCTCCCCAAAGAGAGGACACATTGAACCCCATCTGCACTGACGTCTGGGACTTTATCTATTGGTCTTTATCTCTTCTGCCATGAAACGTACATACATGAAACCCTGAACTCCTGCACGTTAACAGCAAGCAGATTAAAAGAAGAAATACGTCCTTTCCTTCTGCTGTCCTAGACAAGCAGAAGACCTGAATGGCAATGAATGAGTTCAGTACAGAATATCAGAGCAGAATATCAATACGGGACACGCATCTTCCTTCAGCAGAAGCGAAGACGTGGTTTCTGCTGCATCTCCCTCGGTGTGTGCAGTGCAGAACGTGCTCTGCGTCATCCTGTGACGTCTCTGCTGTCAGATGCTGCTTTTATTACCTCTGCTGTGTCTAGGAACTCAAGAAATGAGAGAGATTATATCACAGCAGGGACTTTATATAGGAAAGGAATTGTCTGTCTCAAAAAACTCAGGCTCTGCAGCAGCCCAAAGAACTCCCAAACAATACCCAATACCCAGAGAATTGCGGATCCATACGGTGCCCTGGATGACTCTGGCTCTCCTGGTGGGGCCATGATCCTGCTGGAAAGGTGTCCTCACCCCAGCTTCAATCTGCACTTGGAACCAAGTGGTGAACATGGGCCCTCGGCACATGGGTGCATTGGTACCCACAGTGAAGAATATCTCAGATCTCCTAGGTCGTCACACAGGCTGCTTGGCTCTTTTCTCTCCCAGACTGCACGTTATGTTAGCAAGCACGAGGCCCTGAAGAACCCATAAGTGAGGAAGTATTTTGGATCATTTGTGGAGCAAAGCTTAGGCTCTAAGGGTAGATGGAAACTAGTACACTGTGTGTACCCCCTCATGACTATATCTAGTGTGTCTGATTTTTCTCTCTTATTTTGCTTATCAGTTTGAATAACAAATTATTTATCTTCTTTTCTGGGGTACAGGAATGCAAATAAAATGGATTTATGGTTCACACTTTTAACTGGCATTTATTATTAAATGTTTGAGATCTTTATCCCTTTTGCTCACTTGAAGCACTAGCATATTTTAATATTATTGTAAACATCGGTTAACCTAAATTCATGGAAAAATATAAATATTACTCAAAACATATCCTGGGATCAGTAAAATATATGACCGATTGGGAAATGTCAGATTTCTAGTGGATAACACCTAATACATAACATTATGTAAAGGATTGCAAAGGCCGTTACAGTGCATGACAAAATTGTTAGGTTTTATTCAAGACAGCCACAACTTTCAAAGCTCTTTCAAATGTTCCACAGCTTAAAAGTACTTTAAGTATCAAAACCACAATGTTTTATGAAATATCAGTGGAGTGAGAACCCTCTCTTTTTGCAGAGGGTTCAATAAAGCCTCTGGTTTGACAGATGACAGTACTTCTGTTAATGCATTTATCTTTGTATGAACTACAAAGAACTCATTCGCCTATTAAAAACAAAATCCTCTTTACACTGCAAATCTACAATCAAAAGGGTCAAGTCAATTCCATTACTGAGAGAAAATGTTGGTGGATGCTATGTTACTGATGACTACAAGGTCTTAGGAAAGGATTTGTCATTAGAAATATTTTACAGAGTATACTGCATGCATTTCAAGGGGATATTTTACGCTGATAGATATTGTGCGTTGTTTTTATTTTAGACACAGGAAAATTCTTAGAGGATGTCCACTCTACCGAGGGAGGAAATCCTCCTAACCAGATACGCTACTATTTATAAACCAAAAACGTTAGAAAAATATGATTTCTGTGAGGAATTTTGATATCCAAAAATAATATTAAAAAGTTCATAGTTTAAAGGGCAATCAGATACTGCTTCTTTGTTACAGCTTAATATAAAAACAATATTTAGCTGTGAAAATTAAATGTAGCTTTTGGTATGGGTATCACTGACATTAACATTTGATTTGGTACTATTTCTTTAAAACTATGCTATTTTGTTTCTTGACATGAATTTTACTAACATGAGAAATGGGTAATTTGCCCTGTTGTAAATGTAGTCAGTCCATAGCTAAAGTATCAGATTTTCATATTTTTCTGGGAGTTAACAGGTTTTGTTATGAAGTTCCAGAGGCACCGCAGAAATGATAGGAAATGCTGTTAATGACACTCAGGTTTAATAATTACACTCAAGATACTAGAGAGGGGGATATTATTCTTAAAATTTTCTTCAAGATCTGTGATTATATAATTTCTGTGCAGTTTACACTGGTTACAAGCAAAGCGAACTATTCAAACACCCTAAATTGCATCACGTGCTGTGCATCTTTCAGAATACCTGTGCACTAATGTCCTCACAGAATACACTGATACCCTGTGTGTTTGTGTGTGCTCCTGGCTCACACTGCAGTTAGTGGCTGCAGCATTGTGCAGAAACCTTGGCTTTGGCAGGCTTCACTTGATGGCAAATTGCCTGGCTACCAGCAGCTGTGAGATGTCATTTCTTTAAATTTCAAGTAAAGTAGCACTTATCTGTGCACAAAGTGTATTGCTGGTAGTGGTCAACGGAAAAGAGGAGTCAGCCATTAATTCTACGGGATTTTTTGTATAACCGAATAAATTACTCTGTGTGAATGAGTTCACAGCTCTGAACACATAAGTGTGTGTTATCTGTTCTGCTGCATCAGTACCACTGAACAGTGGGTGGTCTATTATGTGGTGAGTGCAGTTAGTCTGGCAAGCATTGGAATTATATTTAATTAAAGCTAAAATAAAAGCAACCCATTTTCCTGTTATCTTTTCCTGTTAGCAGAAATTTTCCATTTGTTAAAAAGCGTTCGTGGCTGGGGAAAAGCCAGTATTCTTTAACTTACCTTGTACATTGAGGAGTTTAGTTAGGTAGAACCTCAAACCATGCTGCTCAGTAGGTTCGACATAAAGATTTTGTGAATGTTTTGTAAGGATTTTGTGAATGTTTTAAAGGGAGTTATTAATATGTGTTACTGTTGTAGGATCTAACATACAGGGAGCCAGTAGTATATAACATTTAAAGGCCCTGGCATAGACGATTTCAGCTTAAGAACAGGATTGTAATGAAGAAGAGCATTAACATTGTATAAATGTCATTTCTCCTTCTCTGCTCTATATGAGCATCCAGTGCAAGGTAACAAAAGCTCCATTATACCTTGGCTGAAAGCTGCAGAACAATTGTGTTACAAGTCTTCCAAATTCGCAAGTTTTGCTCACATGAGTGAAAGAAATAAGTAGGAAAGCAAGTGTTTTTCAAAACCCTAGGAAGAAATAAAATTTTTATTTAAGATATTTAAGGTATTAGATGTAATAATTCTGCTAGAATGAATGATATGCTTCGAACTTCTGCTAGAAAACTATTTATGTATTTACATGTGTGAGAATACACTATGCTTAGTGTGTGCTATAGAGATATAAACTTTACTGCGTGTCTTATGTCACAACTTGCAAGTTTTTTGGCAAGACTACTGCTCAGATGTTCTTTCTGATGGGTTGTTATTTCTGTGCCACTCTACATCCACAATAACACACCCCACTGGGGTGTGTATCATTTTATCATACTGAGGCCCAAAACACTATCCTGCTATATCACGTAAACATTTTATTTATAGGCCAGTAGGACAGAAACCTTCACAATACTTGTCTTTGACCTCATGTATTGTGACATAGGGTTATGGATAAAGTGTAGTTAGCTCCAGCTCCGGAGATACCTGTAGGACTACGGGACTCTACAGGACTCTACAGTCCTGTCTCTAACAGGACTAGTTAAACACAGAAGCAGAGCAAACAGGAGCAGTGTCACTCTGTAACAGGGGAATAAACTATCCTGCTAGCATCTCTGAAGCAGCAGACTCTCTGTCTTGAGAGAGAATAAGTTATCACTCTGGTCTCTGCTATTTCAGCACTTAAGAGGGTGCAAATGGCCTGAAGCATACATTGGATTACAAAAACCTGGGATGTCCCTATAGCGAAACAAAGAAAAATATTGGGGCACAATAAAACATCTCTGTGTGGGTTTCATTTGCTTTAATTAGACAGAAGAAAAGTAGCAGAAGAAAACTGCCAGGAATTTGTTTTGATTTTACACCGTGCTATCGCAAAATACTAATTATGTTGCCACAAAGTATAGACTGACTTCCTTTCCTCTCATCGGATTGTGCTCTGGCTCACTGAGGGGAGTAGAAGAGCTCCTCATTCCTGCCTCACTGAGTACACCCCAGACTTCCCCATTTCACCCCAAAATTGGGCAGCTGTACTCAGGAAAGGAATAAGAAGAGCAGATCAAGAAGATATACTAGTACTGGTGCTGCCAAAACATGCTTGCCAAAACAAAATGCAAAGCTCTATTGATTTTGCCCCAGATCTTCCTGCAGACAGACCAAGGTCAAAGTCCTGATGCCATTTAGGTTTTTTTGCCAGCCGAATCGCTCCTTGGTAGCCTTTATGTACCACATATACATGTCTGCAGGCAGAGGAATTTTCTGAACGCCCAGCTGCACCACTTCATCATTGCTGTCCTCATCCTAGAGGCAGTAGTCTCATCTGGGGTAGTAGAGACCTCGCACAGGTTAAGCCCTGTTGTCCTAGATATGGATTTATAGCCTGGCTACAAACAAATGAAAAAAACCCACCCCAGACCCCCAGACCTCTCATGTCAAATAAAAGCCCCAGAACCAACTAAAAGTATAATTAAGAATTGACATATCAGTTTCTTGTTGTGTTTCAACATGAAATAGCATAATCTTGGGTTTGGATAAGGCATCCAAGTCAAAATAGAAAATCCTGCCCTTGCCTGCTTGATGAAAAGGAAACATTTCACCTGTCAAAGCCTTTTGGCCCCCTTTTCTCTTGGAAGACATGGTTAACATTGCCTGAGTTAATAATATTTCTCCACACATAACTACCACACACACTTTATGCAGATTCAGCATTAATATTTCTGGAAGTTTTAACAACTTGTCTCAGGACTTGAAAAATGAAAGATAAAAGGAAAGTTTTCAAGGTCATTTACTGCTGCGTAGGCCTCGATTTTTTTATGCCATAGATTGTTTATTTATCAAAAGCAGGCTTGCCATTGCCCCAGATAAAGTGACAACTGCAAACTATTTTTACACTCTCAGAGTTACCATTTGCAGGGCATAACTGTGACTTCAAGCGGCAGTTGCACCAGGGGTGGTTCAGGTTAGATATCAGGAAAAATTTCTGCACAGAAAGAGCGGTAAAGCATTGGAACATGTTCCCCAGGGAAGTGGTGGAGTCACCGTCCTTGGCAGTGCGCTGGGTGTCCTTGCTCTCAGCAGCAGAGCACCATCCCAGAGAGGCCCTAGGAGATTCTCTTTTTCTGCAAGTGCTTTGAGCACAGTGATGGAACAGTGTAAAACATATGCTGTAACAAACAGGCAAAATACAGTCTACAGTGGTGTATGTTATCAGCTTGAACTTCCATGCAACTAGACATGGCAGAAAAAGGGCCCAAGGAACATTCCCAAAGATGGGGGAGTGTCAGAAGGAAGGAAAATGCCTTTCATATACCTGACAATAACAGTTTGGCCTCTCTGGAATAAAACCCTGTGCTTCCATGATCTAAGACTTTTAGCTTAATGAATCCACCCAGTTTAACACTGTTGCTAAAGTAAACAAGTTACTCTGAGAAATGACTAAACCTCTTACTCCTTTACATTGATTCTTTTAAGTAATCTTTAAAAACCACACAGATAAGACTAATTTGCTGAACTCTTATGCAGCATTCTGTGATATTCTAATTCGCACAGTTTCTGCCTTCACATTATCAAAATTGGTGTCTATTTTTGCTTGTATTTGTTCTTAAGTAGTTTATTACTCCATGCTACAAATGAGTCATTTCTTTTCAAACTAGATTGCAGAAAAGAGTAAAGAACAAAGGGTAAAATCCTCTGTGATCAGGAGTGGATCAGGAGAGAGCGTTCTACAAAATACTTTCTGTTTCTGTTCCTAAAATGTCATCATGGCCATTAAAATGTTATTCTAAATGCTGTAAAAAACAGTCAATAACAAAAACGAGCAGAGGTGTCTCTGCCAATATGTTACTAGGCTGAAATCAGCCTCCAAATCAGACTGATAATGTTCTTCTGCAGAACACTTCAAATAGTTCCTATAGCAGCTCTTATTTGTGAGGCATTAAGACATGATCTGAAAAATTATTGAATTAAATTTAAACACAGATATAGTGTGAGGCGTGTGCAGTTCAGCCAGTCAAGATCTTAAAGTCATGCTGACCTGGCATAGGCTGCTTGCATTGAAGCCTAGCACAAAATGCTAGACCTTGCCACCCTGCGAACCCAATTCTCCAGGATCCCAGTCATTTGTGGCTACACAAGGTGAGCTTAAAATCCATCCAGGACAATACAGTTTGCATTTCGTGAATACCAACAGTTCAAAGCAATGGTCAACGTAAGCCCATAGTTCTAGAAATCCAACGGTGCAGCACAAATGAAGTAAAGACAGCACAACTTCATAACTGTGTGTAACAAGGTGTAGCATTGGATTCGTAACATTTAGCAGCTCCTACTGCTTGTTCCCGATTTGCAGCTGGAGTCTCGTGTGATCTAGTTGGCTTTTGCAACAGCAATAACAGAGTTTGAATCTGACCTCCAGGGATCAGTGTTGATAAAACAAGATTATTATCTTTGTGGACCTCAGTCAAAAGCTGAGGTTTGCAATTTCAGTTATAAACGGCATGCACAGATGAACTGCTTGAAAACAAAGCTTCTGTTTCTGTGTAATTGCTTTTAGCAATGAGAAAAGGAGAGGAAAACTATATGACATATATGTCAAGATGTTTGCAAACAGAATGTTTCTCTCAGGCACTATCACCCTAAGTTGTTTAGACATTTCATTAAAAATTTAGGAAAAGCAAAATAAATATTTTGTAAAGGAAACCTCAGCTTATATTACAGCGCTTGATTCCTACTGCACAGCTGAATCCTTGGGCTGATGGATGCATCCTGTCCTTAAGTGTGAGCAGCAAGGGAGGTTGTAAAGGGACAGCCCTGGCCCTTGCTGAGGCAGAGCAGCTACCCTAGAAGTGGTTTGTACTCTGCAGAGCCCCTCATAAGCATTTTAAGATCTCTTGGCCTGAATATGTGTCCTCCTGCCTGCTGGGAAAGAAAGGGGATTGATGACCAGATGAGGGGCATCATGTTAGGAGACGCAGGGGAGATCTTACCTCTCTCTACGACTATCCTAAAGGCGTAGTGAGGCGTAGTGAGGCAGGGGTCGATCTCTTCTCCAGAATAACTACAGATAGAACAAGAGGAAATGGCCTCAAATTGCACCGGGGACGTTCAGGTTAGACATTAGGAAGAATTTCTACACGGAAAGTAGTCAAGCATTGGACAGGCTGCCCAAGGCAGTGGTGGAGTCACCATCCCAGTGTTCAAGAAACATGCAGATGAGTCACTTTAGGAACATGGTTTGGCAGGCATGATGTTGAAGGGCTTACGGTTGGACTTGATGATCTTCAAGGTGTTTTCCAACCCTAATGATTCTATGATTCCAGCTGAGATCCATGGTGTTCGGGAGCGGGCCCAGTGTTGAGCTTTGAGGAGCCTACCTTGCAGCAGTATTTAACTAGAGACAGAAAGGCATTCAGAAAGATCCTGTCCAAGCCCAAGTATTCCTAAATTCGTCAGCACTTATCTTTGGGATTGTATGTTGCCCACACTGTCAGTAACATCAGGGCTAAATGGTGAGCTTTCTGCTGACTCTGAGACATCCTGTTAGGGCCAAAGGTTTAGGGTTTCTCTCTGGATCATGTCCTGTGCAATTTTTCTTTGGGAATGCAGTTAAAGTAGGAAATGGCATCCAAAAATAGAGCAGCTAGTGACTTGGGATTCTCCATTTTGAATTCTGAAATTCAGCAATCAGTAATCCCAGACTCAGCATTTATCATCAAGAATCACTTCTGAGAACTTGACTCACTCTCCTGTACCTCCTTTTCACCCATATGTTCTGCCTTCTTTTGCTAATATTTAATATTTTGCTAACATTAAAAATAAAAAAATACATATCGCCATTAAAAATATCTGCAATGATGAGAAAGTAACTACATTAAATGCATGCATTTATATATTCTTAATAAAAACCATGAATAAAATGGCCATTTTTACTAACACTAAAACAAATGGAGAGCTGGAGGGAGACAGGCTTTTCCTTTGATCCTCATTAGATGCCCTTAGCAACTGTGGCAGTTACAGAAAAAGTTTCTTCTCAGTACAAGGAGAAAACTGTATGTAAAAGCAGAGATAAAATCTGAGGTGCTGGTTTCCAAGTGTTTCTTCAAGAAGCTCAGTGGAACAAAAAATGTTCCTTTAAACTATACCAGTTTTGGAGAAACAGCAGGAAGATCTTGAAATCAGAAAACAAAATATTTTAGTGTTACTGAACAGAATCTTTCTGAATGAAGGGCTGAAAGGACATGACCATGAGGAATTTAGATTGAATTAAAAATACAATATTTATCCAACTGTCCTTCCTGCCATTTTTTCAGGCATCTGATATTGTTATTGAGAAATAATCCTCTGTGAAGCACAAAAACATAACACGGGACCTTGTTCCCATAGATCTGAGATTTTTTAGTTTAATCCTCACCTAAACAAATATTCCCTTAAATAAAATAGAATAATATACTCCGAGGCATGGGCTGAGTGTTTTCAGTTGCTTAGGAGAGTAAACACGGGCCCCATGTTCCTGTTTCCTATGGCCCTGCTTCCTTTCCCACGTGCCGCGCGTCTCTGACTCTTTGACCTGCATGGAGGCCTGGTTGCCTCCGTGCTCTTTCCTTGGCCCTCCCAAAAGCTCCGTGCTCGGCAGCCCACAGCCACACAACAAGTTCTGCCACAGCTACGCAGGAATCGCCAGGGAAATTTCTGTGCTTCGTGAGAAATCTTCCCGCTCTCAGTGCCAAAGAGTCATTTGACCTTCCCTTCACTAGAGCTTGCTGCTTCTCTTATCTCGACCTTTCTGATTCTTCTTTGACTCCTTTCATTTTTTATTTTCTGCACTGCTCCTTCTCTGAGCTTAAGAAGCCTCACTGGAATTGTTACTGAATAGGCATTTCTTAAGATTTTTTTTTTTAACTGATACATCCCAAAGAAAGAAATGCCTGTTTCAGTCAAGAAATTAAATGATTTTTTTTTTCACACTCAAACCCCTAAATCCAGGCATTGCTCCAAAGACAAAATTTTAAAAAGAAAAACAAGTAAAATTTGGTAGCTTAGAAAATTCTTTCTTCTTCAGTTTGACTGTTGCTTAGATGGCATGTAAAATAAACAGTTTGAAAGACTGCAGTGTCACACAAAGAAATTGTTATGCTTAGAAGCTGTGTCTGGCTGGAACTTGTTTTGATGTCATCGCTAGTGTCAGAGCAGAAAAACAGCTGTTTCTCTTTTGCCTTCTTCTGCTCATTCATTTACCAAACAGTATGATGCTTGGTGCTCTCTACTCTGAATAAATATTCACTATAACCTTAAGCGTTCTATGATTCTATGATTATATTTATCTGGTAAAGGTCATAACCTTTACTGTGATGAGTATTGAACAGTTCAAGAATGATGCAGAAAGAAATTGGCTGTTGGTGATAACTGTTTGTAACAATATGGTAGAGATGACAAACAGTAATGGCTTCTATGCATCTGAATGCACATTATTACAAAAGAAGACTATAGCTCTTGGGAAATTATAAGCCTTTTTAGGATTATTTATGATTGTAAACATATATGGACAATGTTACCGTCATACTCTCAGTTACACCATGCCTTATAACCTCTGTTCTATACCAGCTAAAGAGCTACCTAAAGAGAACAGATTGATTTTTTGCTCTGACTTTATTGTCTTACTATGTCAGAAAGGCTACTGATTTTACCCCAGAGGTATCCATATTTTAGTAGACTGTGTAGTGATATTTTTCAGATTTCCTTGACTGATGGACTTCCACATACTACATCCACATCTCCACTACATGGAGATGGCGATTCACAAAGCAGTGTCACTACCAAAAGTGTTCACATGCATGCTGTATGTGTGGGAGTTTGCTTCTCTTGTCCTTTGAGGACCCCCCAAGGAGCAGTCCACAGACCTCAGGATTTTCCCAAACTTTCTACTTTGAAACCCTGCTTCATACTCTTTCTCCATGAGGCACCGATATCCATTTCATACAATAACTGGGCTCTGCAAGAGACACCATGTTAATGTTAAAAGCTGATAATTACTACAAGATTGGGAAATCTTTATAATCACTATCTCTACCTCCTTACCTGTGCATACCTAAGCAAAGCCATGGCAAAAGAAAGGCCTTTTTTGTAGTAGTAGTATTAGTAGTAGCAGCAGTAGTTTGTAACTATCTTTGGATTGGAGTAGTTGTTAGGATTTGGACCTCTTGGACTTTTGGAATGGACCTTGTCAGCAGAAAATCAAGGAAGAAATATACTGCCCTTGAAAAATGCAACTGGCCAAAAGTTGCTTGGGCTATAGACATGATTTCCTCCTTATTGATTGTTGTCTGTGATATTTTTTCAGCATAAGAAGTATACTATATGAATATTGGAGATATTGAAGAGTCTTTTATCATTGTAGAAATTTGACAGATAGTCTAAACAAAGCATATACTAAATATACTAACTTTTATTTTCTACAAGTGAGATCAAGGCAAGAAAAGAGATCTTCAGTTCTCTAGTACTAGCATATTGCTGACGTCTTTCCCTCAGGCTGGATTTTGTATAAAGAAGGAAGGGATGCAATGGTGTGCCTGTTATAAGACTCTAGTAAATGGGAAACATTGTCCGTCCTTCTCAACAAATAATTTCGAGTCTTGGTGATCTGAGAGGAACTACTGTACTGAAGAACAATTTAAGACATAGTTGATGATGCCATAGTTCTTGTGTAATAATACACTTGGTTAGAGGCCAAGGATAACAGAAACGTTTAAATAAACACATTTGGAAGTAAGCCACATTTCTGAAAACTAATTCAAGCATGAATCCAGGTTGGCGCATTCCTAACTAGTGTCTGTGTATGTCTATTATTCATACCCGTGTCTTCTTAAAGGGTACAGTTATTGATCTCATTTCGCAGCACTGGAAAGAAGTGACTGAAGACAGTGGACTAAACACTATCAAGGAAGCACCAGATTTGTATAACTTGTCTCTCTTTTCTATGGATAGCAGAAAGCAAGGCCGTATATCTTGATACAATCATATAGTGCCCATACAGCTGAACAACTTCTAAAATGCCTGTTAAATTCTTTTAACTTTACTGTATATGAATTTAGAAACTTAAAAAAAAGTCTCTAAGAATCTCCAAAGCTATGGTACAGCTAATGCTTTTCATTGTGCATCATTAAAACACAGTGGCCAGGAAGGACCAACAGCAAAGTAAGGCTGAAGTCCTCTGCATTATGGAGAGGAAGTGAAAGCCCCCTGTGAGACCTGATAACATCGGTTAGGTAGAGGAGTCACTTCCCAAATGGAAGCTGAAATCAGATACAACTCTGATAACATCCACCAGGAAATCACTGAAAGCTGCAGAATTCATTAGTTTCCAAGAAGACCTAGTTGTTTTTCTATTTCAAGGAAGTGGATGTACAAGGTATTTGTACAAGCAGGTTGAGCAAGGAGTATGACAAAGATCCTGTTGCCTGTGCCTCCAAACACATACACATCCCTTTATATGTTGCTACCTGATGAGACATGTATTCAGTTGTGTCCCAGGGCACTTCCTTTGCTGTCTCTGCACCCAACAATATCTCATCTGACTTTGCTTCCTGTTATTATTTTCCAGAGCTTCATTTAAATGTCAACATTTGTCAAAAATTTGAAGTAAAACAAAAACAAGCCATGGTAGCTAATTTTCTTATAAATTGTTAAAATGTAATGAATGTAAGTTTGGCCATGGCGCTCCCTTTTTGCGACATTTTGTTAGCTTTTGTTCATTACATCACATATCTGGTCATTAGTACGATTATAACTCTTCCAACTAATCCAGCTTTTCTCTCTGTCCCACCCTGACTATTAAGTACCCTTTCTCTTGATTCTTACTATCCTTGTGCCTAATTCACATCAGCCAGTGATTGTTGTGCTATTAACGAATAATTTTTAGAATGACACAGCATTTCAAGTATCACACAGACTTTCCACCATACTTGGATGACTTTATTACAAGATTGAGTGGCAATTGTCTACTATCAATATTTGGTGTTTGTACCACTGCTACTGTTTCACTGATGACTGAGGTCTAAATGGATTTATTTGTTTTATGCCATGCCATTATATAGGCAATTGTTGATTCAATCAGGATCATATACATGATTATTGCTCATTCAAGCTGGTGTAGTAATGTCATGGCAAGTGCAATGTGGTGACACAGTACAGAGAATAGTAGCTATGATTGAGCACAAAGATATTATTTCTATTTATTCACTGATAAGTGAACAGTAAATGTGGGAGGGGAGAAGCTTACTTAGGAGGCTTATGATAAGCATATCATAATGACTCACTTTATCCTCAAAAAACAGGATTATTTACAATTTTTTATCAACCTCTATTTATCGTGCAGTTTAATTAGAACAAATTAGAACTGTTTACAAATAGTGCTTTCCTCAATATTAATCTCTATCAATATTCCTGGTAGGGCAAAGGCATCCTAAACCACCCATCATGCTGACATGCTAGCAACCACTGATCATGCTGGCAATCTGCATACCAACTTGAAAGCTACCCTTAGCTTGGACAGCAGAGAAAAAGATGCAGCACCAATTTTCATACAAATCTCAAGTTATAATTTTCACAAGATCATCTCACTATCAGATGCTCAGGTCTTTATCTGCCCATTATTTTTCTTTAAAGTTACGCTATTAAATCTGCAAACATGAATATAACCAAACTGATTTTAGATTTATACTACCGTCTGCTTGCTACTCAGTGATATTTGTTTCCAGTTAAAATTCTCTAGGTCTGCTATTACCTAACCCTATCTTTGTTAAGAAAACCAGCTTAAGATTTTTAGAGAGTCAGCACATACTTTAACAGTCTTGTTACCAGTCCAGTTTCCCATAATACGGTAACATTACCACCGGCTTTCACAGGAATTTGAAGAAACCTCATGAACCACTGGCTGGTTCCACTTTTAGAGGTCACACAGTCATTAAGGAAAGCAGCTTGAAACCTTTGACTTCAGTCCAGTAAAGCACTTAATTAAATGAAGCTGCCATTATCATCAAGAGGACTGTAGCTATTCTTAAAGGAAGCATATGTTTACATATTCGTTTAGATCATAGTCCAGGATCATATTCATTTGTTCTGGACAAAAAGGTTAAATGAGGTTTTCATTAGTATCTCTGACTTTCTTAAGTTCAGATCTTACCATACTTGTTACTTACTTTTCACACACCTGAGTAAGTGAAATAAGCTAATGTGAGCAGTGATGCTAACAACTGGAGACTATGAAGCAAAGCACAGTTTCCTCTGCCCAAGAGGCATTCACCAATTCCAGCATAAGTAGCTGCTCATTTAAAAATCGGGAAATGACTCATTTAGGCTATTTGGTAAAACTTCCGAACCATAAGCTCCTGCAACTGCCTTAGCTATTTGCATAGGCTGTGTGTGTGTTCACATTTTTATCACAACCTTTGGACTATGTTAATTTATCTAGCTTTAGGGGGGAAAAAGATATTCTCTTTGTGAGTTAAAAAATTAAATATATCTAGCTGGGGCTGTGTTTTAAAGGATACTTTTCTACAGGCTAATTTAATTAACAGCTATTTCTGTTAAGTGAAATGTGGACTCAGTTTCTATATTTTACTAAGGAAAGATATGACTTAAGATAAAACAGAAAAGGTATTATTTTTAGATTCTCTACAAGACAATAATATCTTTTGGAATATTCCATATCCTGACAAGTTTTCAAATCAGCTTTCATACTCCAAAACAAGTTTATGTTTTCTCTCCTTTTTTGACATAAATTTCAAAGTAAAAGATGAGTGAATTATTACTGCTTGCTCTGCATACAAAAGGATATACAAAAGAATAAGAAAACTGATCAAATGTTATTAGCAGAAATGGACTGGCATGAGATGAGACTGTCCTACTCTCTGGATTATCCTTAAATGAAATTTTAAGTTATAAAATGCATAATAGAAAGCCCATACAGATGAATGACATTTTATTTCATTAGAACACACCAGCCAAGCACTAATTGAAGGTAAAGTCTCTCTGTTCTTTTGTAGTTGTGTAGATAAATGTTAAGGCTTGCATCTGCCTTATATGTAATTGTTATTTAGAAACAAGGCTATTTTTAACATTTTATAAGCATAAAAAATCATTAGCCAGCTACAGCTGATTTTAACAGTTCTTGCTGCAATATAGTCATATTTTGACAAAATATTTATACTAGATTTACTTTCTTGCATTTTGTCCCTCCAAATTTTCAGTGATTGGTTAGAAAGGCTCCTGTAGGGCAATTTTAAAGATGCCAGACTGAGAGGTTCACTTCCAGAAAGGCATGAAAAACAATATTGTCTTCCTCTAGACTGGAGACTTCTCCAGCAGATACACTTTTGTCAAATGTAAGCAGCTGAGCTCAGAGTAGTGCCTGCTGGTAAAAAAAAAAAAAAAAAAAAAAAAAAAAAAAAAAAATTAGTCTGTGGATTATGCTATCCCATCATAAGATCCAGTGGTCCCTTCTGGCCTTAAGAAATTAGACAGCCATTAAGACTCCTTCCTTTAAAATGAGTATGAATTTTGAATTTTAAGTACTGTATGCATGATCAGAGTGATGTAACCTTCAAGGATATTTGAATAAGCTCCTGAGTCCAAAAATCTCCTGACCTTGTAGAAGATCAATCCCAGCCACATAATCTCTTCAGATATTTTAAATAACAAATGTGTTCATTTACATTAATACTATTGTGATTAAAATTGTGGAGATTTGACTTTAAAATCCAAGAGGTGTCATGTGTCCATTACTCATGGCCACGGTTGGAATGGTGACCCAGCTGGTGCTTCAGAGAGCAGTGGGTCTCTGGAAACCCTCTTCAAGCCTCAGGCCATGGAAGGGCACCAGGTATTATCATAACCCTGCTCACGCTGCCCTGGGGGCATTGGGAGTGGTTAGGAAGTGAGAAATTGCTTGGTGCAAATATTATGGGATTGGGAGCCCAAAGGCCACCTGGTGCTAATGAGAAAATGATTGCTCCTTGGTCTCCCTGTGAGTCAGTATCTGCAAATCCCTGTAGGCCCTGCCATGCCTGAACAGTGGGGCCAGAGCAGCTGGAATTGCTTCCATCTGCAGCCAGGTCTCACAGGCTCTTTTGGAGCTGTAGACTATCCAGGAGAAATACTGGGAGGACACGTCCTGGAGAAATGGAGAGCAGCTGCAAATCTGCCTGGCTTTACAGGACCTTGCTAGAGGATGGGGCTCTAGGGACATCTTGTCTTTCAAAGCAGAATCACCGCTCTCCCCACTCTCCAAGGACTGTCAAACATACGAGCTGCCAAAACTTAAATAAACAAACCAAACAAAATCAATTGATCAAACAAACAAAAAATCAGAGCTATGGCATCTGCGAACTCTTCTGGTTTTCACAGGGGATGAGAAGTTCTGCATGCTTCTCCAGTTTTGAATTCCTATGGTAATAAAGCACATTTAATGAAGCTGTCCATAGAACATCTATGCTTCTAAGCTATGCTTTTCATTCCGGTTTCACTCGGAGATGGCAGGTTTGACCTGGTCTGAATTTGGGCTCCAATTTGATACTGTCCTTGGGTTTTCAAAGGCATGACCGATTTTGAGAACTGTCAAAAATCCATTCAGTTTGGGTTTGATAAACCTCTGACACTGGATTAATTGGAAGGTGAATACCAGGTCACACCGCAGAAGCAGAAGACCTTAGCTGCCCACCACGTGTGCAGCCATCTGGGGAAACTAAAGTCACCTTGAAGGGGCAGAGACACTGCTCCCTATTTTGAAAGGCATTTCTATTTTTTTCTCTCCTTTTTTTCTTTTTATCATCCTGCTTCTTTTTCACTGTTCTCTGTAATACCAACTCCTTAAGATCAATCTATTTTCTTTAGGAGTGTGATAAGGATATATTGAGCTGAGTCATGCAATGTTTACCAGTTCTACACCTTTCAGCATTCTGCCACAGAAAGCAGAGGTAAAATAGCTGTTTGTGATTACCGTTGCTTCCTAAATAAAATCTACTTTTTAAAGAAAATTATAAAGAAAAGGCACTCCAAAAAGAAAATTACTTTTCAATACAACTTCTTAGTGTTTTCATAAGCTTATAGTGAAACTGAAACTGTTCCCAGTCCAATAGCATTCACAAGCATTCGCTTATTAACGCATGAACATATGCCTAAGAAGAACAGGAACAGGAGTTTAGCAAAGAAGAATATTTTAAATTCCACTGAAGACAAATACAGAATAAGAATCAATAAGAAAAAAATAAATCAGCATTACAATTCTGACAGATTAATGGAAAACTTTTTTTTTTTTAAAGGCAAATAGAATTTTAGACTGAACATATGGAGAAAACCTGAACTGGAGAGGAAAAAGTCTACATAAAGCCTACGGAGTATGAATCATATCTAATGTGAGCCATTAGGTAAGACACTAACCTTCATTTTCTTTGCAAAAATATTCCTATTTTAAGTTATTCCTGATTTGCCTTCAACAAACAGATTCTAATATCTGCATAAAACACCTGTATTTCAGCTCAAACATCCAAAACGACATCTGGAGATTGCTGCATATATGCTGATGAGATACTTTTTGTACTTGAAATTTTACCATTTGATTGCAATGAAGAAGCTATTGGAAACAGCAGATGTTCTACTTCTGGTGTGGAATTATTGCTATGGAGCTGCAATTGGATGAACTAAAGATCTCACTGGATGTATTGGCAAATATTTACTTTTTTCACCTTTGCTCTACAAAGCAAATTTTTACAATAACTAAATCTCAACAGATTTTTTTTTCAGTCTTGCCCATGTAATCATTGTTCAACATTTTTTCCCTTTCCTTGACAGATGACAAGTACGTGCCAGGAATGCAACTTTGGGGGCCTATCCATGCCTTGCTATTTCAGGTGTGGTTTGTCAGTACTCAGACTTCTTTTACCCCTCTTTGCAGATGAAAGGAGCAACAGGAATAAAACAACATAGAAAGAAACAATTAATTCTAAAACCATGAGAGGAAAAATCAATTCAATCTTCATTTCTGTCATGAGATATCTCTCATTTCTGTCATGTATATCAGAGACTAAGATTTTTCAAAACATGTATTTTCAAGCTATATGCATTACCATTTCTGTAAAAATAATTACTCTAAAAACAAATTGTTTTGGCAAAAGGTCAGATAGGTCTATCTTGCTTGACTTATTACACGAAGTAGACAGAGATTTTCACATAACTCCCTCTTTAATCCAAATAGCTTAAAACTGAACTACAGCTTCCAAATGGGGAAAAAAAAATCATTTAAAAATGCCTATTTAAAAAAAGACTTCAGCAGCTAATGGAAATTTACTCTGAGCCCCCGGAGTCTCCTCCAGGTGATAACTAGCTTCTTGATAAATAACTGCACTGCATTTTCAGTTTTACCATTTATTAGCTTCCTAGGGCAGTGAATTTTATCATGCTAGGTCAGCAGCAATCGAGAATTGAATATTTCTTCTCTGAACACTAAGGATGGAATTCATCCTACTCTGGGTCAAACTTATTTACAATTTAAAAAAAAAAAAGCAAAAACCAGCAAGAACTAATCTAAATTCCTTTTTTAGGCTTCTCCTTTAGCTTGTGAAAGTACAGTCTTTTGCACTGTGTTAACTATAGGGAAAGTCTCGGGGATCAACTTAAATTGGAGGCCTGCCTTTTTGTCTGCTAAAATTAGGTGAGGCAAATTTCAGCCAAACTAGTCACGAGTCACTGTGATCTCCTTCTCTTTGCATCAGCTGAACTTCTCTGCTGTGTGCCTATTTTTTTAAATTATGGTTAGTTCTTGTGGGTTTTCTCTGGATGATATTTTGCCCTTGAAGTCCACTCTGAAAAACAACTTTCAAGCAACTGCAGAATTATCATTTCCTGCAGGAAGAGCTCTACCCTTGCCTATTTTATTTTATTTTATTTTATTTTATTTTATTTTATTTTATTTTATTTTATTTTATTTTATTTTTATCTTTTCCTCTTGAAATGTATAGATGTAAAGTATTTTTCAGAAACTTCTAACATATTTGGCTGAAAATGGTTAATAGTTATTGGTTAGGTACACAAATTCACAGATATGCACACCCACTCAGGCATGTGCACAGACAAGTCATGCAAGTTCATTTTCCTATCTAGCATTTTGAAATGAAATTTGCAAGTATTTTGGAGGGAAAAAACAAGTGTATATTCTTACCATCATTGAGTGGCTAAAAATCATGGAATAACTGATTGCTGCTGGGGAAGCGGCGTGTTTTCCAGACTGTAAAAGGTAATTCATATGTCTGATTTAATATAAAATGATTTAGATACAAGTGCACAAGGAGATGCCTTCTGCAGTTGCTTCCAATTAGCTGGTTTTATTTCATTTCATATCAATTCAATTCCAGTAACTTCTGTCTACCACATCTGCCTCGCAGCTCTTAATGGCCCCTATAGACTACAGGGTTTTCCTCCAAGGGAACGCTCCGCTTGTATGAAATCATCCCCAAGAAATCTGTTCTGATCACTGTGTTTAAATTGTGCTTTAAACCAGTGGAGCTTAGGAAGAATAATTCCCTTTTTCTCCAGCAAAACACTCTTTCCACATCAGGAAACTGAGTTCAATATTTAGTCTTCAGAGTACACCTCAAAAATAACTTTATGTAATATTGTAAGTCACATTGAACAAGGAAACTCGACTTACTTACATTAAAATTTCTTCCTGATAAAAGAGTCTTCAATATCATATTCTAAACTGTGGTGTAATATTGGATGTTGATAAAAAGCTGCCAAATTCCTTTTCTGTAAGGAGCTATGTCTCAGTGGTGATGTATTATCCAGGAAAGGGTCAGTATTCCTTCCTATAACGATAAACATCTTACACTATTAGGAGTATATGTATTTGCACCATACGAAATGTACCTTTGTAAAATACTGTGCTCTTAAGAAAACCACATGAAATATCTAGAGTAGAGCAAACAATGTAAACAAATTGCTGTTACTATTTGTAATGATTCTGAAGGAGATGATAGATTCTTTTTGCCAATTTGCAACACTTTAGTGGTTTATTGTTGTTCTCCTCTCCTCTCCTCTCCTCTCCCCTCCTCTCTTCTCCTTTTTCTAATGATCTGATCTCTCCAACAGTTGTGCTCTCCCGGAGGAAAAAAATCAATGGAAGATGATTTTCACAGATTTGTACTGTGAAGACTCATACATGTGCATACATGTACTAAAATTATTTAGTAGTGTGTTTTGCGAGAAAATCCAGTAACTGCATTAGGGATATTCATGATGAGAGATTTAAAACATCATGTTTATCTAGATAAGGCCCTAATTTGGCATGTTGAAGTAAATAAGAAGAATGAATTTTAAATCTGAATTTTGCAAATATTCATGAAAGTAATGTAATAAAGGAGAAGCTTCTGCAAGCCCTATCTTGCAGGTGGCTAACTACATCAACTTCTACCCACATTAATAAGTCCTTGACAGGGAAAGTAAATATTTCACAAACTGGATCAAACACTGGTTAATAAGCCATCTGAGGACCAATCTGTATATATCCAAGTTCTGTCTGTTAATACACGTTGTGAATTATTTCCATTTTTAACTCCTCCTCCTCACTGTGATTTTATCACCAAGTATTTCAAAGGAAGAGTGGCAAACCATTAACACTGAAAAAAAATCGACAGGAAACAGAAAAAAAAATGTGATAGATCTGGAAAGCTCATTTGAAATTTATAAGAGATTTCAATTTGAATATCTAAGTTTGTCAGTCCACAAAGTAAAAAAAGTAGGAGGCTGAGGGTGAATAAGTTTCCTGTAGTTCTTCATTTTTAGCAAGTCACAAAAGACGGAGCCCTGTCCTCGGGCCGGCTTTGTAAAGCTGCGCAGTTCGAGCCTTGACTCGGCCTGCGGTCGGGACAGTGACACAAGGTGAAATCCTCCGGGCACTGCCTTGCAGTGCTCGAGCATTGGTTCATACCTTACAGCATAAGGCTCTTTTCTTGCAGAACGCAGGATTTGATAATATCTAATTTTCCACACAAATAACCTTTTCATCAACAGCATTTTTTTTGTAATGTCTTTCTAAGAGAATAATCAAGTTAAAAGAGGCAACAATACCTAGATGGAGGAAACCCAGCGAACGTTTTGCTACCAAACACAGCTTTCCTCACTATCGTGTGACTTGTTCATGGTCTGTAGAATACACCTAATTGCATCACTGATAAAAGTGGATCTTGCAAGCTTACCTATATGCAGACAACTGGACTTATATGAATACAAATGGTATGTGCAAATAAGGTCCGTGTGCAGGGTAAGAAAGGGAAAGGATAGAGAAGAGCTTCTAGAAGGAATGACGGCTGAGCAGTAATATCAGCCTTGTATCACATGATGGGGATTAAAAATCACGATCTTAAAAAAGGGGAAATGTAAAACTGTTTTACAATCAATCATTTCCTCTTTTATATTTTTACATCTGAATAATGACTGACTCTCTCTTTTGCTCCCCATGAAAGTTAAATGTAAGACATGTTTTCTGTAAGAGTATTTTTTCAGTACCATATTTATTCCAACCTTCTCTCACATTTACTTTATTTTCACAGGCTATCCATGCCTCAGGAGAGCCTGGGGATGAGCAGGAGGTGAAAGCAATGCCATCCAAATATCCTCACTTCTGAGTTTATGGAGAGAGGGGATTAAACTCATCACTAAATCAAGGAGCCATGGAGCAATTTTTTCAGTGTTTTGTTTTGGAGGTCAGTACGTGAAGCTTGTTTTCATAGCTAGAGACCTATGGGCTGTGCAAACCTGGGGCCTGCTTGCTGTGCTTATGGCAATCTGTGGGTTTCAAATTGGATTCACACATATCAGTGTTGTTCAAATGGCCAGTGATCAAAATAATTTACAAAGGCAGTTAGCACTGAGAGCTGTCAGCACAGCTACTAATAACACTTCTGGGGACACTAAGCAAACACCTTTCACAATATGAACAGAAGCCGCTCTCCTCTAGCAGTGTCCTGACTAGGTGGGAGTTTTGCTTCAAAGTTCAGCAATGGGTTGTTGCTCTTGATGCTTTTGAACTCAGTGCTAATGGGAAAAAGACAGCAGGAGATCTTACAGTGACTTCCAAGTGCAATGAGAAAAGGGGATGAACTCTCAAGTATCATTATTCTGATTCAGGGTTAAACTGCACAGCCAAAGAAAGCAAAATATTGTTGCCCATTTTATATTCTGTGTGGAAATAATTTCTGTCTCTTTTTCTTATCAATGTTTTATTTTTTGAAAAAAAAAGGAATTATATAGATGTATATATTGCACACGTATGTATAAAACTTACTGGTATACTTAAACAGACAGACTACAAAAATTGCATTCTACAGCTTTCCATCTATCAGCGTCTTTGCCATGCTGAGAAATACAAACAAAATGTTAGCTGGATATTAAGTCTTCCATTCTTAGGATCAGTCTGTGTGTGTTCTTCTCAGCCTTGCAGGGTAAACACATACAGCATGACTATGCAGGCAGTCCCTAGAAGTTCAGACTGGAGTTAAGGAGACGCTTTTTGCCCAGGAGGAGCAGCAGCACAGGCTGCCCACAGCTTATGCAATTCCATCCCTGCAGATTTTCAAGCCCTGACTGGAAAAAGCTCCAAGCAACCTTGTCAGAGCTGACTTTGCTTGAGCAGGAAGGTTGGACTGGAGCCCTCCTGAGGTCCCTTCCCACCTGAATTTTCCTGTAATCTTACTATCCTACATTTGCAACTGTCAGAAGTGGAGTATCCACCCATGTGGATATACATAGCAATGAACCAAACCACACAGCCATATCAAATATCCTCTTAAGAGAAATTGAGCGAAATTGTAACATTTCTTTGGTTGATAGAATTCTCTGTCATTTTAAGAGAACCAACATATCACCCGTTGTATTTTGCCTCTAAAAATGGAGAAGAGATACTGATGTGTTGCCATCAGCTTCTCAGAGGTCATGACGTACCAGATGACTAAGGTTATCCAGCCCTAGGCCAGCTTAGCTTTTAGCTAAGCATCTAATAAAATGAGATAGAATTAATCTAGGCAAGGAGGTTAAATTACTGATTTTTATTTTATTTTTTTTACATGTGCCTGATTTGAGTTTGGGCATATCTCACTTTGTCCAGGAAGCAAATATGGATGACTGATGCTCAGTTTTCAAAGCTGAGAAGGTACAATATGTCTATACATACAACATTTGCCTAAGGTGTGCAGCTGTCAGACTGTAAATACAACTGATATAATTGTACCTGCCAACACATCGTTAGTTATGATCTTGTGTTCATAGAGAATTGTAATCCATGCTCCTGAAGATTAGATGCACAGTTTCTTCCATTTTCTTAGGCACATTATTTATGTATGCATGCATATATATATATATGTATGTATCCATCTTGACTCTGTCTCACATCTTCTCTGCTTCTCTTTGACAAATTTGAACTGAAAATACTAACATTACTATTTACCATTTAAGCACTAAATTAAATTCTTCTGGGTCTGTCATCCACCCTGATCTCTAATGTATATAGATCAATGCTAGACTCAGTTACCTCCCAGGTTTCTGTGTACTCAGACAGAACCTGACTGTTTTTCTGAAAAGGCTAAAAGAAAAGCAAAGGCATTAGATTGATAAAATACAATAGTGTAAACAAACATGTTGAGAATAAGGAAAGTTGCTTATTGGCAATTTCACCTATTTACTCTTTAAGGAATTACTGACACTAGGAGCTTCTTTTTTTAATCAAATTTCTCACCACAGCTGTACCACTTTAATTATTCACCCAGTTAGAAGTACTTGTCTTCTGCTGCACTTTCTTCAGTTACTCCATTTGATTCAGATATTGCAGCCCCAGAATAAATGACACAAGAATTTGGCCTTTAATAATAACACAGTGAAGCAATGAAGAGTTTATTACATGTCATTGTACTATGCTATGAATCATGCATGCAAAGAACCCCAACTAATTTTACACTGACTAGGCAAAAAACTATGGCTTGATGAGAGCTACAGAAGTAACTGGGGGTAGGCAGCCAGAAGGCGACATTTTCTGATATCATGGGTTGTAACTGTTCATAATTTTGAAGGTCTGATATGAACTCTCTTTTATGTCATCTTAGACCCACAGTTTTGTTTTAGGTATAATGAGAGGTTTCAGTATCAAAACTGTTATTTGAGGAGGTGACTATGCAATTTTGAATGGCAGACATAAATTTAAAATATACCACATTCTAGTTAAAAAAATGCTTTCAAAATGAGCCTTATAATTGAGGTTAATCTTACTTTTTGTACTCTATATTACTATAACTGGATCTTTAGTACCAACCTCTTTACAGTCCTTGCCTACTCTTTGTTCTGCCAACAGTTTTTTTGAGGAAAATTAGAGGACAACACATTTGCAGTTCCTCTTGAATAAAGACCAGTTCTTGCCTAGGGAGGATACATTTGGCCTCTATAGCTATCAAGTTCAAGTCTAGTATGGCTCATGTGCTCAGGTCTACTTTGTCCCCCATCTGCTGAGATTTCCCAGGACCAAGCAAGAAGACTGGAATATATTGTTTTACAGCTTCAAAGGCATTCATCAAAATGCTACCTCATGTTACAAATAAACGAAAATGCAGAAACTTTTCCAAAAGGATACATTGAAAAAGATATCAAACATCATACTATATGGATTTATTCACTTCAGTAGTGTTTTGCCTACACGCAGCTACAGAACATCAGTATTTAAATTATCTCCCAGGCTTCTTTTCAAGACTCAGTCCTGACTAAGCCACTCACTGGGAAGAAGAATTTGGGGGCAATGAGTGAAAATGGTGAGGGTCAGTCCCTGTTCCCTCATCTATTGTGGCAGCACGTCAGAAAGCCACCTGCTTTTGTGCAGCTGCTGGGTGGCTGTAGATTTGAGCCTAGAAATGTAACCTTGCCATGATAATGATTAAGCAAAGAGGAAGCTTTCCCCGGGTAATGTGTGTCTTGGATCAACAGAAAATGACTCCTGTGTGCCTGCTCTTTCTGCTGCAGGAACACAGCCTGTCAGCATGGCGAAATATCTGTGTAAAATTTCATAAAGCATTTTAACATTGTGTCTTTTTTTACAGTAAACATGTTTTATTTTCCCTTTGAAGCTGTGGTGTGCAGAGACTCATGCTTGTACTTTATTCTGTAGGCTACAATTTGACTCTTTTCCCAATGCAGAAACTGCAGTTATTTTCCTTTACAGATACTGGTGGGTATATTTTGTTCTGAGAAATTGGACAAGTCACTCAGTAACATCACAAGGTAGCCTTAGTGGGGAAAAAAAGGCATGTCTGACATATAGAGATTTGTGCTCCTTAATGGACTGTAGTAAATATGTGGCCAGTACTGTGATATCAGACTTTTTCAGGTCACGAAGATTAAATTGCTATTCAGTGAATGCTTCTTTTGCTGAGTGGGAAGTTGGCGAATATACCATGTATGTGTGTTGCTAGACACGGTCTGGTTTCAGTGGTCATAGAGCAGACCCATGGACAGGATTTTGCAGAAACTTTCTTAGGGAGGAGTTTGGTCTAGTGACTTCTGCAGAAATTCAATACAAAGAACTGAAGTCAATAACAGTAACTGAGTTCCTAATCTGTGTTGAAAAAAAGTTCCCTTGGTGCTTTTATTGGACTTACTGTTTCCGAGATGATGCTTTTCACTGAGAAGCACACAAGGTTTCACGGGCACTATCTCTCACAGTGGTATGAAGACAACTGACATACCTATAATCTCTATTTGCAAAACCAAATGTTAAAGTAGTTCAAATACATTGTACAGACAGTGAACTAACAAATGTGTCAGCAAGAAAGGAGCACAGAGAGATATGGAGACTCTCCAAGTTTCAGATAGCCCATTTTCTGACACAGTGAGGTCTGAGACGAGGTCCAGGAAGGCAGCTAACCTGTAACGTTTCAGCTGTGCCAGTTTTGACCGCAGATCCCTTCTCATTGCCGCTGTCCTCTACAAATGAGGGGCACCAACTGGGAATCTCTGCTAAAGAACAATCTTCATCCCATACAAAATTTGATTTGGAAAGTTGACCCATTGACCATATTTTTGACCATCTCAGACTACATCTGAGTCCAGACCAATGTGCTAAAACAGGCAAGTGTTTTGAAAGAACATAGTTTTATTTATTAATACCCAGAACTTGAGTTTATGCCTCTCACCTTTTATTTACAATCTCCAGGGATCAAATAGAGCAACCAAAGCTCTAGTCATGCCAGATGCTGATCATCCTCTAGGGGACCACACTCCTTCTCTTTGGATACCAGTTACTAAATTTGCATTTTTAAGACTTTTGATCGCTCTGTTTAGTAGTCAATAGCAGTACATCATTTGTCCCAAGAACAGGTCAAACAAATGAGTCACATCATAAGCTTTGAGGTTATATTTGAGTCAGATAGACTTTTGTCGTCTTCTTAATTGACTTTCAGCAGTACTAACTGTTATTTCTGCCTACAGCCGGATGAACACAAAATAATGTCAACACATTCTGCAGGAGGAGGAGGCTTCCCTCCAGTAGGAGAGCAGAGGGCAATCATTATAACAAATTGGTTCTATAACCTTGAGTTTTTCTCAAGAGCAACTATTTTACTTCCTCTTGGGCTAATACACATGTAAACTCATATGCAGCTTGATTTTCACAGGAAGAATTCAGTGTAACCATATCAATGTAGTAGTATCATTTACCTATGGTCTCATTCAATGTCTATAAATTAAGTGTCTATATAAAATACAATAGTATATGTTTTCTTTCCTGCAAAGGGAATTAATCTAAAAGATCCAAACAGACTGTAGTCTTTACATTGTTGAAAACATATAATGAGACTGGAGAATATTTTTTATAGCCAGAGGCACACAAAGTGTCACAAAAATTTAAGACAGGGAGGTGTTACAGAGAGTTTCGGATCAGGGAATGAAAGCAGAAGCTGCCTTCCTCTAACATCATGCCTTGGGCACCCTACATATGTAGGGGTAGTGTCCTACTAGGACACTAGTGATAGCTGTGGGATCTCCAGGATTTGAATGCATCTTTGCCTTCCCTTGCTCTTCTGTGATTCATCCTTGCAGGAGTGGAGCTGCAGACAGGAAGGTATTGCAGACAGGTTGGAAACACAGTGGTTCCTGCAGGAGGAAAGGAAGCAACATGAGGAATTTCATGTTAGATTTTCAATTGATAAGAAGGGAGTTATTATTTTTAGTAGAAGTCACTGTGTGAAAGGAAAAATGAGGGTTTCTCCCCATGGCTAGAAGAACAAGTGATTTGCCCCCATCAAAAACCCAAAGTAAATGCAGTGGCAGAGGCATGATTTCCACTAGCGGAGGCTGAAGAGGACAGTCATAGAAATCACTGTGTGTATCAATACTGGGTACGTCCTTGCTGTCCTCCAGGGTTATAAATGTCTCTGACACTGCTGCACTGAGTACAGCCAGCAAGGATGCCCTTAGCACACATGCGATCTCTTTGCACAGCATCTCGGAACAGCACAACTTCCTTGGATCTAGCATTCCTCTTCCTGCCATTTTCTGCCTATGATCCTACTTGGCATTTATGGTATTCTTGGTTTATTACCACCATCAATGTTTTTGTATTTGCTGAACTTTCTACTCTGATTTTTAGCTTCTTCTTCATGCACACGAACCAGAAGCAGTGCACAGTTTCTGGCAGAGGAGGCAGAACTCATCTGAATGCTTTATGAGCAAAGGAAGGACACCCAGTTTTAGGAGTGGCTGCTTTGTCCCACAGCCCATGTACATCACTTGCTTTATATCTTTGCAGATGACCTGCTACAGTGAAATCAGAGGAGTTCATGGGGCTATTTTAATATGTTACTACTCAGTCCAGGAGTACATATACATGTGCACCAGAGGTCTAAGCTAAGACACAACAGTGAAGAACACAGGTGGAATAAATCGTGTAGAGTTGCTTTCAGATAGAGCTCTGTGGGTATTATTGCAAAGCACCAAGAGCAGCTGTGCTGTCCTGGATGCAAACTATAGCCTAATTTTCACCTACACAGTATATTCGTCTTTAATGTGGAGCAAACAAAAGCTAAGAAGAGAGTGTGTCTGATGCCTGTTTGGTTGGGTCTCTAAATGAGATTCATTGCATAAATTCAGTGGAATTGCCAATATAGCCAATACACTATGTGGTATTAACAGCCAAATCAATATAATTACAGGAGTCAAAAAAGCAGCTCGGCCCACCCTGAAGTTGATACTTACTAGCTGGTTGCCTGAATCATGAAGTATTATTTTGACTGTCTTCCTTTTATGGGAGTTTAGATACCTATTGTATGATTAAACATCAAAATGTAGAGTCAGTCTCCTGAAGTGACCACCACCATGTTTCCTAATTCTCAGAATATATAGCAGCAGAAATTCAAAACTCCTAAATCACATCATAAAATTCCATAGACATGTGAATAAGATTACTGTGTTTTCTCTTTAAACAGGATCACAATGAGAACTAACAGCATAACGAGTAAAATTTGTGACCTTCTGAAGAGTATAAGGAACCAAAATAACCCTGTTTAAAGCCATTGGCACTCAGATAGTTCACTAATGCCAGGTTCTAACTGTGCCTAGCTGTTCATTTTATATACACCTACACTGCCATGAGACATTTTGCAAACACTATGACAGAATGGAGGATTGCCTGCTCTTGAAGTGCTCTATTATTAATGAACTCTGTACTGCCTTTCAGGACAGGAAGAGAAGAATATTCTGTGCAAGTAAAACTGTAGGGGTGTTTGAGTAAGCAGCATGCAATTATCCAGCTTGGAAGGTGGCCAGTGTACCAAGGTTAACACTTTAACACTAACCTTGCAACACCCAGGGTCCAGTACCTTTGCAGACTGTTTGCTGCACTTCATTTTCCAAGGCTGAGCATTCAGAAGGAATATATTCTCTGCTCCCAGACATAGTCCCACAATTTACTCCTGCTGCCTAGCTCTGGTTTGGAGACCTTTGGAATGGAAGAGTGAGAACAATGGCTCATTCTTTCCTTCCCAGCAGCCTGCAGACATTTAAGTGACATGGAGTGGAAAATTACTCCCTGGAGTCTTTTTTGAGGACCGTGCAACACAAGATTTCAATGGCGAGAGTCATGCATGTTGACCTTGCACATCAGGACGAGGGTCATGCACATCACAAGCACTTCAGGAACACAGACTCTCTCTCTACTATGTCCTAGCAATACGAGGTATCTCTGAAATCACAGGTATTAGCAAGCCTGTCTTGCTCCTATTTTGTCAGGTAAACTGCTGTCGAAGGTAATGTTCTTTATTTCCTCATTCCTCAGCAATACTAAGTGACTAAAAAGGGAAGCTTGGCAAGTTGCTGCATGGTCTGCCAAGAGGGAGAGGTCATTTGGTTTATGCTGGAGTGGGAGCAGCCGTCAGTTCAGCTGCAGGGTTTGCTCTGGAATCATGTGAACCTGGTAGGAGGGACGGAGATTTGCTGAGATGAAGGTTGGTACCTGCCAAGAAGTGGCTATGGGAGCACTTGTTGGCAGAACTCAGTTCACAGCTACACAATCTTCTCCAATGAATCCTATCACCTGCCTGGAAGCCAGGCAGGGTTGTGTATCTTGACGGGAGCATATCTCATGGATTCTGGTAACTGGGAACAAAGTACTTGGTCGTCTAATAATTGAAATATTTGTGCTGTGAGCTACCTGCCTTGTCCCATAGCAGCAAGACGACTTTGGGTCCTGGTGGTTGTGTTTTCCAGGGGGAAAAACACATTTCATACAGGTTTTAATCTTCTGTACGTGGGAGGGGGAAATTGTGCAAGTTCCTGTCTGCTCTGAACCAGAAAAGCCAGCATCCAAATAGAAAGCAAAAGTGCACTAAACCAGCTCTAGCAATAGAGAAGAATGTGGCACCCCCAGTGAGCACATTTCTATAACAGGTAGAACATAGCAAGGCTGCATGACTTAAATCTGCCCACAGAACTATGGTTCATTAGTTGTTTGTATTTAGCAAACTCTGGTGGAAACCCCATAATTTTACATCGGGCAAACTATATTGTTTCTATTTTTTTCTTACATAGCTCTTCCCTCAGAATAATCTTTTTTTTTTTTATTAAGACATCTCCCAAGCATTTTAACTAGGTTGTGCTTCAGGGACTTCCTTCATGCACCACTGTAATTCTTGACATCTTCACTGGTTCTGTAAAATGGTAGGATTATTTTGTATTTGCTAATACTGGCCTGGTAATGAAGAGTCTCACGGAAAAGCAGGAGTTTTCCAAAGACCAAGCATCCCAGAGCTGGCTGCAGATATTTATTTAACTTTTCTATGACTGTGCTTTTCTCTTGCCTTATTTACAGATGTCAACTTTGACTTCAAGGGAGATATATTGAATAACAAATGTTTTTATCATCATTAGTCCTACTGTAGGACCTTCTCAGTATTCAAATTCTAGCATTTTAATGTCAAAGCTTTTTTGTACAACCTCCTTGTTCTATAGCTCAGACTCTTATGAATAAGCATCAATTAAATTTTCCATTTGCACTCTCAGTAACAACAATTGCTTGTATTTCCTAATTCTCCACAATTTATCTTTCCTTAAAGCACTTTATTCATCTCTGCATTGCTTCTTTTAACAATCAGCTGTTTGGAAAGCAGCAACAGGAGGAACATGCTGGGTGAGTCTCGGTAGCAGTAACCTGACCTAGATGGCTAGAGATTTCCACTGGAAAGCATAATTGCAATTGCATAATAATGAGCATATGAGTGCTCATATAGCTGCTTAGCATTACCAGATACAGTAACTTGTTAATTCATTGATCCTGCTGCTGTTAAGCCTGGAACATAAATCTCAAATTGATCAGTTATTTTTATCTTTCTATGGTCCAATCTTCCTCATAGTATTTCCATTTTAACTTCTTGAGTTTCTCTACAGTTCAGCAAACATAACTCTCAGTATTTTCCTGGTATTTGCAGTCTCTGTCAGGAACTAATGCATGAGATAGAGAGGCTTAACTTGCTAAAATGTCTATAGGGCTAAAAGTTGACTGAAATAATACTTTTCTCCACTTTCTCTTTGTGTTACAGAAAAAGTGCTTACAAAAGTGCTAATATAGGCTCTCAGGATGTATTTGTATTTTATTATTTATATAATATATTACATATTATTCTATATTTATGTTATGATGAAATTGGGTACTATACAAATAACATTTGAGACATTATTTCAAATAGCTGTGAGAGAAACATAACACAGAACCAGATGATAAGGGTTAGACAAAAGGAATAGTAATCAGAATGGTATTAAGTGGCTTGCAGATAGGATAATAGTTTTGATTACCATCAGCAGGGGTTGCAGAGATAATGGAAAAAGCTATAGAATGCTGCAATGTTATTTGGTGTTACAGTTTGAAATAATCTGCTATGACAGATCCAGATCTCAAATCATTTAGTCCAATCAGTTTTCTAAGCTGAGGTCAGTTCATGTGTTTTCCTGTATGGAAATGTAGGTCATGAAGAAAACAGGAACATGACGATTCAAAACTTATAAGGATTATTTTTTGCTATTCATTTATTATTGGTTATAGCAATGACAACTAATAACACAATATCTTAATATGGGGGGTGGTTAGCACTTCCTTCGCAATCAGCAGCCCCCAGAGACATAAGGACTTTGTAGACTATATAAATAAAGGATAAAAGGGGCTAATCTGGGGATAACACATGACACTACACAGCACAAATAGCTGCTGGTGTTGTACTAAGATACTTTCCTATTTTATAAAATGCATTTTCTCTTCACAAACCCCTACATCTGTTTCTGAAAGCTATTCAAATTCAATTTCTAGTGGATCTTTTATATTTCTTGTGAAGCAGGGTGGCCTCCTTAGCAGACAGGAACATATGGATGGCATGACACAGTTCCTTGGACGTCAGGATGTGACCTGTTTATCAGGGTGTAGCTCAGCTTCGCCTTGGTAGGAAATAGGACAATTACATCCTGGAAACATATTGTAGGCAGACCTACTGACTCAATCATCAGAATTATCAGTAAAATATTTATTAAGGTCAAAAGTGTGAAATGAAGGACTGCTGAACTCATTTGCAGAACTGTAGAGTAGGGTGACAAACTTTGAGTTCTCAAGGTCAAAATATAACCTCTGGTTTGGAAGGTTGGGCCTTTCTCTTGCTTACCTCATAAGAGCCAACACACTATGACCTTTCTCTTCGCTGCATTTCCCTCCTTCCTTAACACAAGGGCAATGGGAATTACAACATTAATGAAACTATATAAAGACGACGCTATAGGACAGCCTTTTCCGTCTAGTTAGAGCTGTTCAGCTCACCAGCTCCATGGAACAAGTCGGATCCAGAAGAACAAAGTGTTTGTCTCAAGGGACTTAACTGAAAAGTCTGATAAGGCCTGATTTCAGTGAAATCAATGGAAGCTTTTCCAGTGGCTTCAAAGAAAGTTGGACTAGTTCCAATATCTAGGGAATTCTGTGCTAAGGTTGAAACTTGTCCCAGTAAGTCTTATGTGTTATTTCAGGTTTCTCCCAGACAAAAACAGACATTTACCAGAATAAACGAAAAATTACAGAAGAAAACCTGGGCCAAAGTTACTAAATCTGTGTTTTACCACATTTTCTTATGTGTATACTACCATCCCAAAAGACACAAAATGAAACAAGTAAATGTGAAAAAGCTCACTACATGCACAATTGTTTATTAAAAATACAAGTCAATTCTTCATAAAGACAAGGTGAAAGGTATCTGTGGCAAATAATATTATTGAAAATAATAATTATTGCATGTTGTAATGACAATTTTTAAAAAAGTATTGCAGCAATTCAGACACCAACATTCATTTTCAAACTTTTAAATACCCCTATTTTTACAGATGTTGATTTCAATGGTAATAGCTGGGGATTAGTATTTCCTAAAGGAAAAGCTCTGGAATCATCTGGAAAAGCTCTTCAATACCTTTTCAGCTGCCTAACTTTGGCTAACACCAAAAGGAAATAGAAAGCTGACCACATATAAATGCTCTATCCTTAAGCTCGTCAAGCACTGCAGCACTAAGAATGTGCATTAGTTCTATAGTGTGGGTAGGCAACTTCTCTCCCTCAGCCCTACAGATATTTTCCTTCTCATTTGCTATCTTTCAAATATCTCTTTCAAAGAAACATTAGTGCTGGCAGGCAGTATGTTGTAGATGGACCAAGACGGAACAAAAATATCTTTCTTTAAGACGTACCTCCCCTGGAGCACTTAGCAGGAATGTCAAACCCCAAACTAGGTCAGCTTTGTAATCATGAGCAGCCTTCTGGTGACAGGAGCAATGCAAACATCTTGCTAAGGATTTTACTGTGCAGTTATCACCCCAGTGTTTGCCTCCTGCGCCTTGCCCTGTTTGTACAGTGCACCCGTTGCTATTGTTTGATGGGCAAAGCTTCTTGCTATGGGCACTGGAAAGTCAGAAAGACCTAAAAAGTGACAGCAGTCGGTGGAAATGCAGGAGACTTTTTCCCTAGGTCACAGCAGGAGAAATTCATCCTTGTGCAAAAAGCCAGGGTATTGCTATTCTTGGAAGACATTCTCCCCAAGCCCCAGGATTGCTCCTAGGTTTTCTTCCTCTAGAGTAAATATCTTTAGAGCAACCCAGAGGACTGTGAGCCCTTTGAGAGGCTCAGCTGCTCTCTCTGGTGGCAGAGACAGGGGTGAGGGGACAGCCACCACGCTGAGCTCCTGCAGGCAGCACACACTGGGCTGCCATTGCCACTGCTACCCTCCTCGTTGCTCCTTCACGGGGAATTCACTCCCTTCTGGAACAGGGAATATTTCTGTTTTCTGGAACAAAGTCACTAAGGAATGATTACAAGTGGTCCGATTTCTTCAGGCTATATATAGCACCTTAACTTCATGTTCCAACAGGACTCAGGTATTGCAGTGTAGCAACAAGGGCAGGAAACTTTCTTGAACAGAAATAAAACCCTACAAAGCAGAAAGCAAGGAAGAACGTGTTATTCTAAGGGAGATGTTAGGAAAAAAAATTCTGACATACGTTCTCAGCTAAGCTTTAGGAAAATCAAAATTCAGTATCCAACTTATCCAAGTATATTCCTGGATAAAATACTAAATATTTTTCCTCTGCTCTAGTTCAAGTAAGATAAGGCATAATAAATTCATCAGCTTTTAAGAAGGTGAAAAGGCTAGACTTTGTGTTTTGTATGATAGACTACTTACTAATGTAATAGTACTAAGTCCCTGCATGCACAGTAGTCCTTACATAAACAAATGCATTATCCTTTTTGTTGTGTTTTAATCTTTCCATTATTACAAGTTCTTAATAGTATCATTTTTGGAGAATGGATCTACACTATTTTAAAGATATTTCCTTTGTTGAAATAAAATTATTAAGTCAGATATTTAAAAGATAATGAGGGCTAAATATAGTCACTTTTTCATTTGAATTTGCTAAAACACTTTTATTCTGACAAAATCTGTTGCTGCTGTTGTAATTCACTCTTTAGTTTTATGTCATCATCCAAATATATGAAATCAGAAAGATCTACTTTTAAATTACATCTCAGGAAACCTTTATGGTGTATCGTGAAAGAGCACATAAATGGCATTTCATCCCTGAAGCCTCTCCATATTATTCACACCATCAGCCATACAGTATCTGGAAACAGCATATGTTCAATCCTCCTCTCTCAAATTAAAGGATTTTCTTATCTGCCAGAGGCAGATATTTTACATCCTATCCTGAAAGATATTAAATAACCACAGAACTTTTGATGCTGAAAATGATTGTAAAAGCTTTCAAAACTGAAGCAGCTTAATACCACATAAAAAGGCCATTGTTGTTTAACGAAGAATGATATTTGTAGAGTCTGTAAAAAATAAAAGAAAAAACTCTGATGTAAAGCATTAAGTAAAGCTGAGATCTTAGAATTCCTGAATTCACCAGCACTTTAGAGCTTAAATGTTTTGCAATGAATTGCACTTACAGGTATTGGATTGTTGTTGGGACATTGGGAGTTTTCCATGGATTTTTAGACAAAAGACTACAAGCTCCATAACTTGCTGATTATTATTCCAAGGCACTGTCTGACATTCAGCACTGTCTATGTTTATGTACATTAAATTCAAAATTCTGCCTCCTTAACAAAATGTACAACCAAATATAAGAGCAAAGATAGTTCTTTTCCCTCTTTCAAAATAACAAAGAAGATAGATAAATATTTCTATGTTTTTAGGAGATTCTCATCTGCCTCTTTTCATTCACTTCATTTTAATGTATCTTAATGATGTCAAAATAATTTTGCATGGTAGTATTTTTCTGAGTACTGACATGCTCAAGGAAAAAAAAAGAACATTTACTCAGTAAAAGTGCTATATGAAATGAATATAGTTTTGCAATGTCAGTTAACATAAAGAAAAAAATCGTTTGATCTGATCACAGTTGATTCTAACAAATGCCAAGCAAATTAATCTAAGAAAGCAAAGCAATATCTAGATATAGTCAACATTTATTTGCCATTGGAAAAATGTGCTTTGCAGTTCTGCTGTAATGAGTGTATTTTCATGTGCCATCGGTAACTGACATTTTACCTATGAAACAAAATACACCACCACAGAACACCTGTTAAGTATATCAGTGAAAAACAAATAGAGTATGAAAGTCAACATAATCCTCGTTTCTCTAGCAAGAAACCTTCTGTACTGTTCTCCTTAGGACTTAGTTTAATTATACCACGGGAACACATGCTTAACCTCAGTCATAACAGTTAATGAACTGGTTCTTCCCAAGTCACATGCTCCTATTAAACACTAATCTGATAGACCAAAGCCCTGCGTTTCAGAGAATAAGCAGTACAGGGCAGGGTAGGTAATTGTGAACTCTGCAGCCCGCGTTCTACCCTCATTAATGTTAGATTTGTGAATTAGCAGGCCACCTGCCAGCACAAATTTAATCTAGATCAGACATTGCTGTCAAACTAAGCAGAGTGAGCTGGTGTTATGCCACCTCTCTGTTAGCTGCAGTGGGATAAATAATTCTATTCAGGCATGGAGTCTGATAGAGCAAAGTTTAGCCTTTACTTTTTTGTTGTTCTTGTTCTTTTTAATCTATCTTGAGCCAGGAAAATGAGTTTTTCTCCAGTGCCATGCTTCATGCATGTGGCCATGGCATTTGAGATCCCACTGAAGGAGTTATTGCCTGGAAAGTGGGAGATCAAGCTGGCCAGGCTTAGCTAGGGAGGAAGGAACAGGAGGGACATTTTGCACTTCACCCAGTTTATACAACTGTACAGTCATATATTTATGCATATATAGAGAGTTATCTCTATCAGTTATCCATGTTTGTCATATTAGCTGTTGTTACTCAAAATGTTCTGACATGATCTTACAATTCATGCTGTTTTATCCTGTGATGTGACATTCCTGTCCCTCAATGACTTCCCAGGGTAGCAAAAAAGTGGAACCAAGAATGGAAATGGGGCCAAATACATGAGAAACTACGCAGATGACAAACGCCATTTTCAATGCAGTCTTCCACCAAGCAGTGCACTTTTAAAAGAGATTTGGGATTTTTATTTTTAAATGTGAGAAGGAACGAAGGACTCTCCTTTTAAAAGGAAAGAAAAGTAGACATAGTGTCTTTGTTGAAAGGTTGCTTCAAGCTCCAATACCAAAAGAAAAATCTCATTACTATTAACAGACTTGCTGCAGTCTCCTTTCTATGTGTATAAATAGAGAAACACAGATTCAGATCATGTACTTGTGGCCTGCTCCTATTGTAAGACTTACAGCAAGGTTTCTCATCCTGAATATTATGGATGATAAAAGTTAGCCTTCTAAAGTTAGATAAAAGTTATCTCAGAAGTATTTTTTTCATATTTTTGTGTGAAGCAGAGCTTGTGTCTCAGGAGATCATGAAGAAGGATACGAATGTAATGTAAAGGGTCAAATAAATGTATTCTGCCTCATTGAAAAGGGAGGCTAAAAAGGGAGGAGACAGAAAGACATACAATACTAGACATAAGAAACTGCTCAGCCTTGTAGTTTGGATTTATTATGTTCTGACCAGGAATACTCCCTCCACCTTCAATTAGAACCATTGATCCCATTAATTCTATGAACAACCTTCCATATATTTAAAGTTTATTATAAGACTCCTCCCATCCAATATTTTTTTCTTTTCTAGGCTAGACAAGTCTTTCAAATTCTTTTTCATATTTTATATGTTCACAGTTTCTTCCAAGATCTATTTTTTCCCCACCACTCACTCTGAAAATGTGATTTTGATGTGACTAATGAAAGTTGGACCTCAACAATGTCAAACAGATTGGAATAATTTTCCCCCAGATATAACATAGAACGCTCTTATAAATACCTTAAAGGCTAAAATTTGACTTTGTTGATGTGGTTTTGTTTTGAATCAATATAATATTTTTGGCTTATGTTCAAGTGGAGAAGCACAAGGTTTTAGTCTGATATATTGTTGAAATGCATGCTTCTTGCTGCTTAGCATTAAATTATCCCAAGTGCCTAGAAGTTTATCATTCAATATCATTTTTTCTTCTTTTAAAAAATAGGTAGCATGTTTGTTCTCCATGTTCTATCATTGTTAGTGATACAGTGAATAGTTCCTTAAATATTTTAGCATCAGATGATGCTTGAAGAACTTCTTTCCTCTGAGGGTGACAGAGCCCTGGAACAGGCTGCCCAGAGAGGTTGTGGAGTCTCCTTCTCTGGAGATCTTCAAACCCCGCCTGGATGCCACCCTGTGCCCTGTGCTCTGGGTATCCCTGCTGGAGCAGGGGGTTGGACTAGATGACCTCTAGAGGTCTCTTCCAACCTCAGCCATTCTTGATTTTGCATACAGTGTTATGGCATATTTTAGCCAGGCTAACTTTCCCAAAGCATGTTTCCCTGATGTTCAGGGATTAGCATAGGCCAAAAACATTGTTGGTAGGCAGACAACATGGTGAAACTCTAATTGTGGAAGCAGGGAATGGAGGTATCCATTTCATCATTGGTATAGTAGTCCAATAAACACTTAATTTGTTATGATAGATGCTGCTATGTTATACCAAGAAATCAAGATGAAGATTCAGACCTCTCCAAAGTTCTGTTTAGATTTAGACAGTCTTGCTGATATTAATCTATTGATATGTTTTGTTATGCAGAGAGGAGTAATTTATTTCGGAGGACACACTGTCCAGCTAAAACCACATCAAAGCCACTGAGAGTCCAAAGTTTGTGTACATATGTAAAGTGCAAACACACACAAAAACACATATACACACAGAAAGTACAGATAACTTGTTTAAGGCATAACATTCATGGTGTGGTTTCTGGAGAGCTTGTGTTATATGTGTCTGGCAATATTTTTCACATAACATGATTTTTGTTCAGGAAAATCTCTTTGTACTTGGCTGGGAAAGGAAGGATAATGAAATTTTGATGGCAGCTAGATGAGTATAGCAATACAGAAAATGCTTCATAATTTTGATGACAATAAGAGAGAACAAGGACACTCAAGACACAGGTGAATTTGACAGATTTTTCTGATTTTTTGTTAGCACAGAATTTAGAAAATGTTGAAGGAACGTGCAAGAAGGGCACAAGCTCTGCCCTAGAATATCAGATATACAAATCAGATATCAGATATACAAAATATATACAAAATGATTTGTTAATTAACATAATAATTACATAATTACATATAATAACATTAATAATGTGTTAATTAATGCCTGAAAACTAAGTACTTATCTTGATGAAAATTACTCTGTTTTCAGTTACAGAGAACTTCTATAGAAGAGTTATATACATTAGGGAGACTGTATAGATAGGTAATACTTCCATAGAAGCTCTGTCTGAGAAAAGGATGCTGGAGAGCTGTAGCCTTGTGATCCCTTTATTTGAGAAGGCTATCTTTTATTAGAAGACTAATACACACACATGGACATAGAAACACTAAGTCTCTGGGAGCTATATGACAGATATTGAAAATGTACTTAAATGAACCACAGAGCAGCAAATATCTCTTGCTTCACATATCAGAGACCTCTTGCAGGCTCATCTTCGCATGTTCTTTTGTAAGTAGAGGGCTCCAGCAGATTGCTCTGAAGGGAAGCATGCCACAAGTGGGCTGAACTAGAAACAAAGCTAATGTGGAGTGCCGGGTTGGTCGCTCATTGATCTGCTCTCTGAGTACCCTGTTTTAAAAGGAGCTCTGGCTGACATACCTCCAGGAGTTTCATGTGCATGATATGAAGAGAGCTGAAGATTAGTGAGACCTCTGAATTAGCAAAATACCAAAGGATTTTAGGCACCATTAATCAAAATTTAGGCACTTTGAATCCAATCAGGAAACTTTGAGTTCCCACCAGAACCCATGAAGGACCAGGAATAAGAAGATGAGATAAATCTGAAATTTGCAAAGACAGAAGAAATTTGGTGTTCATAGTCTCTTTAATCTATGGGCAAATGTAAGCTCAAAAAAAATGGAATGGAATTATGTGTTAGAAACAGTAGAATAAAAGCAAAGTGGAAATTAAATGGGGAAACAAACAAACAAAGGAAAATACCCATAGATTCTTCATCTGGTCATCTGCTTGAATAGATTTAAAAAGATCTAGTTGAAACAGGAATTAGCTGAAGAAATTTCTATGGCCATGAGGTGAAACTAGATGATCTCAAAAGCCTTTTCTGACCTTATAATATCTGAATCCATATCTTTATATAAAGCATTAGTTAATTCATCTCATCTAGTTTAACTATCAACAAGACAAGCATCTAGTCTTAAAAAATTATGAGGACTTCCTCCATAATCTCTGGAGACAGGCAAGAATTTTTAGAGGGCAGTTCAGCCTGTCTCTCTCCAGAGATTTGGGAAGATGAAACCAGTCTTTGATGTTGATATTTTTAAAATGTGGGTAAGGAAGTAGCTTTTCAATCCAGAAATAGACAGATCTTCCACTGAAAAACAAAAGGCTCTCTGGCTTAGTAGGCATATTGTAAGTAAATAAATATGGAACTTTGTAAACCTCCTTTCAAAACTCAGAATGAATATCCTTTCAGGTTCTCTAGCTTTCTTTTTCAGGCAATATCTGTTTTTAGCAAAAATTAAATGCACAAGTACCAAAATTCAGAGATGGCAATGAATAGCAAGTTAGAGTGTCCCAGAACATCCTAGAGTAAAAGCTAAGTTTCTTGGTTAAAAACTCATCAAATATATTCCAAGATTTATTTTTAAGTGCCCAGGTGGGTACACACTGTTTCAAATCATACGAGCTTAGGCTCCAGCGGCAGCTCTTCCTGCTATTACATTAATTCGAAAAAACTTTTGTACTCAGCTTTTCTCAATGCAATTAAAGAGCAATGGCTATTGGGATGTTATTTCTCTGATTTACTTTAAATTTCCCAGGATATCTGTCAGGGTATCACTTCCAAGTATCCTGGCATCCTAGGAGTCCTGTGTGCAGCGTATATCCCCAGTGAATTTCCATTTCAGCAAAGGGGACATTAACTTCCTGGCTGGTAGGCGAGCAGACAGATCCCGACACACACGGAAGCGGGCTAGTGGAGCACTGAGACAGCGGGGAGCCCTTGAACACTTGATCTCAAACAATTAACGGAAAGCAGTGGAAGAACATGCAGGATTAGGCTCTTTGAAATTAAGGAGAACATTAAGAGACACAGTTTCAGCTTCTGATCGGTTATATGTTATTTTCTTTCCAAAGAATAGTCAATCTGGCCTTTATTCTACTCCATTTTAAAATAAATTAAACTTTGAATTTAATTAAAATGTATGGGGCTCCATATTGATATAATAATCAGGGCTTACTACTCTAATTGCAGGATCAATACTATAGTTTGCATCGGTCTCAGAATTCAAAGCAAAAAGTTACAGTAAGCAAGTGACTCAGGAAAGGGTCAGTCTCCAACAAAATAGACTGTGCAAAATATGCACTGAATAGACAAACTACATTGTCAAACTTGTCTGACTACAATTCCCTCATAGTTTTTTTTCTGTCTGCAAAGATTGTCACCTTTGGCCTGATAAAGTGTTAGTGCTTTCAGCACTGAAAGAACTGATCCTTTCCAGATTTTACAGCCTAAGCTGTTTTTAGGATGCTTGTAGGCATCTTACTTCAATTGTCCTTGGAAAGTATGCAGAATTCCTCCTGACTCCAAAGCACAAAGGGAAGTCAGGCATGGGGTATTTCGGATCAAAATTCCCAAATGGCCCTCACCTTAACAAGCTTCAGAAGTATCAATCAAACTAATAGAAATATTTATATCAGAGGAGATATATTGCCTCTCAGAATGGAAAATTACAGGCAATACTATTCATGATCATTGTGCTGTCAGTAAGTGAGCAGTTACTGAACTCTGCTAAAAGGCCCCTAAAATGGGAAAATTTAGTCTGTGTACATCATAGGTATTCTCAAAGAGGAATGTTAATGAAAAAAAATGTCCTTTAAGGGTCTGTAAATTAGGTCTCCTTTGCATATATATATAATAAATCATCTGAAAGAAGATTGAAAAAGCTACATAAAATGTTCCCATTAAAAGGAGAAGAGTGACCTAGTAGGCTGTAATAATACATAGCCTGATATGTTATCCTGGCAAAATGCTTTACAGTTAAGGCAATAACAAAGCTAGCACCCTCTTCATGATTTATATGGGTTTAGTTAATTTGTGACGTTATTAAAATCTAGGGCACCACATAATTAATAACAACAATAACAATAATGCTAAGCTGTGATGTGATCAGGAATCAACGTGGTATGTAGCTTTTCTATAACAGATTTTCTGACTTTTAATTAAGTAATCATTATGGCAGTGGAACAAATCTTATAATAAAATCTTATTCTGATATAGGTTACTATCAGATTAGATCCTGACCAGCAAACCTTAGAAAATAGATGAAAAACAGACAAAGGGGGAAAAAAAAAAAAAAAAGAACAATGAAAATGACCAAGGAAATTATGGCTAGAATAGTTAATGCCAAGGAAGGACTTATTTTTACCCCGATCTATCCTTCCTAATCTATCTTCAGGCCTCATATTGCTTCAGAAAGAAATAAGGGGCAGCATTTGGCCATCTGGACTTGCTTCAGATGAATTACTCAGATTATCAAATACACTCTTGGGTACAAACATAATTCCTGATGAGGAGGGCTCCTGTCCAAGCAAGCATCCTGGCCAAAATCCTCTCAAATCCTGAAACCCTGAGAAAGACCAAAACATTTCTTTCAGCTAGTTTTGTAATATGCTATAAATTTCTTAAATTGCATAGCAGCCTATTTCATTGATAGATCTTTCTCTCTTATTTTTTTTTAACCTTCGTTTTTGTCTTCATTAGATAAATAATGTTCATCCACAGACTAACTAGAGACTTCAAGTGTCCAGAATATAAACTATTGCTCTGTCTGCTAAGGGGATGGACTTTCCTTGACAATAGAAAATGTTAATTATGTGATTGTATAAGAAATCTGTATTCCTTTTGTGTCAATAAGAAACAGTTTTTTAACTGGTATCATGTATTTCTTGGTTACCTACTTGAATTCTTCTGAATCACAAAGAAATGTTTTCAAATAAGATATCTTTATCTGTCTTTTCATAAAAAAATAATAATTATCTAGTCAGTCAATGACAAACCACAAATGCATGTGCATATTTTAAATGGAGTGCAGTTCGGCTCTCTCTATATAGAGAAAGTTAGTGAAAAAATCAAATTAATCTCTAGAAACTATGCAGGTCAAGTGAAATGTCAGCAGTAGTTACCTTGGAACTCAGACTTTCAAATGTGTGGAAAAATGTATGGGTAGAAAGCATATTTCCTAACAGTCACATCATCCTATCCTACAATCAGAAATGTAAAACTTTCTAATAAAACACATTCTTCTCCCTCTTGTTGTTGGCCATGTCTAGTGATCATTTGCATCAAATAAACACTTTTGTTAATGATACATGAAAAATTACTATTATTTGCCATCTACTACAGTAATCAAAAAACACACTTTTAAGCACCGAATTAAAGTAGGAAAATAGTTCTTACAACTGTCCCCTCAAATAAGCCTTTAATACTCTCTTGTTTCTAGAAATGGACATTTGCTAATCCAGTCAACAAACAGGAGAAAATTTCATATAGCCAGTAATGAATATTTTTTGGAGTTTTTGAAGTTTTGAAATGTTATAATGTATTGCAGAGGCTGTGGAGACCTTTTAAGGATTGAGAATTACAGTCAAGCACACCATTATACTTTAAACGTGAAAGTTCCCTGGCCTTGAACATGTATTTTGATATGAAGTCATCAACTCTTTAAGACAGTGGAGGATTTTCTGCAGACCAGGATGATCCCATTTGCTCCATGCTAATAGTCTCGCTCTCTCTGAGGACCTGTGGCAGGTTGAGGCTGAAGGCAGACACTTGTTTTGTAGCCTGTGGTGCAGACTGCAGACAGCACCTTCCTTCCCTGGGGTATTTGTTTCTCTCTCCCCGGTGAAGGCCGTTGTAAACTGGCTGAAGGGATGGTATTTGCGGTCCATAACTCATTTTAGCCAATCTCAGGGAGACACATTTAATGAAGTGGTAATGAAATACAGCACTATTTTTGCCTGAAATAGCTAAGGGATATTATATAAGTCCTTTAATTGACAGGAAAACTGGAACAGTGTGAGTAGCAAGAAGCAGCTGGAGAAGGTACCACCTTCTTGTAGCAACCTCCCATTCCAACGATAACATCACGTGCCTCCAGACAGGGTAGTAGAACGTGCTGTGTTGTGAAGTATCAATGTCAATGTAGGATAGGACAAAGTGGCTGTCATTAAACTTGTCTTCTGCCAATTTTACTTTTTTAAGTAAATGAGGAACTGATTGGCAGGGCAGCCACTGTATTATTTGTCCTTGGCAGTTTCTAGAGACTATTCTGTGTTTTTCCATTTATGTTCAGTTAGATATTCTGCAATGTTAACTACTTTGGTGAGTGCATGCAGAGCTGAACACACTTTGAGAGTAAAATTCCCCAAAGTTTTATAGCAATCATCAGGACTGGCTGACTATCATCACTGTTAGAGTAAGCAGGAAGCTTTACGTCTGTGAGTTTGTCCAACAAGAGGTAAGTAAGTGCTCTACAAAATGGCTTCTGAACTAGATAACAGGCAGGTAAGCTAAAGCATGGATTTTCAGTGTGTTTGGTCTTTCATATAAATGCTTTTACTACACAGAGTTAAACCAAACCAGCGCACACAGTATCTGTTCTTGTTACCCAGGGAGCAGCCTTGGAGACCTGCCATGCCAGCAAGTGTCCTCCCAAGGGGAGCAGGACTCACAGGCCTGCAGAACTGTTTGTTTACAGTTCAGCATGCCAGAATATTTAAAAAAGATTATCTGAGGGGCTAGTGAGCTATACTGCAAAGAAAGTGAAAAACCCAGACACAGAGAAAACAAAATACGCAGCATAGTAAACTTAGGGTGTTTTTTTTTTCTTCTTCTTCTTCCTTGTCTTAAGCCAAGTAAAAAGTAGTTCTGTATTTCTAGCATGGATTTCAGATTCATTATCTTCAGATTTTAACCTGCATTCAGAAGTTCTTTGCATATGTATCACCCTTCTGCAATATAAAAATTGAAATTTGTCAATGAAGATATTATTGGGCACAATTCAGTTGCCTACATATAGACCTGTGCTATTTAAAATCCTATTTTTTTTCCTGATTTGTCTCCAGCTGTTGCTCCAGAAGGACATGGGTCTTCTGCAGACCCAGTGTAACATAGCTGTCATCGATGTTTTAGATCTTACTTAGGCATCTCCATCAGTGCAGAAGAAATCAGTCTTCAGTTATTGCTACAAAATCCATTTATTGATCCTCTGTCAAGAAGTGAGACATCACTGACATTCGTTCGGAAAACAGCCTTTCATAAATCACCTTTTTTATTTTCTGATTCTTGTGAGTGTTATGTCAAGCCCTCATTTATATTCTTAAACCGATGAGTTTTCTTCTTCACTTTTTTTTTTGTATTTATTAGAATAAGCCTTGCTAGCTACTGCTTGCCACTAGAAATACAGTTAACCGTGATGCAAAAAGTTTCACATTTTGTTCAAAAACAATTGATGAATACTGTTTGTTACACCACTCTTCAGAAAATGCTATTTAGATTCATGAAAGTGGAGAGTTCACCTGTGGTTTACATTATCTCTTCCCTTGAGGGAGGAGAAATATCATCTAGTGAGTTAGTAATCTATCGCTTCAATGTCATTCATTTAAAATTTCCAAAAATAACACAGACATAAGACACTTAGCATAAGTCCTACAGCAAAAGTGCAGAATGATGACAAGACAATAAAGAAAATAATTTCCCCCTAAAAAACAAAAAATCCACAAAGTATTTAGAGAGGATTTTAATAATGTCCCATTTTCATAATTACAATTACATGACAAGTAGATTCTTACTTTACTACTAAGCCTCCAGATTCTTGATTTAATAGAAGTCTTGAGTATTTAAATAAAACCTTAACTGTTTAGACTACCACCTAAAATAGGCATGCAGGCACGAATGCTGGAATCTGTGCTCTGCTCTCATTCGCATTCGCTTGTAACGCTTTGTGTTTTTATCTTAAAATGATCACAGAGGAAATACTTGTCCTAAAATAAGAACACGTGCAGCACATAATCTCGTGTTTCAAAATATTCCATAACCACCCAGAGCGGTGCCTCTTCAGCTAAACCGTGCGCTGCCGTACGATCCATCGCTGCGCGGCAGAAACCTGCCCTGCCATCAATCCCCTACAGCACTCACAGCACAGCTATCACTAAGGGAAACCACCTTTACATCCTGTCCAAAGGAGATGTGCTCGGCCTCACTGCCTGTTCTTTCTGCAGACCTTAACTCTTTCTTCTGGATGTTCATATGTTCCTGGATTGGTTTTCATGGAAAAATACAGTCTTGGCATCTTTCAGTTCTATTCTTTTCATGGCCTGTTCTTGCATGATTTGGGACCAAGATCCCATTGCAATAAGCTAATTATTTACTGTTTTCCTATTACAACAGCCGAAGAACAATTCCTGACACACCAAGAACCTCCCAGCTAATAGTGACTACTTCCTTACCTGTAATTTCCTTGCTTTCTTCTCAGAAACCTGCGACTCCGAACATGTGAGGACAAGGAGAGATTTCATGCAGGAATCTACTGCAATCCTGTCAGCAGCAAACAGACAGATCCTCTGCTTGTCTTTTCTCTATGCTTTAGCTCTTTACAAGGCAGCTTCTCTGTGACAGAGAAGGGGTCTCCTATATGAGTTCATAAGAAGTAATTTTAAACCACGGTGCTGTACAAGTCATTCGACATACAAAGTATTCTAAATTATAAGCAAAACAGACTATAAATCACATGTCTCATATTGAAAAATCATTCCTTTTCAAATTACAAGCGGTTTGGTCATAATCCTACCTTCCTGTTCTTACTGGTACAGGTCTGACTAGATGGGAGGAAGCTCTCCAGGTTTAAAGGAGGCTGAGAAACTTTGTTCTAAATAAATCTATTCATAGTCAGCATGCCACCAGCTCCCTCAGAGCAAATCAGACCCACTTCTAAACTGGTAAATACTCCTGATTTCCTTTTTCATGCACTTCTCTCTCTGCCCATCACAGGTATTTTTAAATCTTCAGTGGATTTTAAAGTACATATACAGATAAATCAGTTTCTGATCTGACCTACATCAGCTGTTTCAAGCACTGCGCCTGGGTGTTAGCCTAAAGGGTCATCCAGGCTCCTGGACAAGAAGACTGGTAGAGCATATACATTGTTCTGTAGGAATTCCCAGCCTATACAAAAGGACTGGTTTGGGAAAGGATCACAGGATTTACTCTCTTTTTCTTGTAGGACTTTGTTTCCTTTCAGGTCAGCAGCAGGTCTGACAGCTCCACGGGGACTCACAAGAGGGAAAGAAGCCTGTTTATTCCACTTACCATGGGCTGATAATCACATTGAAAAACCCAACAGAGCCATAATTAGCAGTAATGATTAACAGCTCAGAAGCCTCAGCTAAGGCTGAAATGGCTAATGACTGAACTGCTGTATTTTACCCTGTTTTGTCAAGGTTAGACCATGCTGTTGTTCCTGCTCCATAGGCAGGCTTCATCAGGACTGCTAACGCAAACCATTTCATATGGCCTCTCTGCCCACACAATTCCTTTTCAATCCCTCATGCCACGACTGCCAGACTAAATAGCCATTTTAAAAAATGGAGGGAACGTGTAGAGAAACCTATTTTCTGGAATGTGTTATATATAAAAATGTCAGTGTCAGCTGGCAGGCAACCTTTCCTCTCAAAAATACAGCTTTGCAAGCTAAAACCCAGCTGAGATGAGAGGCGCCTTCACACAATGCTTCTCTCCCTGTCATTCTCTATACTCTCAAAGTAGTGAGGGTTATACCACACCTCATGCAGATCTGCCAAATAAAGGAAAGAAAAAAAAGAAAAAAAGGCTTTTTTCATTGCTACCTGAGTTGCCCACAGGAATTAGCTGATGCCAGACAAAGTCATTACAGAAAATCTCTGCTCTTTGATGCATAAGAACAACAAATCTGCAAGACCTGTAACTGTTCTTGATGTAATGGGCAGTACATCCTGTTCAGGTTTCTAGTAGCACTCAGAGATATGTTCATGCTTACTTAGACCTCAAAATGCTTCTTCTGCTGCAATTTCAGAGGATTGGTGTATTTGTTTGAAGATCTGAAGATTTGTTTGAAGAAGTTTGAAGAACTTCTTTCCTGTGAGGGTGACAGAGCCCTGGAACAGGCTGCCGAGAGAGGTTGTGGAGTCTCCTTCTTTGGAGATCTTCAAAACCCGCCTGGATACAACCCAGTGCCACGTGCTCTGGGTATCCCTGCTGGGGGGCAGGGACAATTTCTAGAGGTCCCTTCCAACCTCAACCATTCTGTGATTCTGTGATTTGGACTCTCAGTTCTTTGACTTTCATAATGGATGAGGGGGGAATATCTGCTTTATGGCCTTCCTCTGAACAGGTCTATGAGAGGTATCAGAACTGTGTTGTAGAAATCCTGCAGTCACAGACCAGGTACTTCACAATGTTGGAGATTCGATCAATTTAGCACTAGCAATATCTTAGGCTTCTTCATAATGCAGGATAAACCCAATCACCAGGATATGTAACCTGTCAGAAGCTGGGACACCAAGCTTTTCCTGAAGGTCCTTATGCCTCTCTCTCTATCCCCAGGAATCTACACACTATGTGCAGGTAGTCTCTATATCCTTGGTCTGCCGAGAAGCTGCACAAGTGCAGTGACTCCTGCTCAAAGCACAACTGGAAACTGCTGGTGCAAGAGCAAGGGAATGGCAGAAGGTCCCGTTTAGGTGTTTATCCCATGCTGAGCACGACCTTATTATTCTGTACATTGCTAGGTGTACTGTATCTGATGGCAATTACTTTATATCATGAATATGAGATGGAATAAATGTAAGCTCTTACCTGTTGTTCAAACTTAACATGATCCTAGGACTATAAGAGCATGTGGTCAACTTAGGCTGCTGAAGGACTGTTCTGCCGTCTAAAGCTCCTTACCGAATGTATCTTCATTGTCTTCTTATTTGGAGACCTCCACTTGGAGCTTGTGACTCCTGTTGTTTTCAAGCAGAGGCTTGAATTTCTCATCCTCGTTTGTTTAAGATTAGGAACTTTAACACAAAGGCATCCATCATCAGAAGGCATTTAGCAAATGCAAAATGTACAATTAATTCACTGATCAGGTTTAACATTGTTCCATTAAATAAATGTAGGATGGAGGGTTGTTCATTCTCTCTTTTTTTCCTAAACATTTTCAGCTCTGAGATAAAGCTTTACATAAAGCTTGTCAAAGAAAATCTCTTAATTTTTATCCTGCTAAGCACACAAAGCACTGATGAGTCACTGAAAAGCTTTTCCAAACTTCTTCAAACATGTCTGATGTGGGATTTCGGTTGGGATTGCATAGGCACAAATGCACTCAAAACACGTCCTGGAGCTCGTGGCTGTAATCAAGCTGGAACAATCCTAGGGCAGCTTTCCTTGAGGCTGCCTAGGGCTCCACCAGGCAAGAGCAAGCACATAGATTTGCAATCATTAAAAAAAAAATCAATAAAAGCCAACCCACTTCAAACACTTTGTGCTTTGGGGTTTGGCTCATTTGTATTTCTGCTAAAGAATTGTAAATGTATCATCACATATAACTTCCAGCTCAGTGGCAAGACATGCAAGACGTTTCTCCAGCAGGAGAGAGCTTTCCTGCTTGGAGGGTGCTTTTTCTGCTCTCTCTGGGAAAGTGATGCTTCAGTGCCGTCTTGTGGCTTCCTGCTCCCCAGAGAGCGGGCATCCTAGCAGGAGACCATGCCACTGGTTCCATGTGTTCCCTTAGTAGTATGGAACTGTTATCTTAGTTTTTAATAGCAAGAAAGCGGAGCTCTGGAAATGGGTCTGTGATTAGAGTCAGGGTTCAGATGCCCTGAAGAGCCGTGGTACAGTGCTCCAGCTCACTACAGTGCACAGTGTTGTAGCTGAGCCTTCTTCCCCAAATGAGGAACTTGGCACAACTCTGGAATCGGTGAATGTAGGCAGCTACCCCAGAGAAACCCAGATCCAGGTAGCCAGTAAGGTAAGTGCCAGCCTATGCCTTCATGCTTCTTTTCTACTATTCAACCACAGCACTTTTCTCGGAACTTTGTCAGCAGGCTCCATTCGTGTAGGACTGCATCTTCTGCCAAGAACAAAGGAGAGGACAGTCACAGCCAGCTCCTCCCACAAGGACTTTTCCACAAGGACTATCATCTTTTACAAACTTACCACAGTGTCATAACAAAGAATGCAGGAAAGGGAAGGGAAACTAGGACACTCCTCCCTATCTATCTGCTTACAGATTATCAAAATCGCAGAGCCCTACTCCTCTTTGCACCATCTCCTCACTGGACCAATTAATCTTCTATGTTTTGCTGAAACTGCAACACAGTTCACCTCCCACAAGCTCCATGAGCCAGGATCGGCCAGGGTAGAGTAGCTCTACCACCAGGACATTCATCTACTTGCGGAGGAAGGGAGGAAACATAAACCTATGATGAGTAGCTTGTTGAACCCGGATTTCTTGCCATCAAAGATCTGCTTTAGTCCTCTAAAACTTTAATTGTCTAAATTGGAACTGAATGAAGATTTCTGAGTGTTTCAAAATGTGTGAAGCTATTCCCTACTTGGCTTGCACTCCTTCTCCTCCAGGTATCAGGCAGGACAAGTCAAACTACTCAGGCTCCCATTACAAAGCTAGGAAGTATTTAACATTTCAGAACAGAAGACAAAAGGTCAGACTACAAGATGTTATCCAGACCAAACTAAACTTGCTAAATCTTGAACCATTTGTTTCTCTAGTGCCATTATGCATATTAGATCCTTTGTTTTTTAAATGAAAATGAAACGCCATCACTCTTCTTTACTGTCTGCTGGAAAGAAGAGTTTGAGAAAACCTGCTTTCAAAAGCATTTCTAGGCATTTAATTGCCTGCGCTGGCAGCCAATCCAAAGTCTTGAGTTCATTTCCAGCATTTTGTCAAGCTTGTAATTAGTCTTAAACTCTGGATAAAGATCTGCAAAGCTGAGGTAAGCAAGTTGTTTGCAGCTGGGAGCAGAGTTTTGCTGGGCCTCCCATCCCCAGTCCTTCTAGGAACATTTCCTATACAATAACTTACTGTAACTTTCCCTGTAGAAAAATAAATTACAAAGGCCTGCTGTGTTAGTCACTAAGATGCCCAAGTTTCTCCTTTCCTTTGCTGATCAATAGAGTCCTTCTCACACCCAGTGCAAATACAGCTTTATTTCCCACCTCAGGATATTAAAACACTTCTTCCTTATGCTTAACACCTGTAACCCGCCCATCTGCCCCCAAACTCCCCGTGTGTATTATGAAGCTGTAACTCTCTGTACAACTCATTTCTAACAAACTTTGTCACTCTGTAGAGGGTAAACCTTGCTTAATCCTGAAATGAATATGTTTTATGACAGTATGTTTACATATCAAATAAAACTGAAATGCTACCTTACTTTGGCAAATATATTTGAACTCAGTTTGCAAGGGAATATCAAAGGTGAACATTAGAGAACAAGGTCTGCACGGATGTATTTTTTTTCCCTCAGTGACGTGCTCGAGATTGAGTAGTCCTTTGGAAATGGCATTTTGGACATGCTTGATACCTGGCAATGACACTTCCTGTCAAATAGTACCCATTTATTTCAGCTGTTCTAGAAATGCATTTCTCTTGGAGTGGGAGCCACAGTGAAGTGGTCTTCTGTGCCACCACCAGAAAAAAAAAAGCTCCTTGCAGAGTTTATTATTTTAAACTATTTTAAAAGTATATGGGTCTTTTAAAGCAAAGACCCATGTAATAGCATTAAAATTGCAAAAATGTAACTGAATAGATTAAAAAGGCATAAGTAAATTTGATTCTGATTTTTTTTCTTGTTTTAGTACCTGGTTGGTTGGTTGGTTTGTTATCATCTTAGAAAACCACCTACTCCAGAGACATATTTGCAGGCAATATTCTGTCATCCAGAGCACGCTGGGCAAATGGGTCACAAACAGCAGTGCCACGTAAGCGTCCTGGCACAATGTGCTGTTTGTGGAGCTCCAGAGCAAAAAAAAAAAAAAAAAAGAAAAAAAACACTGAACACCAATAAAAAGGTCCCTCTGATCTCTTTTTGTGTTAACCTTACCGCCTGCAAATACTGTGAAGGAAGATCCTTCTTTTGCAGCACATCTTGGCAGTTCTACGAGAGAGGAGGCTGGCACGAACACTGTCTTGGGACTTCCTTGCTTCTGTCACTTTGTGTCACAACATTGCATTTATTTTAATGAGGGGGTGTTACATTTCACGTCTGCCTGCGATAACTAGTTTAAAACAAATGCAAAAAGATATGAAAGTCAGCAAATTCTAAAGTGCTATATATATATGTAGCTAATGAGACCGTTCTATTAAACCAGAAAGGATAAAAGCTTTTCCTTTTTTTTTTTTTTTTCAATGATTTAAAAAAAAAAACCTTCATTCATCAGCTATGAAGACAGCCATGCTGGTTAAAAGTAGGCAGCAGTGTCTATGCCTCTTTCCCTGAAGAACTGCCCTCAGAGTTTCTGGTGCTGATTGCTGTCACAAAACACATGTAAAATCAGGGAGGCCAGCAGTGTGCTCTAGCACGGTAGCTTCCATGGTACTGATATTCCTAGTGCGAATGGCAAGAAGAAATGTTAATGTTCTACCTGTCTTGTTAATAAAATAGACCCTTGCAGTGCTGAACGGTACTGCCCTTGAGCTTTCCCTCTCATTTTAGCGGTGTCTACAGTGCTGTGGTCTGAGCACACAGTGCCGGGTGATGCCTGGTATATGGTACATGTCACAACCTGTTACTCCTCTACAGCGCTGGCATTTCTTGACTTACAGTGTCTTCTGCTAGTCTCCTGCACCAGGATGAACTGGGGGAACAGCAGCCACCTGACACTGACTTTTACCCCAAGACAGTAAAAAGCAGTTACAAAGTCACCTCTGCCTCCATCTCACAGAAGTGGAACATCTGTTTCCTTGGGAATGTGCTTATCCCCAGATAAGGACTGTCACAGAGGAGTTTTTCTTAACTTTGAAATTAAGCTGCATAACAAAGTACAAAAATGAAAGTAAAATGATAGAACATTGCTCTAAGTTATCCCTTTTTTTTTCTGAATTTGGAGAATGAAAGAACTCAAACACTGCTTGCTCCTTGACAAATACACGCCAAATAATATTTTAAACTAAATATCACCCGAGCCAAGTTCTTATGACAATGTTAAAAACTATAGTTGGCTGTACTCCGAAGAAAGATACTGCATTGAATTCAGGTAAAAGAGATGCTTAAATTATTTCTATTTGATTCTCTACTAGTTTTTATTTCATTCCATATTTCATAATTTATTTTCCTCTTGGAAATACTAATTTCTTCCTTGAAAAGGTGACTCACTCTCCACCTGCTCAAATAAAGTTCCAGTATGTGTATTCACACAGGAGATTTTCGTATTTCCAAATGAGCTATCCAACATTTTTCAAAGAACCTAGTTAATATAGTTTCTTGATTAAACTTCATTTACTTTTATATTTTCTTCATAAATTTACCAGCTGTGTAACATTCGTTTGTTGAAAACCTTTGAAAGATTTTAGTATAAGCAAGACATGCAATTCTTTAGTCTCTTATTCTTCATTTTGCTCATCTCTCTTTGGTAATTTTGCATAAAAGAGCTAGTAAGCTCTTTCTCTTGTTCAACCTCAAATCAAATACCCACCTAATCACATTGGCTAATTTCTTAAAGGTAATGTGACATGATCATGGGATTCATTCTAGTCTGGCAAATCATTATTTCGTTCTACTGTTAATTTCTGTAAATTAGCAGGTTGGAGCATTTCTAGGTGAGTATGGGCAACCTTACCCCACTTGTCTGTTTCATAATAACTGAAGAAATACAGATGTATATGTATGTAACTACTAAAACTACATGCAATCCAGTGCTGCAACCTAGATTGCAGTTAATAGCGTTGTCTCAATCTCTCCTCTAACTAATCCCTCCACCTCTTGTTCTAAGAGTCTCAAAGCAAATCTAAAGATTTTAGAACCACAAAAGTAAAAACAAAAACAAACAAAAATTTCTCGACGCACAGAATTTTCACCCAGAACTGCCTTAGCCTGAGACCCAGAATAGGTATAATTCACTCACAAAGACAAATTTTCTGCATATAGAAAATGTCTGAACCTGAAAATGGCTCTTCTGCCTAATGATTGCTTCACTTGAATTGCCAGGGAAAACTTGAGTGCAAGCATCTCCTCCAATACAAACTTTCCATATTTTACATAGTTTATGTATTAAGTGCTTGCTAGAGCAAGAAGGAGGAGAACCAAAGTCCTTTTGGATGAGCCTACTAGGTATTAAAATACAAAGTCAGCAGCATAGCAGCTCCTATCAGACCTTTTCTTGGGCTTCTCTAGGACTTCATAAATTCCATTTCCTACTTCCGAAAAAGGGCAGCAACAGTCTTGTGGTAACAAATAGCCATGGTGTAGAGGGGACATCCTGGCCTCTTCTGTGCCACTTTTATGGCAATAAAACAGAGCCGTGTGAAAAGATTGTTGTTTACACAGGCCATACGATATTCTCTGCTCTTCATTCCCTTGATTTCTCTGGCATTAAAAGTGTCAAAGGAGAGAGTGGTGATTTGCTTCAGAGCACAAAGTTACGATCGGGTATTCACTCTAAAGTCCCACTCCTTATCCCCTCTCCTCCTACCGCTCCGACCTACAGCAGGATCAACAGTGACTGCTCCTCTGCTTGGACTCCTTCTTTTGGGAGGGGGTGATTTGGGCTTCGCACGCTTGATCCTGGTAGATGCACCACAACTGGAGGCAGAGACTTCTACAGAACTGTGTGCAGTAGAAAATGGAGCAACTGGAGACAGGTGCTGTCAAGGAAAGCACATTTTATTTTGCTTTTAGAGTAGCTAATGCATTCTTCTCAAGGAAAGTGCCGGCTGCTCAGTTAATGCTGCTTTACCCTCAGGAAGGATTTAGCTGCAGCTTGAGGATTTAGCTGTAGCTTGAGTGCAGTTTTTAAAATTGCAAATTCCACTGAGGTTTTATTCATGGAAAAAGTAAGTCCTTGGTGTTTCCATTTTCTGTGAAGTTTCCCATTTTCTCCCCTGAAAAGTATTTGAATTCCCAATAAATCTTAGGTATTTATGTGCCAGGTGTGCAGACCCTGTCATGTTTGTTAAGGAAGGAAAAACTGTGTTTTCTGACATACTTGCTCCATGAGCTCCATGGTTCTTGAAGGCACATTAGTTTCTCTACTAATGTTCTCTACTAGTTTATTAAAAAGAAATAAAAGTAGATCTAGTCTCTCCTAAAACTTCCAAGGCATGAATCAGTGCAGGGCCTCCTCCATAGTCTTGCCAAGATGACATATAAGATCCACAGTACATGAGTACATCACTGAAGTCTGCGAAGAGACAGAAATAACAGCTTTGGTAGAAAGCCAAGACAGCTACTCACTGAGCAAAACCTGCCACTTGCACCATTTCCTTCTTCTCTCCCTTCTTTCATTCAACCCCCATCTTATACTGTGTCTTGCAGTCCCCACATCTATTAACTCCTTAGACCAGGTATTACCTTTTTACTACATTTAGCGGGAATGAGTCACTTCTTATTAGGACCATCTTTAAGATAGCAGAAATATAGGTTTATGCTATATAGAATTTAATCAGTAGTTTCATAGACACAGATTTTCCAGATTTTCTGGGAGATTTGAGCTTTGTACGTTATATAATTTTATATTTGAATCTTCCAGCTGTCAGCAAGGCAAAATGTCTTTTGCCACATGCCAAGTTGTTTTTTCCATGTCATTGATTTTAACAGACTCACCAATCCATGTGATATCACCATTGCCCTTGAAGGTGACATGTATTCTACAGTCACCCCTCAGTTTTTGGACACCACTAATCTATTTCTTCTTTTCATTTTGTTTTGATTTAACTGACTTTTGCACAGGATTTTGTCATTTCTTTTATGTGAATGTTTCTCTGATAAAGATGCATGCTTGGGCTAGTCTCACAAGGCTGGAGGTGTAACCACAGGTTACCAGAGTTATTCCAGGACAGGACCACGACATGTTAATTTTTGATGTCATTTCTGTATCAGCTACAACATATTTGTCATCTCAGTGACAGATTACGGCTCTGTTATCTGCTCCTTATGTATTTCATAGGTATGCTTGTGGGAATGCTACTAACCCACCTATTCCAAGCTCTACTGCCAGGAGAAGAAATGGCTTGCTTTGACTTTTTATCCTTGACCCTCTCTCATGGTAATTCCTTTCCCCAGTTCAGCCATGGCTCTGCTCCCATATCCCTGCTATTTGCAAATGGGCACATGACATTGTCCTTGCCCACCCAATCAAGCGGGACTATAAATTTTGTTTATTAAATTATTTTATTGGGGCAGATTGATGAGGGAAGCTCTCTGTATTTCTGTAGCAGCTCCATAAGTCGTCCTTGCCTGGGAAGGTGAGACAGTTTTGATTCTGGGAGTCACAGTTGCTCTTCTCTGGAGTTTTCTCTGTTCACTTCTGGCATTCCTGGTCTTGGCACTGAAGTCATCCATTGTCAAGCTGATGAGCTATTTGCTAAAACTTAAGTCAACATTCATAGACAGTTATGGAACTGACTCTGCCCTGTTATTATCTGCTAAATAGTTGGCAGCCCACAAGAGACTACTCCACTTTGCAGGGCATGGTTAATACTCTCTGTATGCGTGGGACCTGTCTCACCTCCATGAACATATATTATGACATTGTATTTTGATGTTCAAACAGCTTTTATCAGTTTCTGTAGGTGTTGCTTACATTAATAATTTTCCATCACGTTGCAAACAAAATAAATAGCTGTTTTTTTGCAGTTACTCTTGTGTCTTTTCTCATTATGTGCTTCAAATTCATCTCTTTCACTGTAGTTGACAATCTTTTCACTTTTTCTTTTCGTCATAGTTCACAGGCTTTTGATGAATCTCTGGAACTGGTCTACACCAAATCATTAAGTACAGAATAGAATTCACATGATCTATAAGAGTGCTGCCCTGATTCAGTCTCTTACAGAATCCCCTCTGACTCACATCTTCATTTTGGTATATTGCCTTTGCTTAGGCTTTTAGGGACACGAAACAAATCCTGAAGAACTTATGTAGCTTAACTGAAATCGGTGAGGTTTTATCCTGACAGCTAATTATACATACTGATTTAGGGTCACTTGAAGGCAGATTTTGTATTTGTTTTTGAATTTAGTTTTCCAAAGAAGTATCAAAAAATATGACATTATGTAATAACAAATAAATAAATTAATTAAACCTCTGATAGTTTAAGTCTCCTAGAAAGAAAGCCTCTTCTATCTGTTCAGAAGAATAAGAAATGAAAGAAAGATTATTAGGAACAGCAAACTTTCTTCCTAATACATTTGCTGAGAATCTGATTTAGAAAATGTTGTCTTTCCCCATTAGCTCCCTACATAACATGAAACTGGGTTCTTATTTAAGAAATAGCCGCTCATTGCTTGCTACAGAATCTAACTCTTTTCCAAGACAGCTATAACCACATAATTTGAAAAGTCAGAATTAAGTCCACTATATTATATTTAATATATCAAATGCTATAGAGTTCTTTCTCACTTCACAGACATCCAGGTATACTTCAGCCCTCCACAATTAAAGAGAGTTTTCAAATACTGATTTCTCAGCAGAATAACACACTTTAGTTATATATATTTGACAGGAGTAGACCTTTCTCAAGAGCAAAGCAAAACAAAACATCTCAAAATCCTTTAGATTTATATTTTCCCTAGGCTTATCTCTCTGCTTTAACATGCTAACTTTCATCAACATAATGCTTCTGTTGCTTAAGAAGTGTAGTTTCTCAAAAAGATAAGTTACTGAACTATGATGTAGAACAACTCATTTTCACTTTAAATAATGGAATAGCAGTCGCTTACTACTCATAAACAATTTGACCTGAATTTGCATGTCTGGAAACTAAAGCTGCTGTTTTCTTTAGTTTGTTTACTATTGTGTTTTTTTTTTCAATATTAAAGAGAAAAAAAAAATTCCTTGACAAGGATGATATGGCTTCTGCAGACTGAATAAATAAAGTTATTGCTTGTTCATCATCATCACTAACTTATCTTTGCCTCTTCTCTGTTTGTCCAAACCATCCATAGTCTTGTCTGAAGCTGACAAAACCACTGTCTGTTGCCATTCCATATCTATCCTGCCATCTGCTTTACACTAATCTAATCTAATCCAGCAAAAAACCCTCCTCCTGCTACTTCCTGCCCCATTGCTCAGGCGATTACCAGTAGAAAAAACAAGAACCTTTCTTCTGTTGCTTTAGGGAGCTTCTGTCCTGGCCTACCAGCAAGGCTGGTCTGTGATGGAACATAACTAAAATAAGGGTGTGAAAGTAGAAAGGAGTTATCTAAAGATACTTCTGCAACAAGCTTATCTCCATCCATAGGCATGTGATGCTACAGCAGCAAATGTGCTTTTATTATGGCATCCCATTCTCCTCTCTTTTACTTCCAAAAACTTCCTACCACCTCCAGTCAAGGGGCTCCAATTTATAACTGCTTTTCTCTTTATACTTTACTTCTATTCATCCCATTCAAAAAAAAAAAAAAATCAAATGTTATCCCTTTGCTGCTTATAGAGGGATTGACTTTCCTCCAGACTTGTCTCTTTGTGTGCCAAGTAAAAATTTTACACAATCTTTCTGATAACTCTGCATGTTTTTGAAATGGATTCAGCTGGCAGCAAGAAGAAGGTGCAATTTCATTGCGTTCAGTTTCTGGCTATAAAATATATAAATATATATTATATAAAATATGTCTTCTCTCTGTGTGCCCTGGGGCTGTGCCCAGGGGCCAGGCTGCGTCCCAGAGCAGCAAGCCCGGCCCTGGCCTGGTGTCACTAGAGCACCGGCACCTTTAAGAGCTTGAGGAAGTTGAGGAGGGCAGAAAGGCAGCAGACAACAGCCCTGATTAGATAAAATCAGTGCACTGTACCTGAACTCCAGGTCTGCTTTAAATATCTCACAATACGCCAGGAATTCCTGCCTAAATGACAGCTCACGTACAAACTGTACAGATTCGTACGTGATATAAACTATCCTTTCAGTTTGCTGGAGAATAATGCAACTTGAGCATAGGCATTCAAACAAACAAAATCTATTTTGTATTTTCTGGGCTGTTGTGTTTTCTAGTTTAAACTAACTCAGGAGACCCAGAACTACAGGAGCTAGTATTCCTCCTAGACACAAGTGCAAAGTTACAGGCTTTGGCTTGGCGACCTGTGTTTACAATGCTGTATTTACGGCTTTATTTCTATCATTTTCAGATCTATTAACATTTCAAATCTATTAACAGAGTTAATATCTCTGTTGATATTTAAATATTTGAGCATATTCTTCATTGAAAATGTAACAGACTGAGCTTTTGTCAGACAGAAAATTCATTAAAAATGGCCTAGGGGTATATTAAAACAAACAATGCAGAAACAAAACTTTACTGAGGGAGAAGAGCGGTAAAATTTTCACGTTGCTTGTGCTGAAGAACTGAAGAATTTTTTTTTTCAGCTAGATATTTTAATTACTGGCCACACATTTCTCAGCACATGCAAAGCTAATGATTTGCTGCTGCCTTATCACCCACGCACCAACCCCTTCCTGCCGCGGTGCTTTGCTGAACCCTGACCCATAGAGATTATCTGTCCCGAGAGAAAGGGGTGAAAGGTGGTTTGGTCTCCCAGCCCTTCTCTCCTGAGGCTTTCAGGAGCATTACCAGAAAGTTCACACTCTGTGGGTACTTTGGTCATTTTTTCCTTATTTTACACTTGTTATTTCCTCCAATAGAAGAATATTTGATAAAACCCTTACGGAATGTGAAACAGTGTTACTAAAATTGAACTGATAAAAGGTACTAGAAGATAATCCACTGTTGTTGACTGCAGCATGTGGAAATGACAGCAAAACTTCAAGGGCACTACTGTGCACAATGGCTATATGCAAACAAAAGTGGCCAATGTGACGGGACACATTAGACTGAACACAGAATCAAGTAATAACACAACAAATCTGCTTGAAGAGAGCTGTGCAGATCAATAGAGATCTTTTATTTCTCTGTCTTGTATCTAGTAGCCATCTATTTGGATGGCAGTTATTTCCTTTTGGCTACCTTTTTGGCTAAAGGCACATGCTTTGATCTTTGCATGTAATCAAAGGAAGGATAAAACCTATCACAGCACTAGCATATACTTTGATGTAATGCCTTCGTCCAAAGCCACATGAAATTGTAACAGAACAGCATAAAAATAAATTAATTATGCAATAGAATCTATGACACAGGCTCCTAAAAGGATTCAAAATGTATATAATAAAAGTAAATTATACTTTGCAATTTGGAATGCCTTTTAAATAAACATGGATCTCCTAAGTAAACGCAGATCCTATCTATAGGCACAGATCTATACTGCTTCTTTTACACTTCCTTGATTTCAAGAGAAACAAAACCAAACACAAGCTCATTGATGGAACATGAGCCACAGTAAACATTTTTTTTCCGTGTCTGAAACATCAGACTTGAATTTTTCCACTTTTTCATTTACCACAAAAAGTAGGTTTACTTATTTTCTTCTTTTACTACAAATACACAAAATGTAGGTTTTATCCTTACAGGGGGAGGCTGAGATGTCCATACATTACATGTCTTTCACAGGCCATATAGGAAACTAGCAGCAGATCCTAACGCCATTCCTACACAGCCTAACCCCCTTGTCAGCATTTCTTTTTAAGATATGAGTAGAAGATGCTCCCAAGCTCATCTACTTAAGGGCACTGGAGTTTCTATTTATCTTTCTGGCTGTGCTCAGACTGACATATCTGCCTCCTAAACCTGACAGGATTATTCAATGCTCACCTACCTTGACACCTGCAGCCACAATTCACCCTTCTACCTACTTCTACTTAATCAGTCTCATCAGGTTATTCACTTAAATCTGAAGATTTGTGGGCTCAAAAACTACAAAGCACCAAGTGCCCATGGACCAACTTACCCTTCTAGAATCCAACTTGAGAGCTGATCTTATCTCAGTTCTTATTACCAGTTTGATCTTGGTAAAATCCGTGCAGCTGTGAGTCAGAGAGGCAGCTAATAAAGTCAAATACTTACCTCATAGTTCTCAGGTGACTTCTCACATGTTATACATAAATCTATACTGAGTTTTACATTATCTAACAGTTTAACTGCACATCAGCAAACCACATATTTCTGAGAGGTCTATAAGCCTTTAAGTATTTGCCAATTAATTATAATCTCTATGTACCAGATTGTACATCTGAATCCAAACATCTGCTGTGTTCTAAATGTTCTGGAAATCATTCATGTTTAGCTTTCATTCCCCCCTTGGCAAAAGTATTGCCACACTTCTCAGATATGGGCAGTCAAAGTCAGCATGCTTTCTGGACAGAAGTACATGTTTCCCCTGCATCAGTGTGTGGGAGCTGAGCCTTCAGCTGGACACAAACTTTTTCCTCGCTTTCATTCATTACATTTTTTGCTTGACTGGGGCTCTGAATCAGCTGACTTGACAAGCTTATTTCTTAAGTTTGACCTCCACAACTAAAACACTTTGCATTTTTGCCTTAGCTACAGTATTGCCTGATGAATAGATGTGGATAATTGTCATAATAAGCTGTTACTTCTGCAGAGACTATTTGAAGTTTTTCTTGTGCAGAGCACCAGAATAGAATGCTGTATGTGCTTTGTTTTACTGAAGCTTTTATGTTGTTCAGTGAACTGTGATCTTTAAAGAAGCTTGACTTTGGTAGCTTTACGTCCTGTCTGATTTTCATCAAGAGCAGCAAAGAGCCCATTACTGTTCAAAGAACTGCGTTAATGAATTATAAGCAATATGAGTTGATGTGGCTTTATCCCACAGTTTTCCCCCTCTCCTTCAGAGCTCATTCCTCTTTCCTGGATCCTGCTTTGTGGTCTGACCAGGATTTTAATAGCTTCCCATTCATGTGTTTAACTGGTACAATGAAATACCAGGTGGAGTATATCTTTTTAGAACTTAAAATACAGGGTCAAAGGAAAAAAATCCCGAACCACTACAGACAGAGGAGTGTGTATGAATATGAAAACAGAATGAAAAATACAGTATTCTGAAGCTTATTTGGGCCATTTAGGGCATTAAAAAAATCACTTGCTACGGTCTCAATGCTCATCCAAGTGAGTTTGCTAACAAAGATCTGTGGTGTTTTAAGACATACCATTTCTCAGGGATAAAAATCTGCAGCCCTGAGTCATCAACATGTGAAGGGCCCTGTCCTACTGAATACATTGATTTTAAAAAGTACAGCCCTAAGTATGAATTGGCTGTTTTGCCTAAAGGCTGGTCCTGCAGGGCACAGACTTGGCTTTTCACCCTTTCCACCTTTTGAAAAGTGAAGGAACCTGGATTATGGCAACTGGATACTTTGCAGACTGAAAACCAGCACAGCCAGCTACAGCTGTTGCCTTTTCTTTGTCTTTCATTTTTAGCCCTGAGTATGGAAATCTTCAGTATGTGACAGGACTTCCAGCAGACCCTCCCCAAGAGCTGGTCTCAATAAGCTTCAATAAGCAAATCCACGTGTAGATTGTATTTTTAAAATGCTGAGCCAAGACAGCATTTTCTGGAATAATCCAATACAGTAGTTTTTCCAATAGCTGTATCCTTGCTCTCCAATTCAGCTGCAAACTCAATATACTAGCAAGATCTAGTGGATTAAGATACTAGTTACTCTAGCCATTTCGTGCATGGCACTAACTTGAATTTACTTTTGTTATGTTTACTAAGCAAAACCACCTCAAGTGCAAACACTGCAGCCTTAGGAGAACTGAACAATCCAAAGTTAGCCAGGAGACCGGAGGAGATTTGCAAGTACATGGTAAAGAGTGAAAAGTCGCTTAGAACAAGGGACCAGAACAAAACACGAGCCCACAGCTAAACAAAAATAACTAGTTTGACTACATCATTGCAGATATGGGTCACCTTCTTGTCTTTCTTTCACTTGGCTGAACTGGCCTTCCTTCTAATACAATCCTAATCTGGTTTACTTGTAATTAGCAATAACAATCACCATTTAAATAACAAACACATGCAATAACTATCAAAAAGGCCTTTATTTGGCCTACTAATTATGGCAACTAACTTGTACAACTTTCTTTAATGGCGACTGTAACTATTATTCCACCAGATTTTGGGAAAACATTAACAGGCACATAGGCATGCTGCAAACTATGCTCATGCTCAAAGGCAGAGACTGAAGGTCACTTGGAAAGACCTGCTTTGGTCTTTTAATTAATGTCTCCAGGGCCGGCACCCTGCTGGCTCCCACACAGCAGAGCTGGCTGGGGCTGTGGCCTTATGAGCCTTGGGCAAAAGCAATATATAATAATGATAATATTATAATAAAATACATATATACACTATATACATATATATTATAAAATATAATATAATATATACTCAGCCCATTTTCTAAACAGCAAGAGAACAGCACATGGTCATGGCCTTTTTCTTTATTTTCCCTCTTTTTCCCTGGAGGTGCCCTGACATGGCAAAGGCTCCTAGCAATCTAGCAGGGACGAGATGTATCCAGTTTGAAGTAAGTATGCACTAGTCTCTAGAGTTTAATATATGCTGATTAAACAGTACCCTTTTTCATTGCCTGCTGGCCATGATGTACCTATGCTAACCACTCATCAAAAGACAGCTGTAAACATTAGTTTTAGTACTCAGACTCTACAAGTTGAATAATTGTGCAAGTTATATATTATTCTTAGCAGTATCCCATGAAATTAAATGCCTGGATAATTGCAGTATTACATGAGACTCATTAGGACTTTATTCAAATCTGTTCAGACAATTCATACATAACTTCACTGAGAAAAGTGGAGTATCAGCCCCGGGCTTGATGTCTCCCACTCCCTGTATCCTGTAAAAAACAGGTTTGCCATTTGGAACACTGATATTCACCAAAGACTAATCCAGACTGCCTGCTATGCTTCGGGTGTATTCCTTCTAACATGCTCTTGAACACTGCTGTTTCAGAAACGACCCCAGCCAGCGTCAGTCATATTTAATATATCGTTATTTAGATACCAAAGAGATATAAGCAATATTGAAAACATACTGTATGTTGAGGGTTCAAATCTCACTGATATTTTTATTATATGTATAAAAATTCAGAAGTAGCTACCTCAATGACAGAATTTTGTTGCTTAAAATATAGATCAATCTATAGAACAATAGGAAGGAAAGCAGGAAGGGAGGGAGGAAGGAAGGACTGTACAGTGAATCAGAATAGAATAATTTCTGCATTTAGCCTTCCTATTGGCAATTCATTACAAATGATAGGATATATGTTCACAAAAGGAAATTCATTAAGAAATATCAGCACATCAAATAGAAGAAAAGCTGTTCAATTATATTAACTAGCTCACTGGTGATTAATTTTAGTAATGGAAAAAAAAAGGAGATAAACTCTTGTGACATATGCATATTTTAATCATCTGAGTGTACAAATATTTGAACTCACCACCTAGAAACATAGGTCATAGCCCACGAAAACTGTGTGCCCTGAGGGAGGCTCAATCCTGCTCCAAAGTCCACGCTTTAGACCCATCTCTGGTAAGGATGCAGGAGTGCAGTCAGCACAAAAGAACAAACAAAATTCCCATAAAAGTTACCACACCCTGTTTTGGCTACAGTGAACTTTGGCAAAGGTGACAGAAGTAACTTGCTGTTGGGCCAAGCTATACTCTCGCATTTGCTAACTTCACTTTTTCTTCCTCCCTCTCTACAAAGGCTCTGATAAAGTCAGTGAAAGATGTTTCTCATCCTTAAAGGCTGACAAGCTACTCACTTGAATCTAATGCAAAGAGGCTAGGAATCAACTCAAGACACTTTCCCAAGAAGGGAGAAAAACGGAAAAAAAAAAAAAAAAGGAGATGATTCTAAAAGCAACACGTTTATGCAATGTGATAAATTTAAATGGAAACAGAAGATCTGCAATTAGTCATCTTGGAATCATGTATCTTTACTGTTTTAATTAAAATTATGCATGGACACAGCTCCTTTCAAAGAAAGTTTGTTCTTCACTCTCTTTCAGGAACTTCTGGTAACACAAGGTAAAACTTTATGAAAAGGTAGTTTATAGGATTATCATTGATTGGAAGGTTAACACTATCACCTTCGTTAGCAGCTCAGCTGCTCTTTTGGAAAATAACTTACTTCTGTGACTCCCTTAGCAAGGCATGATTTGAGAGTATCTGTCTCTCATTTCAGCTGATGTATTTGGGGAGAAACAGAAAAAAACAAGCGAACAGCTATGTTGGGTAAAATGACAACCTTCATTTAGCACAGTCGAACAAAACTGCGATGAATTTAACTGGATAAAACATTAACTTACTGTTTCTTACTGGAGAAAAGCCTGATCAACTCAATCCAATTGAACTCAATTTCACTGAAAAAATTCTGTGTTGTTAAAAAATAGTGAAGTGGGTGAAATATCAAAAGTACCCTGAAACTTTGTGATCTTCTGGCTTCATATTTCAGAGCAAATTAGTTGCTGTATTCTAACTGAGAGACTGCTTTATAATATCACAATGATATTTCTCTGTGATAACTTGTTACTGTGCAGAAATTGTACCCAAAATGTACCCAGAATGGCTCTTTAAAATGATACATCAATGTTCGTCTGGAGTCATTATAGTTAAAATACTCATGCTCACATTCCTGAAGAAACTTTCGTGGCATTTCCTAGGCTAAGGCAAACTTGGAGGCTTTTCTTTTAATAAATTTTGATACAAAGCATGTTTTTCGGAAATAACTTGTTATAAATCTTAACTCTCTTTAATCACCCTGTGTGAAAGTGACTGAGTTGGGCATGGTACTCAAACCTTGCAAACACCTGGTTAGTGAGCCCTGTTCCGGAGGTTGCACTTATTCCCTGTGAGCAGTTTAGCAAAAAGATAAGAGCCACATTTAGCAAAGGGCTCTTGAGTCACAGGGAAGGCGCTGGAAACACAGTGATACCAGCTTTACTGTGAAGGAAAAGATGCAGCAGTGCCCTTTCCAGTGGTTTTGAAGCTTTCATTCAGGAAATCACACTCTCCCAGTGAAAAATAACCACCTGAGTAATAACAAAGTTGGTTTTCCAATATAGGACTGGATATCCTACAGTAGGGATATCCTATGGCAGCAGCATGAGCCTGAAAAAAGAGAATGATCATTAAATTTGTCTGAGTTCACCTTGGATTCATCCTTCTGTTTCTAATGGGAACATGGGAACGATCCGTACTTGTCAGCATGGTGTTTAGCAAATTATCTTATTCACCTGCAAATAATGAAGAATATATCTGCAAGTATAACGATAGGTTTTAGAAACCAAGGATATTTCAAGCTGCTTCACAAGGAAGATATCTTTAATAAACATTACAAAAAATGTAAAATAGGATGTATTTTGGTGCAAGATACTGAGTCTCACTTTCAATCATTGTATTAATCTGAAATACAGCATTCCTAATGTCCTGAAAACAAAAATCAACATTTAATTCTCCCTTCGCTTTTTTTTTACAGGAGATTGTAATAGACTCAACATCTCCACACACTGGTAATTATAATTAAAAACAAAACGTACCTTTCTTTTCCTCTATAAATACACTACAGTAAATTCTTCCCAAATAGGCAATAACGTCTCTCTATTACTATTTACAGTGGGTAAATATGCCTAGTTGTAAATACCTGCTTTGCTAGTCCATATTTAAAGTGATTTTTCGGGCTAAAGCACTGGTAACAAATGAATATGAGCAGATTTTCCATATGGAACCATACTCATACACTGAATGGAATATAATTGGCAAGGGATAAATACAGAGAAAACCTATTTAGTAAAAGCTGTTGACTTAACTATTTAATTTGTGTTTTGGGGACATTTTTTTTGTTTCCATTTGTGCAGAAATTGAAGGTAAAATTCTCTTGTAAGGAAAAATAAACGCTGAAATAAGACTTTTGGCTTCTGTCCAAACCTCAGTGCCTCATTTGCCTCATTTGACTGACCAGGCAACCAATGGCATCAATTTAACAGTACAGAAGGATTTTCACTGATAACTGCTTGCTAAGTATTGTTATAAGCACTTTCATAACATTGCACATTAGCGTTTTTTTTTTTACTATAAGCTGCATATCTTTTCTTACATCATTTGTGCTCTTGTAAGAAGCCAAATAAAGTAGCCGATAAGTGCCATCTAGTGGCTTTGAAAAAAGTTTCTCCAGTTGGGTGATCACACACCATATTTTAGGTGTAGGAACAGAAGTGGTTATGGATACCAGAGGAAACATTAGGAACCTGGGAGGCACAGCACTTTTTCCTTTAATTTTTGTACTGTATCATACATACAGGTGTCTATTTGTAGTAGCACTAAGATATTTTCCATTTAGAGAAATGCACTGACATTTTCATAGATTATATAGTCAAATTTGTCAAGATTATGGCCTTAAAACTCATTAATAGATATAATTACCTACATTTTGGATGTGCAGATAAATAGCTTCATCTAAATGTATCATCTGCTGTGTTGTATTGGCATTCTGTAAATAATTTCATATCATTTCCCAGCAGCAAAGTTGAATTTAAGTCTCTGGTAAAGTTGAATTTAAGTCTCTGTTAAACACATTAAAATTACTGCTATAAAGAGGAGACAAGGTGCTTTGTCTAATTCACACTCTACATCCTCCTTGGTTTATACCTCTTTCTTCTTGCTCTAGAATCCCTACTTCTAATGACTTTCAGACCTCATTTCTACAAAGTTACATCATAGGAGACAGAAAAAAAAAAAAGCTCTCATTCATATTCTGTCATATTCTGTCTTTTTCTGAGGAGTTATCCCTGCTATCCCAGACCGTTAGAGAGTCTCTACCTGCAGAGATTCTTTTTCTGGTTTATTTCTGGAAGCTTGATGTGATCCTAAATCTGAAAAATACCTTTCCACTGTGAACCAGCATCTTCTGAAATAATAGAAGCATGGCCTGAAGATAGTGTGAATGTTGGATGTCAGCACACTGAATCTCTGTAGCTGTATTTCTTTCCCAGCTCCTTGAAAACTTTCCCATTCCCTGAGAACTTTCCCATTCCCAAAGCGTAATACTAAGAAGAAATGAAAGCAAAAGGAGAAAGAATAAAAACTGCCAGGGTGCAGAATTTCTGGAAGACCTAAATAAGAAACCTAAAGAGTTCAAATTAGATATTAAAGTAGTGAAGTGCTTCAAACATATACTAAGTCTCAACTTAAAGAGATTCACTTGACAATTAAACACCAGACAGAACAGATGGGAGATAAAGGATTCAAAGGGACTGACTCTAGGGAACAGCTCAGTGAGAAATTTAGGCTCTTGCTCTGAAATCAGTATGCAGAGAATTATCAACCATTGCTCAGATCTTGCTCCAAGATTCAGAGACATTCAAAAGCAGCGGATTATTTTTCTTGCCAGAGCAAATGCACATTCTGCTGGAAGGAGCATGGGAAGGCCCACATACTGTATAACTCTAAAGCCTTGAATGTATTGGGAAGGCTCTTCCAAAAAGAAGAGCCTTTTTCTTTTTTTTTTTAGCCTACCATATACTATTTTATGTACTTCACACATTGCACAGTTTCTTGAATCGTGTCAAATGTAAAACATCCCAAAAGTAACATAATGATACTCCGCAAGTTATGTCTGTTGTGTTTATGTATCTCAATCAAGTTCAATCTAGATCTGTGTCATATGAAAGATGGAGCTATTTATACTGCATATGATGTGATAAAAACTTCTTGTTATAACAGAGAGACTTGAGCCATCACTTCTGGCCAGCTGCAGGCTCTTCTTCCCATGGTCTGCTGAAGTGAAGATCTTCTACTTCATTTTGCAACAGCCTCGATGGTGATGCTCACTCAGTATTTTCAGTAGTTTCAGGATTTTGTCACCGAAGGGGCAGCAACTCCCATTCAAGGAGGCAATAATACAATTGCTCCTACAATACAATCAACAAAAGCAATTTCTCTAGCTTGACTTATAATCACACTTTCAACTAAATGCAATAGCACATATGACTGATAGATAAGGTCTGCAACAGAAGAGATTTGAAGTTTAGATGATGGCGACAATTAAATGACAGAATTACAACATAATCCTCCTGACAACCATTTATGAAGGAGATCTTATGGTACGCAAGAGAACACCATTCAATTTGTGACCTCTTCACGAGCAGAACTGAGTATAGTTCCTCTCCCTGTCCACCCATTTTTTGTATATTTTTATGTGTTTAGTGTTTCTCACAACAGTTTAGTCTGAAAAGTGTATTTAATGTAGGATTTATAATAGGAAAAAAAAAACAAGAAAAAACTCTTAACATTTCTACATAAACTGTAATCTAAAAACAACTTGGTGACATTGTTCTTCACTCAAGGACCTAAAACATGACTGACAGTTGATTTTTGTTATTTTTTTAGCAGAAGAAACACTTTAATTACTAAAAATTCCGTATACTTCTGAAGATACAACATGAATTGCCAATGCCAATTAAGTGTAAAGCCTTTTTTTTTCTCTTAAGTATCTGGATGATGTTTGTTACAGTCCTAAAACATTTTGCATCTCTTTGCCTGTGAAGAACAACCCCCTATAATCTGATAATCTTAGAATGCAAAATCCCAGATATGTGAATGGACAGATGAACCAAAAATCATTACTTTATTAGTAAGCACATGCATACAAACGAAGTTGATGAATGGACTATATAAAATATCATGTCAGACACGGTTATACCGGTATAGTCCTCACACAAAAATGTAGGAATATGTGGAAATACACTCCAGTATTACTCTTAACCCATGGTTTAAAATGAAATTACCAAAGATGCTGAATGTCAGGGATTTACAAGGAAATTCCAGGAAACATGAAGAAATTCTTTTCCTTTTTTATTTTTAATAGAATAAAAGACAATATAACATTATGAATTAGGAACAGAGCAGTGGGAAGTTGCTATAGAGGCAATATCAGAGAAAATCCAATGTTCTTCCTAAAGCTTTGCTGGAAAAAAAACATTCATCATGTTTCTAAAAAGGTGTCAAACAGTTTTGTATCTCATGTTCCTCCTTAGTAGGAAAAAGTGTCTTCCAAGCTCTTCAAACACATAGCATTCTACCTCCTAAAAATCTGCTTCTGCTTTCCAAAAAAACTTAAGTATGGAATTAAAATGTCACATTGAAAAGTTACTGAGAAATATTATAAATATCCCAAGTGGAAAATCATTGCAATATTTCTAGGTTCCCTGCTCAATATAAAGTAAAATCTGTGGAACACATATTTCAGTGGTCACACAAGAAAATCCAGCCCTTCCTCCTGAGAAGGCAGAAATACAAGTGGAATGTTTTCAAGCATTTGTAGTCAATGCTTGAAACTTGCCAAACAATGTGTGCCAATCTGTACCACAGCATGAAAAAAATCATCATCTTTATCAGCTGAGTAGAATCAGCAAACCTGTAATGCTCTCATATGCTGAGCTGAAAGCCACTGCTTACTTCATATAATGCATATCTGAGAGGAGACAAGCCCCTTATTTCCCCTGAAGCCCAGAGGAACTGAGTACTCATAGAATTTTTGCTAACATGATGTAAAGGAAAAGCTCTCTTGGATGCAATAGAGAGAAATCAAGAATACCTGAGTCAGTGTCAGGCAACCAAAATGGTTGCCCAAACGCATGGTGGAAGAACCAGTTAAAGAGTGATTTTGGTTGCAGTTGCCAATGAAGGCAGCAGAGGAGCAAAGTCTTGAGACGTTTACCTTAAAAACTTGCTTTAACTTAACTTAATAGCCTTGAGATTCTGCAAGGGACAAGAGATAAAAAGTGGAAGATAGGAAGAATGACAGGGGAAAAAATAAATAAAAAGAAATAACAACTTCTGAAAAAAAAGAATCAAATCAAAATTAGCAATAAGATTAGCCCTGCCCTTTCCTGACTGTGTCTGCGTCCAAGTCATAACATCTCCATTCCTATTTCCTTTCTTAGACAAATGCACAGTAAAGTACATGTAATGTTGACTATATGCCAGTAGCTGAAGCACCACAAACCTACTCTGTTCCTATCAACTTCTGCTCTGAGATTCATTTCTCCCATGGCTTTGGTGGTGCGTCACAGTAACCTTGGCTACAGGGCAGCTATTGATTTAAAATACAAAAACAGTGTGGGAGAACTTCACTGCACAACAGGGTTATTGTGGCTGCTCTAGCAGCACCCCTTCCAGCAGCAAATGCAGGACCCACGTATCTGATCACCTTGTTAGATGTTTTGCAATGTAGCATGACTTCTTCTTGTGCTTGTCCATTAGCTTTTAATTAAGATGATAAAGCAGACCGTACACACAGCACAGTGTTCTACTTTCATTTTGTTCCCCGAAGGACCATTAGAGCAGTGGTGTTTGGCAGAAAGTTATTCATAGTAATTAAAAGCATGTTCCTGGAAAGGTGCATCATGAGAATGATATATTTTCTAGCAATATTTCTATTGCTAGAGAATGAAGAATAGTACAAGAATTATGAGATCAACAAAGCCAAAATTTTGTGCCCTTCTGCCATAGTTGTCAGATGACTGGAGCTGAACAGAACTTCTTGGCATCATCCCAGTTCTACAGCTCGTTTCATCCCACCTACTGCCATCACTGCTGAGGTTCAGGTATTTTCTCCAAGCTTTTTGTTGTGTCATTTTAACTTCATTGCAGCAACAGCACTTGTTGTTAGTGGGACTGTGTTCCCAGTAAAAGATTGGTTTTAAAAATTGATTCTAGTGATTTATTTCTTCTTTTGAACAAATAATTGCCTGGATCCAAAGCTATTTCACGCTATGTTTTTATCTTTTAAAATATTAATAAATATTTTTATTTAATTATATTTTAGCATTTTTTTCACTATTATGGCACCTGGAGTAGCCTCCTCACTGCAGACTTGTAGAAATAAATGTAGAAATGTAGAATGTAAATATTAGAAATAAACTGATTTACAGATGACTGATAATGCATAGTTACGTGCACTTGTAAGGTATGCAAAAAGTATGGAGCATGCAATCAAACAAAATAATTTTACCTAATTTTGAATAATAAAGAAATATGTAGAGCAGCAGCAAGTTATGCCAGTGAGAGCTTGTACCCCCCAACTCTGCCAGCACCAGAGGTTTTTCTCCTTGTGCTGTCCTTGAGCTGTCCCATCCTGCTCCTTGCAGTCACAGCCACAGCCTGGCTGCCTTCTCAGCCAGCCACCCCTGGTAGCAGCAATACCTTTAGCTGCAAAGCAGAAGCCAGCAGATTCGTGCCTTTTTACCCCTATTCAGTATCTTTCTCCCTAAGCAATATCCAGGTTGCACTTTCTTCTTGGATTGACAAGATGTGGTACTGCAGGAAATTGAATTTTCATGATTTTTCTCTTCAAAAGAAACTCATAGTTTAGGTACTATTTTTCAAAATATTTTACAACTGCAAGGATGGTGACTGATATTACATATCAGAATAATCATAATCTTATACAAAGAAATAATTCATTTTTCTTCCTTATACTTTATTTATCATATTTTTTGGTTTTGTCTTTTGTTGTCTCCAAAAGAAGAATTAACACTGATACAAACTTTCCAAAAGTGAATGAATCCTTCCGAACACTTCGTGTTTGGAGATCAGTTCCAAGTTGGGGTAATGTCCTCAAAATGGAAAAATATAGTCTCTTATGTTCAATATAGGAAACATCATCAGCAAGAAACAGGAGCTGTGATTATGCCAAACTATTTGGCTGCTGGAATTGGCATATGCCCTCAAGCCTCCTCTATGAAAGAGGGTCATTTATCACAGTTACGCAAATACACTGTAGGAGGTGAAAGAATTTTGATAAAATTCTTTTGATAAAAAAACTTTCTATCCAAAAGAATCTGGGCATGGATCTTGATTTTCACACAGATTTGGGCCCTGACAGGGTGCAGGTGCAGATTTCAGCATGGTTCTGCGCATCTGTCCCCTCTGCTTGGAGCTGTGAGTTGTCACTGGAGTCTTCATATGGATTTGCTACCCCGCTGTCTCTGCTGGGGACTGTGTTCTGGGAACATTGCTTTACTTGAACTGCGTGATCCAGCAAGAAATGACATACAGAAATATTAATAGAAAAACATTTAGGAGGTAACAATTACCCTGGACATGTAAATAGTAAATAAATGAGACTGGCAGCTGATAGAATATATTCCTAAGAATTCAAATATTCAGAATCGATGCAAGAATGTTACCATTGATCATCACAGTTTCGAAGGTGTCCTTCTAGATTATATCAACAACAAATAACAACAAATATTAAATTTGTAATCTATCTGTCCCTAAGCCTCCCTTTACAAAACCAGATGCTTTTAGGAGAGCGTGAAGTGTAACATTAGGCTGCAGACAGGAAAATCTTGCAGATATATTGGAGACATGCTCATGCTTTGCAGCGTATCTAGGCTTCCATTCTAAAATCCACTTGCAAACCAGTTATCACTTCTGATTCAAATAATGCATGTTTCCAAAATGGGATACATGCAGCAAAATGTGAAAGCAACCTCTGAGGACTTTGCAAATCACATAATTTTTTTTCCAATATACCCTCTAAATACATTTCTCTTTTTCTCCATCTCAAAGTGAAACTCTGCCTTGCCTTTGCCAAATATAACATATTTCAGAATTCCGAAGTTGTCTCAGTGTTGAAATGCTCATGAGCAGTGTTGTTTCAAATATTCCTGGTGTCTGAAGTACTTTGTTTTGTATACAGCTGGGTCCACAGGAATGCTGCACTGCCGCATGCTTAGAAGCCTTTAGCTTACTTGGAAAGAGTATACTTGAAATAGCAAATAACACTTTTACAGGAGTTAGTGTACATTAGCATTTTGAAATATCATACATTAGCTGGAATCGATGTATCATGGGTCCCAAATAGTTTATCAACACACCAGTTGATGAGTTGTCAGTAGAGAGACAGCTATGTCACTATTGTTTTTGCTTTCTCACATTTGCAATGAGTTAGTTATTAATATTATTTATTAATATTCCTAAATAAGGTTAACATGTTAAAAAGGTGAACAAATAATGCTTACATGTCTATGCTCATGTCTCTAAAACCCCTTTCTTTATGTATTGTGCTCACAAAAAGAATCCCAATGGACTGTGAAATCTCCCCTTTTGACCCCATAGGCAATAAAATGATTTTGAAAATTACTAAAATACTCTTTCATCACTAGGTCCTTGATATTAAAGTCCTCAGAATGAAAAACATATTCTACATATGTATACATCTGTAATGGCTATGCAATAAAGAAAACATGTAAAATGGCTTTACGCAATAAAGAAAACAATTCGTATTAGTGGCTAATGAAGGTGATCTTGCAACTTTGTCAATTAAATTTTGGAAAGTGCTATGTCCACTAACGAGCACATAAGCTGATTAAGTAGAATTAGCTCTGGGTGTTCAATAGAGTAATATATCTCCCTTTGTATTGCAGTGACAGATGAGAAGTGGCATCGGTGAGCTGCCTGCCTTCACACACAAACTCTATAGCATAATGTGCCAGGCCAGTGGAGCCAAGGAGGAATGTCACTGGGAAAACACGGAAACCAAGCCAAGATTTGACATAGCTAAATCCAATCATCAGACATATTCATTTAGATTGGAGAGTGGTATTTCAAAAGCCTCTGTTTTGTTACTGCCCGTTAAAAGCCCCTATGGCATTCTTTATGATTATTAGTGAAACAGAAATTAAAAGGCAACTGACCCGTACATTGTTCACAGGAGTCACATGTTTTAGAGACCCAGATACTGTGTCTGCATCACTGTGTGAGGAATGTCACGTACATTCCCAATTAGGATTGCTTTGGAGTGTCGCTCTAGATGAACGAAGGCAATTTGATGGCAATTCTGAAATCCATATTACACCAAGAAGCAATGTTCATATGATGGGTTGATGCAATGATTGAAGCAATGCTCATATGATAATTTGATAATTGGTTTGTAAGCTTTTGTTCAAATAAGTTCAAATGATGATGACTCCATAATTTTTAGAGAGAAAGAAGTTAATTAACACTGAAGTTCAACAGATTCAAAGTGCCTCCTGAAAGAAGCAGGTCGCAGAATATTGCCAAAAGTAGCTGTACACTGACTATCTCAAATTTTGAATTCTTATGCAGTCCAAAGCACAGAAGGAATAGCAACATCATAATGCCTGACAACATAAACCTACTGGCAGTGTTATGCTTGGAAAGCAGTGTTTCTCAGGGAGTATATTCTGAATTGCTGTTTGTCAAAAAACACTCCAGTGCCACCCATTGCTCTAGAGGCAAAGTTGAACTGATGGCAAATTTTTAGTGACACTAACCACTTTGATGGCTTTCAGCAGCAACTTATCCTAAACAGCACTATTTTTTTTTTTTTTACTATTTTTTGCTGGTTCAGGCAGCAATTTGCCCTTTTGCAGCAATCTTGCAGTCCAACCTATGCATCTTATTTATTTATTTATTTATAATTTTTAAGTATGCTGTTTGAAGATGCCCACCACTCGAATTGTTAGTTGTAACATTTTTCCAAGACGTTTACCTAGTTGAGTGTGTTCAATACAGTCAAAGCTTATTGCTGTCAGAGACATTACTCCTGCCCAAATATATACTGCCACATAAATCATAAGAATTTCATTCAAACTTTTTAAGTTGTTATTTTTATATAAGACATGAAAATTATTCTGTAATTTTTTGATCTCTTAACTCTAATAAATCACATTTGCAAGTGTTCAGTGACAAGCATTTATGAAGTACGTGGTACTTTTTCTTCTCTCTAATTCTCTAAAAGCTAAATGGGATCCCGACATGCACCAAGCACACACTACTGATCTGGGAATCAGTCTCCAGCTATCACTTTCTATCTGTAACTACAGGTCTCCTCTTTCCATTCCTCCATGATGTCATTGCCTTCACGGTAATGGATATTTTTATTACATATATGATATGTCAATTTATAAAGGCTGTATTTCCCAATAAGCTACTGTGAGGTTTGTGAAACTGGTGTCTGCCCAGCTCTAGGCTCAAAACTATTTTCCCAATACCATACATGCCCAGACATGCGTTTTCCATGAGCAGGGAAATGTTTGCACCTGCACTTCTACACACAGAGTAAAGTTGACTTTTTTTAGAAAACTTTTCCCTTGTTTCCCCACGTTTCTGTAAAGTTGAGTTCTACTCTCTCCTCTGCAGACCCAGCCATGGCAGCAGGAACCACAACCCTATACCTGCTGGTGGAGAACCCACCAGCAGCCCAAAGAGCAGCTGAACATCAGTGAGGCATAAGCCACTTCCGTTAAAAATTTGTGAGCTCTTATATAAAGGAAGGAAGACCAAAATTGCTATTGTTCAGCTGGAATTAACCTCTTCTTTCTCAGGTTCTGACTACATTAGGGACACACCAACAAGACCTCTTTACTCCAGATAAAGCTGTCTCTCTTTATTACCATCAAGCTTTCCAAAATGAAGTGAACCTAAAATGTAACAGCATCTCTAGGCAGACAAATGAGAGTCTGGCCATTAAACTTCCATTCACAGGGGCTTGTTCAAATAATAACCCTCTGTCTGCAGTCACTTTCTTACGAACAATGTAATTTAACTTGATTTTAGGAGCATAAAATCAAATAATTCACGGTGGATAGACCTTCCAATAACAAGACACTTTTATCTGACAGGCAGCCACATTGTCAGTTCTTGGGCTTAATTAGGGCTGGAAGTTGATAATTTTGCTGTAAAGCAGCTGAGTGAACAAGAGTTATTATTAAGAACAGACTGAAAGTTCCACTGAGATACGTGACGTTTTACTTTGCTAAATATTAATGTGCACAGAGTTTGAGGTAATTTTTGTTTTCTGACTAGTCACATCCCATTTGGATTCCAGATCCAATTACTCATATTCTTTTTGTTGGCAGCTGGTGGAAGTCACTTCTATATTAAAGATTTTGGAAGATGCAATCACCTCATGAATTTTTTTTATATAAAATACAATTGTGTTTTAAGCTAAACTGTAGGGAGAGTAGTATGGAAAGTTACAATTTTAAACAAATGCCAGAGTATCTTAAAAAAACCTTATCTTAAAAAATGGGAGTGTGAAAGAAAGATAATAAACAAAATATATTGGGATAGGTAACTCAAAATCAATATTAACTTTGGAAACTAAGAAACTGCATAGAAACACTAACTTAGTATTTCCTTCTACAATGCATGACTACGATCTTCCTTCATTTAAAGATGAATGAAAAATATATATGCAATCTAAAATGAAATTGTGTTGTGTATGGCATGAGATATTTATGTTTCTGTTATGAGTTAAGATGCTTTATCATCATACAGGCCTTTATTTTATATAAATTTCTTTTCAATCAAGACTTTTTAGTCATAAATCACTTTGAATTTTTCTTTAAATCAGGTCCTTCATCAGGGCTGCACTAAAGATATTCCCTTTAAGTGGGGTGTCCCATAAGCCTTTTTTTTCCACGAGAAATTTTGTTTGAACAGAAAAAAAACAGTAGTTAATTTGCTAGGGATACACAGCAGCTCTAGATCGGACCAGTTACTCTGACAAGGTTACAAAGTTACCCAAAATTCTAGATTAGCAGACATTCCTAGACCTACATTGATTCCACTTTCCATGCTTAGATTTTCCTGGGCTCTGGGCACGTGATATTTGTACATAAGCACCTGTATTTCCATCCAGTGTTTTGTGGAAGAGCCCACAGTGGATGAAACTCAGAGTTTACTACACAGTAAAACCCAAGTAAGGTGGCAAAATTTTTGCCTTCTCTTTTTTTAAGAGAGAGGCACTGTGGGAAAATGCAAACAACACAAAGGGTACTCTTCAAAATTGCATCTCTAACCCTTTTTTAAATAATTCTTGGTTTACATGCAAGCCTGGGAGAGGAATTTGGCCACTTGGCCATTTATTGATATTTCTTTTATGATTCCTGTTTGTATTCTACCTTAGGATTCAAATGTATGAAAAAATATTTAGTTGAAAATTTAAACTGATTTCATATAAATTACATGAAATTTAGTATTGTCTTCCCCAGTAAACAGTATTTCAACACGTACAGAACCTATTAATTTCTCTCTGTTTTTAAACATATAATAACTGTATATTTTAAGACATGTGCATTTGTAAATCTTAATTTGCCGTTACAAGAACAAAATTAATTCACCTTTCAAGAGAAACACATATGCTTCTTCAATTTTAGCTGTAAATTCTAGACACAGCATGACAAAATTGTTTAGATTGAAACAGATATGCAGAGACTATCTACTCCAAAGCCCGTCTCAGAGCACAGCCGATTCTGACACTAGATCAAACTGCTCAATCTGGCTGTTTCAAAATTTTAAAATTCTCCAGGGATGGTGTCATGGTAGAACTGGAGTAATAGCCACAGAAAGAGGCTATTCCACATTAACCAGTCACATAGAATCCTAAATTTAGGACGGGTATAGAAGGTGAGGAATGAGTCGTGTTTCAGGATTTCCCTACCAGGCACACGACACCCTCCAGCCTCAGGAGATGTCTCCTCTGGGGCACCACAGACCTGCCCTGTGGGCCCAGGGGAACAGGACCACGCTCTGACCACACAACACGTCCCGTCCTGGCTGACAGCTCGGTCCCTACACATAACTTCTTCACCTCAGCTTCTGGCTTTTACATGGTCTGTGATGTCTGGAGATCTGTTTATGATGTTTCCTTATCTCCCCACCAGCAAGGGGTTATTGTTTAACTATTTATTGCTTTCTAAATTAGATTGTCAGCATAAGCTGTCAATGGCAAAGCTAATCATGCAGCCCCAGGCCGATCTCTTTGACTTTCTCTATATCTAAGGCCAATTACTGGTTGCCTCAGGATTCCTATCACCCTCTGGTCTCTGGGCCTAAATGTGCTATAAGAAGTTAGCAACAATTGCATAACAATGTTTATCTGTGTTTCTTTGGTTTCCAGTTCATATCGGATTAGTCTAGCCATTTACAAGTGGGCTGGTGTAGTCAAGGTTTCATTTTTTTATGAAGTGCTTTTGGACAAGAATTTTTTTCCTTACATTCAGTCATAATTTCTTTCACCAGACTTGTAACATTATATTGTGTCTTTTGTTATGCACCTCTGAGAAGGATCTGGTTTTATTTTCTGCATAAATTCCCATTAGATGGTCAAAGACAGCAAACAGATTCCCCTCATCATGCTGACCTTCACCGCTGACACATACTCAGTTTGCCATTCAATAAACAAACGTTGTTTCTTTTTTTCTGCAAAATGGTTCCTGGCCAGTTGGCTCCAGCTTGGACTGCTGAATGGCATTATTCCACCTCCAGTGAATGAAAGACTTTGCATTTGTCTTTCCTAAACTTCATTAAGTTTCTGCCAGGCCATTCCTCCAAACCGCTGGGACTTCTCTAACTGGCTGCCAGTCCTCCCATACACTGTACGTTCCCCCGCAGTATGATACCATGGATACACAGAGGAAGTCCTCCTTGAAAACAAGGGTCTAGAATAGTGAGATTTATTCCAGGAGTTTAAAGAATGTTTCGGATACTTGCTATTCTTGAAGGTGTGGTCTTCAGCAGGTGCTCACCACGACACCCCTTTTACTGGTCTCCAGAGACCCTACATATAAACTTTTGACAGGTCTTCCACTGACCAACTCTATGCATTTAAGTCACTTTATGCAGACCATAATTTGTCTTCATTATGTTTCTTGTCTGGGGTCTCTTAAAGAACCTGCATCCACCTACTGTAGCCCTCTGCTACTGAGACATACACCACAGCCTCTCTGTAATGCAAATGATTTCATAGCTCTATGGCTATGCAGGGACATTTTCTTCATCCTTTTTTTCCCTGTGCTGCACGTACTTGTGTACAGACACTTCAGATGGGGCTGGGGTAGCTTTCTTTCTCAGATGCCTGTAAGAGGCTCCCCTTTTGTGCTGTCCAGGGTACACTTTGGCCCTGATTTCACTTCCTTTGGTTATTCCCTGAGGAACCTGGTTTGAGGTACATGCTCAGGCTTTTAATCCTACCGGAAAGTTGCTCGTGACCTGTTTCATCAATAGGCTACCTCTGCATAAATTTATAAGCAAATTATTCTCATATTTCAGCCTCTCTGTCATCAAACAATAAAGTTTGTATCAATTTGTTTTCCTGCTTGAGTTAATGAGGTCAAGTTTTTGTTCCAAGTCTACCTCAAAGGATAGTTCAGAAGGCAAGTTACAAGTGATAACTAAAATATGTTTATTAAAAAAAAAATGCTTCACTAGAGGAGTTTAGAAGAATTAGACCAAAAATCTTTTACCTAAGCAGTTATGTCTTGGAGCTTGAAGATTTGAGAGCTGCAACCACTGAAAGCAATAAAATGATATATGTTGGCATATATACACATGTATATAGATATATGTATATACATACTCTTTTTAAAAAAATTTATGCTGTTATATATGATAACATGTGTGGACAATGGTTAAAGTAGCAATTATTTGGAAAGAGTTAAGGAAATAAATGAACTGAAATACATTCAAATTTACCTGAAATTAATTCTACTGAACTTTTGCAAACAAAAAGATGACTTGTTAGAGAGCATTTTATTTCTCAAGAAATATAACAACTGGATCAGATCCATGGCAAGGATCTAATTCTCTGACAGTGCCAGAACCTGGTGATGTGAAGCATTTTAGCCTACTCACAGGAAAAAACTTAAGACTGTTTGTGACTTGTAATCTGAAGCAAGGTGTATGGATTTAGGCTAAAATTAGATTTTATGGAAGAAATAGCTATCCATTCTGATAACAGATATTTTCTTGTTTTATTTTAGGCTTTAAGTAGCCTAATAGAGGTTTCATTTCCCTTATCAACAGCAAACTGAGGATTCAGCTTTTATGCTAGTTGTCTAAAAATAAAAAATAGATACCCTAGAGAATAATCCATATTTCAGAGTTACACAGAAGATTAAAGACTCCCATTGAAATGCACTTTAAGTAGATAAAATATAATATAAATGGTGAAATAATCTGTTTGTTGAAAAAAGTTACCATACAGCAAGGATCACAAAAATGCAGATTCCCACACACTGTTCACCTCTAATTGCAAATAAACACATTAACTGAAATCTCTGATGTCCTAATACTTTAAAAATGCTGCAGGGTTGGGCTGGGTTCCTGAGCTGGGTTGCTGTTGGCCTCGCTCTTCCTTGGGGCCCAACCTTGGAATGCGTCTACAACACAGCACCAGCAGCAGCAGCAACTACTAAGCTCAATCACTGAAGCGAAATAGCTCTGATGTCATGGGATTTTGCTGCAGCTGAAGCTTATGCTGCTTTGCTTTACTGAAACTATTTTGTAACTAAGCTATTTCATTTAAGTCTATACGAACTGAACATGCAATGTTACAGGTTTGGGGCAGAGTGGCTGGAGAGCTATGTGGCAGAAAAGGATCTGGGGTTGTTGGTCAACAGGCGACTGTGCATGAACCAGCAATGGGCCCAGGTGGCCAACGGCTTCATGGCTTGTATCAGGAACAGAGTAGCCAGCAGGACTAGGGAAGTGATTGTCCCCCTGTACTTGGTGCTGGTGAAGCCCCACTTCAAATACTGGGTTCAGTTTTGGGCCCCTCACTGCAGGAAAGACATTGAGGTGCTGGAGTGTGTCCAAAGGAGGGCAACGAAGCTGGTGAAGGAGCTGGAGCACAGACCTTACAAGGAGCAGCCAAGGGAGTTGGGGTTAGTTAGTCTGGAGAAGAGGAGTCTCAGGGGAGTCCTTATCACTTTCTACAACTACCTGAAAGGGGGTTGTAGTGAGGCAGGAGTTGATCTCTTCTCCAGAATGGCTACCAATAGGACAAGAAGAAATGGCCTCAAGTTGCATCAGGGGAGGTTCAGGTTGAACATCAGGAAGAATTTTTACATGGGAAGAGTAGTCAAGCATTGGAACAGGCTGCCCAGGGAAGTGATGGAATCACCATCCCTGGCAGTTAGTTATTCTCTATATCCACATCTCTACTGTTTATTAATAGAAAGGGATTTTGTGGGGATTTCATTATCTGTTCTTCTGTTTTCTGGAATAAAGTGATACTTTCCCAAATAAGGGCTCAAATAAAGTGAAAATGGACATTAAATTTCAAATGCTTTTTAATAGATCTTTCATGTTGCAATCAAAATAATTACTTTCATTTTCAGAGAAAGCAAAAGCATTCTATGGATATCATTATATTAAATTGGCATAGATTTACTTGAAAATTGGTCTCATAGTTTTAGAACACATTGTGAATAACCTATAGATGTGGTGATATGGTGAAATATGATAAATCAGCACTTTCTGGTACCTTTTTTTTTTTTTTTTCCAGATACTTTTTCTAACACCACTCAAGCTAGAGTGTTTTGGAAGTCTGTCCTGGGAATTCATCATGCTTTACTTGTAGTGTGTTTAGGTGAAGTGCACACAGCAGAACTGAAGCCTCGGGGCCTTAGGAACTAAAGACAATTTAGGCTAAAAGTCTAATATACAGCAAAGTAGGTGTGGGAGTCACAGGCAGGGAGAGAAATTACAGGGCCAGAACTTCAGATGCTTTCACTAAAGCCAGTAACTCGACTCTTGGAGCTCAGATAACAACATAGCTTTTTCTGTTTCCCTGTTTATATCCTTAAATTCTTAGATCATTCTTTAAAAGCTACAAATTTAAAAGAAATATATCTGCCTACTTTATTTGTAGTACTTTACAAAATTTATTTTCTGTGGACAAACAGAATTGTTAGGAAAATTAGAAACTAATCCTCACTCCAAGACACAAAAAGGGCTAAAAAGGCTATGTAAGTCTGCTTGCATCCAGGATATGTTCACCTATGAGCTACAACAGAGCTACAAGTGACCAATAGCAGCAACATCACCTGGGACAGACAAGGGCAAAATTGACCCAATATTAGTTGCATCAATAGCTGTGCTAAACAGAGAGGGTCCTTGTCCTCTCATCTCCTGTGAATGTGCAAGCAATGAGCCCTCCCTGCCCCAAAGAAAGTGTTGCCTTGATAAAGTGAACGCTAAAAGGCAAGTAAGTAGATACATCGCTCTGCAGGTGACATTCCAGGTTAGGCATCTCTAAATTTGGATTTTATCTTTCTCTCACAGAAGTAAGTTGTTTATTCCCTTTGAAGATAAATTTAACTTTCCCATAAAAGCTATTAAAAAAGGTCAGAACATTTTTTATAATAACAACTAAAGATCTTGCATAAGAAACCCATTGGTATTTTTGCTAGTCACAGACAGCTTTTTTCCACTCCTCTTGCAAAAGAGGGCGAATGTGACCACATTGACAAAGCCAGAGGAAAAAGAACAGATCAAAAAACCTAGAAAAGAGCCACTCTTTTCCCATGGCCAGTCCTGCAGTATCTGTCTTGTTTCTCTCTACAGAAGTCAGGTGCATTTCTCCTCCTTTTACCCTAGAACTGTCCTGCATGGACCAGACTTCCAGACGCACTTAGCTTTTTGTCCTCAGTATCTACAGATAAATTAGGTTTATGAAATGGAAAATCAGTGGCTATTTTTGGAAAAGTTGGGTTAGATATACTAAATTTGTGAAGTGTTTAATAGATTTTCCAGCTCATCCTATCCCCAAGTTTGTTTCTGTCCTTCCTCAGATTTCTCTCATTCTAAATTAAGCATTTATGTAATTTTGCTTTTTTCTTCTAAAGAACTTAGACAAATTAAGAAAAGAGTGTGTCTCTTCCAAAATAATTGCTACAAGCACATTTTAGTTTATCATTTAAAATCCTCAGCTTTATATTCAAAGCTCAAATCTCAATTGTTTAACAAAGAGCAAGTGTATGCTACTCATTATATTCAATTTCATTCCTTTTAATGAGTAAATTAGCTGTTTATTTGCACCCTTCATGCAAATGTAAGTAAGTCAGCTCTTTGCATTAACTACAGAGGAAAACTATGAAATTACGAAATAATTTGTTCAAAATATATTTTTAAGCTAAAACTGTCTCCATGAAAAAGTACATTCTTATTCTAATTAATACAGGGCTTGCTTGAACAATTTTAATTGTTCTTTCCTTGACAACTGTCATGCATAAAAGCTTAGAAGAGAAAAGCTTAGCCTTTGGAGCCTTCTACCAGGTAAAAGTGATCTAAACTCTCAGTCTTGCAAAAAAAAATCTACCCAAATGTTAAGACCAAGCACCAAGAAATAATTTTATAGTTTGGGATATTCTGTCAGCTTGTGTTTTCAGTTGCAGTTGATGTTGGACATTTCAAACGAACTAGAAGCTAAGAAGAAAAGCGGTGGGGAGGCTGATCTGCATCGCTATGTCAGTGGAGAGGCTCTTAAAAACAACAGGCCTCATGTCTTTGGCAGCTCTGAGCAGATGCCACGAATGCCAGATGAGTGGAACAAATTTCCTTCTATTACCCTTTAAGAACCAAAACAATTACAGATTTTCTCAGATGTCATATTATCGCTGCAAGAAGAGAAAACAGGGCTGCAGAATCCTTTCAGGCATTAATGCAGAGCATCATGAACTAAAATAAAAATCAGCAAATAGAAACCTGCCAGAGAATATGAATTGAACAGAACAGAAGCAACACATATTTAAGATTTATTGGCTTTGCAAGAAAGAGAGAAGAAAACATGAAGATTTGAAAAAACAAAGCAAAAATTATAATATTTTGAAAACTGATCATGGTAATTTCTGGAATGGTGTCTAGTTTTATAGTTGTGAATATTCAAAGTCATTGAGAAGTACCATGTTGTGAACGCCAGTTGAGAATTCCCTAGGTCATAGTCAAATTTTATTATCTGGATCAAACTCAAGAAGAATGTACATAACTCCCAAACTAAGCTGAAAAGAAATCCATATTTTCTAGGAATTTATTTTTGAATTAAAGACAGTAGTCAGTTTTTCTGAATGGCAGCACTTCTTATTTACACTTCTTTCATACTTCTGTATATATATACACTCAACAGGACTACATTAGCATCAGCAGATTTACCTGAAATTGCAGTGACAGAAGATGTAGACAAGCCCCAACTAACCCTTTTCTAGTAAATTGTTTTCTCTGTAATTGGAATTCTCTTCATATCTAATCATTGGTCCATGCCTGTACCAATAAGAGTGAAAAGACTATATTTACAGGACTAGCTTAAACCATCATTGTATTTTTCACTTTTGTTTATAATACCAAACTGTAAAATAAGGCAAGGAACTGCAAACATAATTTGATCAAGATAATATATAGAATAGGTTTAAGGAATCAAGGAATTAAACAGGCATTTTGTAGTGTTATTATTAAACAATTTTTTTGCCTGTGTGCTGAGGCTGCTTACACAAAGTCATCACATTTTGTTGTAAGATTTAAAATCTGAGTTTAGTGAATCTATTTCTATTTCTGTAAACAGGAATTATCCGTATATTGCTCTTGTGAATCCCTTCTTTAACCCTCAAAATATTCTAGGGATTTTATGACCTAATTCTTCTATTACAAATTACTATTATGACAATGTCAGCTCCTTCACCCATCTATTATCAATCTTCCTTCATCTAATATTCTATTACTATTAAATATTTTTAAAAATTTTGACTGAAGATTACTGGAAAAGATCAAAATGTACAAGAAATGCTCTCTCCAACAATTCACCTGCTAACTTGGATTTGAAAGCAAATTTGAAAGCAAATTCAGAACTTTTACACTGAAACTTGCATTTATTCTAGACTTTTAGCTATTCCTATTACTCTGGGCTCTGGCAGTTCAGTCACCCATCACCCTGCACAATGCCGATGTACAGCCTCGTTAATCAGGAGTGAATAAACAAGGACAAAGAAATAAAGAGATACATTTCAAAAATGCACAGTAATTGTTTAAAACCAATTTCAGAGTTTTACTAATGACTGAGATTAATTTACAAATGAGGTTCCAGTTCATCAAGACAGAACAGTCTATCAGCAAAAGCACTTACACAGCTAGTAAAAGACTTATCAATTCTATGTGTTTTCTTCTTGAATTTAGGATTATTTTTATTCCATAGCAGCCCTTACTTGTCCTTCTGCTTATTTAGTTTCAATTTCATTTATATAAAAGAACAAACTTTTATTTCTGTTACATATAGGATAAATGAAGAAAACCAATGCATAGCAAGCTAAATTCTTTCCTCAATGCAACTCAATATTTGATATTTTTTGAATTGATTTTATAACTGAGTGTTTTCCATTAGTGAGATCAATTACTGCCACGGCAAGCCTCAGATATTGAACAAATGTAAGATCGAAAAATAACAGTCATTTCATAAATTATCAGAATAATGCACTTTCAGCTGCCATTTTCTAGGCCTGAAGCTAAAGATTTGGGATGGCATAACAGGAGTATACTGAAATATATGAATTAAATGCAAAATAAAACAAAAGTACCATTGAGCACTGATTAAAATTTGTAAAAACATTACCTAGACATTTTCTTGTAATACAATACTGTCATCTTCCTCATGAAAATATAATCCTGTAGAAAAAAAAAAAATCTAATCTTTTCCTGAAGATTCATTACAGTTAAAGTAAAGGTAACAAGATAAGGGTCTCCATTTGGTAAATGCCACATCTTGAGGAATACTGAATACAGCCAATGTTTCCTGAATTAAAAGTTTTGAGAAGACAAATCTTGATTCAAAGTTACTCGCTTTTGAAATAATATTCCACTTTCACCTAGAGACTTTCACATAGAATGTGAAGACTTAATTGCCTAAATTTGCATCTACTTGAAGTGACATTTTAGAGAATTGGAACTAGACAAGTAACTATGGAATAAATGAGCCAGTTTATTTTTCTTTCCTATTACAAGTATTAAACAAAACTACATAACTACTATTTTTTTCAATTGCTTTTTGTGTTTTCTTTTCATCAGTTATTTCCCACTGAGGATGAGTATTAAGAAAAAAAATACAATTTTATAAGTCTACATTTGAATAATTCTTAAGAGATGTCAGCAGAAGAGGTGACAAATTGCTTATCAGAAATTGAAGCAAATTATTAAAACTGAAAAAATAAATAAATGCACATATTTAAATGCACTTTTTACAATGCATACTGATTTAGGTCAGGTTGTCCTTTGAATATTTAACTTCCTGGCATTGAACTAATATTTATGAAGCATCCTGGAGCTCCATCTAGTGAACAGTTCCTAGCACATCAGGCCAAATAAAGTACTCGTTGCATATAAAAGAGGAAAAGAAAAACCCCAAACGTCCAAACTATTCATCCTCGATTCAGAACAGAATTGTGTTTTTGCAGTGTCATCCAAATACAATCACACTATCTTTATTACATGCTGGGAAGGTCAACAGAGCTAAATATCCTGGAAAACTGTGGCTTCCAGAAAGGCAGTTCTTTTTCTTCCTAAAGCATCCCATTTCCAGTCAGCTCAGGAGGTGGAAGCAATAGCTCTAGGGCTGGTTGTTTTGTGTGGTTTTTTTTTTTTTTTCACATTTTTCTGTTGTTTGTCATGTATTAAATAACATTGAAAATTTTAAAATACCATTTTGGAAACTATCGTGTTATCTGCCATAATAGAAGTAATTTTTGGATGTCATGTGTTAAATCACAGTACTTGTTGGGCTGAAGAGATTCATCCTGGTTTTGTGCATGTTCTTATGTTCTTGTCATGCACTATACATATGTGATGACTGTACATATGATACTATACATATGGTGATTGTGGAGTGTAAAATTAACATAAAACGCTTAAGAACCCATGCAAATTTTGAAGAAACAACCTAAGGTTCATGAGGCAAGAACTAATAGAAGGTCTCTTTTCAGTATCTGGAATAAGAAATAGGTGCTGTTTATCATTTAATAACTGCTTTAAATTTACTTTTAATTATATTTAATAAGCAAATCATTTATTTATGAGCATGTTACTTATCCGGTAGATTAGAAACCAATTTTATAGTAACAGAATCAAATAATAGCAGCAGAAAGTATGAGAATTTTATTCTGTTTCATTCTGTGTCTGATATGTGTTGCGTTGCTGCTTTTCTCTCAAGTCATAATCAGAACCCATCTGATATAGTTTGAGTTTTTACCCTGTTTTCTGGAATCCTTTGGAAAAAAAGATAGAATCTAGATAGATGATTATGACAGTTAGCAAAAACAGCAACAAAACACAACAAATCCTAATAACAGCAAGAATTGTCCCTTTGGTAAAATGTTTTATATCAATGTTTATGCCAAGAGATATTGCTACTAAAAGTAATTATCCATATGTTTAATTTTAAACTTGTATTTTAGCAATGATAGCTTATGTGAGTTTTTTTTTTATATAATGTATAAATGCATTTAAATGATATCCAAAAGTTAACATTTTGCAACTCTACAGTTTAAGGAACTACCACTTCAAAGTACAGCAGAGTCCTTTTTTCCAATCCCATTTCTGTCTCCTAATGAGGTTTGCAATTATCTGTGACAAAAAGACAGAGAGCAGACTCTGTCTTGACTCACAGTCATGTTGGTTGCTAAGTTTACCCAGGAAGAAATGAGGATCCTTCAGTAATCTACAATTGGCTTAATGTTAATAGAAGGATGTGTTTTTCATTCATGTACATCTACCAAATGGCTTTTGAAGAGGATAAAGTTGCCAGTCAAAAAAAAGATATTAATGGCCAGTTGGTCGTGGAGCAAAAGAAGCTACAAGAAGTTGTATTTGTGCTAGAAACCGTTACGGAGCTGAGGAATAGTGAATCACCCCAGTTCAGTGCTCAGAGTGTACAGGGGATGGCACGCACAAAGTTGAAGGAAAGTTCTGGACCTTTTGCATTTCATGCTAACTTGTATGTGCACTTTATTTTAAACTTTTATAATCTTTGTTTTGTCTCCAGGACATATCGAGGTTTAGACCTTGATAGCCTGAAGGAATCTGAATACCTGTTGGCTGTCAATATTGTCACATAGAATAATCGCTCCACAAAGAAGAGAAAATGGTGCTCATGTACATAGAAACTTACCAAAAGGAGGACTAAAAATGAGATTAATATAAAAAAGACCTGACACTGTGCAGAAAAGGGCATAGGGCCTTAAGGACAGGGCGTGATTTCTTGCAGCCCTTGTTAGAATTAGCCAGAACTTCAGCTCTTCACAGAAAGCTACTGAGCTCACTTGAGAGTCAGCCCCAAATTACTGCACCCTGAAGCAGCCAATTTTGCAAGCATGTAAATTTTGTAAAATTCCAGCTTTACTTGCAAAAGCCTCCCAGAGCTCTGCTAATTCTCTCAAATCTCCCTTCTGGGGGAGTTACACCTCCTGGCAATGATTTTCCCCTGGCTTCTCTCCATAGGCCAACTCCTCCAACTCCGGATGAAATCCTCCTTATTGTGCTGGCCTGTAATTCCTTGAATAAAGACCAGAAAAACAAGAGGCCTGCTGACCCGCAAAGCTGCTGG